>NW_020664417.1:32064033-32064225 GCF_002925995.2 Terrapene triunguis | reverse complement strand
CCTGGAGCTATGCTGCCGCGCGCGCAGCGCTCTGGGGGCCGGGGCTGTGCGCTCCCACGGGGCAGTGTTTGGCTCTGCGGGGAGGCTAGGAGCCTCATGTAATGGTAAGGGGTCCGGGGCCAGGGGGGTTGGATAAGGGCTGGGGGCAGTCAGGGGACAGGGTGGGTTGGATAGGAGGTGGGATCCTGGGGG
>NW_020664417.1:32056154-32063933 GCF_002925995.2 Terrapene triunguis | reverse complement strand
GGGGGGCAGTCAGGGAGCAGGGGGGGTTGGATGGGGCATGGGAGTCCTGGGGTCTCTCAGAGGGTGGGGGTGGATAGGGGGTAGGGGGGCAGTCAGGGGACAGGAAGCAAGGAGGGTCCTGGGGGGGCAGTTAGTGGGGGGGTCCTCTGGAGGGAGGGGGTCAGGGGACAAGGAACTGGGGTGTGTGTGGTATGAGTCAGGAGTTCTGTCAGGAGGGAGGAGTGTGGAGAGGGGTTGGGGGAGGCAGGGAGTGGGGGAATTGTATGGTTCGGGAGTTCTGGGGTCCTGTCAGGGGGTGGGGAGCAGTTGGATAGGCGTGGGAGTCCCGGGGGTCTGTCTTGGGTCGTGTGTGTGTGTGGATAAGGGTCGGGGCCGCCAGGGGACAGGTAGGGGGTAGAGTCCTAGGGGGCCAGTCAGGGGACAAGGAGCAGGGAGGCTTAGGTAGGGAGTGGAGTTCTGGGGGGCAGTTAGGGGCAGGGGTCCCAGGAGGGGGTAGTCAGGGAACAAGGAGCAGGGGGGGTTGGAGGTTCTGAGGGGGGAAGTCAGGGGGCGGGAAGTAGGAGGGAGTGGATGGGGGTGGGACTATGGCAGGGCAGGGGCGGGGCTAGGGCGGGGCTCCCTGGGTTCACATCCTAATGAAATGGGCTGTGCACGCCTATGGTTGGAGAGGACCTCAGGAGGTCATCTAGTCCAACCCCCTGCTCAAAGCAGGACCAATCCCCAACGAAATCATCCCAGCCAGGACTTTGTCAAGCCTGACCTAAAGGTCTCTATCAATTTTTAATTCTACTAGTCATTATAGTTCTCTATCAATTATTAATTCTACTACTATATGAGCAAAAATAAAGCAGTCTAGTATAGGGCAACAACTATAAAGTGACATTCATTTTTCAAGGATAATGGAAAATCCATGAAATGAGCCCTGGACTTTCGTTTGCATTCCTCTACCAAGGATGACTGGTGTGGAGAAAGCAAATAAGGAAGTGTTATTTACTCCTTCTCATAACACAAGAACTAGGGGTCACCAAATGAAATTAATAGGCAGCAGATTTAAAACAAACAAAAGGAAGTATTTCTTCACACAACAGACAGTCAACCTGTGGAACTCTTTGTCAGAGGAGTTGTAAAGGCCAAGACTATAACAGGGTTCAAAAAAGAACTAGCTAAATTCATGGAGAATAGGTCTATCAATGGCTATTAGCCAGGAAGGGCAGGGATGGTGTCCCTCACCTCTGTTGCCAGAAGCTGGGAATGGGCGATGGGATGGATTACTTGATGATTACCTGTTCTGTTCATTCCCTCCGAAGCACCTGGCATTTGTCACTGTTGGAAGACAGGATACTGGGCTAGATGGACTGACCCAGTGTGGCTGTTCTTTTGTTCTTAGGTTATTCAGTTTCAGATTTGCTTGATCAGACCCCGGGACTCCCATGCCCCATCCAACCCGCGCGGCCCCCCCCCCGCTCCCTGACTGCCCCCTCCAGAGATCCCCCGCCCCCAGGATCCCACCTTGTTTCTCTCTCAGAACTGCAATATGGCCAAACAATCTACAAAGAGCATTTATGGGCCACTGGACTGACTTCTGAACTAAAACCATATTATCCTAACACTCCTTAGGTAGTGAATATTTTAATTGCTGTACCTGCACATCGCTGCTTGCTGTTACCATCTGTTACTCCATTGAAAAATAACCTTAAAAGGGGAAATGCATCTTCCTCAGTGTGGCATGTGAGTTGCATGCTTACAACAATTCTTTTATCCACATCATACTGTGTGATCTGTAATTGAAACAACAACAAACGGCATTAGCTGGGGAAGACACTTTTAATAAGTAACAGTGCTCCAACACTAGCTTTAACAGATTAATGAAGAGAAAATTGCTTAAATATTAAAAAAATATTGTATATAGATTCAGGGGATATTTTTACCTGCCAATACACCACTTTTCAATTTCCCTATGGCAACCTTGTTACATTCTTTGTCTGGTAATTAACTTGGGAAGTAAATGCCCAATCTGAATTTTCACTGATATTGGGTCAGGGAGTCTGTTGAAAGAAGCAATATTTTTCTTAAGAACTAGCTAGAAAGGTTTTCTGTATTCTCATCGTATTGTGATCGTGCAGATGTTTCCAATTAACTAGCTACTTCTACATTATTATTATTTTTATAAAGTGAAAGTGACAATACTAGTGAATAGATCCAGGAATAATAGACCGGTAAAGTACAAGCTTCTTAAAAAATCCCTACCATATAATCTGTGTTGTAGGAATGAACTTTCCTCTGACTTTCTTGTGAATTCTGGAGGTGGGTGTCTTGTGTTGAAAAAATGTTTACAAGAGGATGAATGATACTATAAAATTCTTTTAAATTTGCTCTTTTTAATTTGAATTCAGCTCTTGAGATGTGAAAGGCTACTGCATTTGACCCTCTAATCTCATATTGTGTTGGAACAGCCATTCAAGCTACAAAGATATGGAAGTCTTACAAATGTGTTTTTGTTTAAAAGTGAATTTAATAGTCATGAAAGGTGTCAAAAGTTGAGGTCTCCTATTGATCCCTGTATGTATCAATAGAACAAGTACAGCAGCAGTGGTAGCAGCACAACTTTTCCCCTTACTGTCACATGCAGGTGGAGAGACTTTACAGCAGAAGACTTTTAAGTCTTTGTAACAGGAACATGCTTTTCTGCTGTGTTTAGTAGGGTGCCTAGAGCAACAAGGATTGGGTTTCCAGGCAATCACATACTATAAATAATAATAATAACCTTGCTTTGTAGGGGTGAAGAAGGGAGAGAACTAGGGAAGATGTATGTGCTGTACATCATAATGTGAAATTTATCATTTCATAAAATATTCTTATACTATGATGCGATACAAAAGTTTTGATGGATTAAATATGACTAAACCCTGTTTTGAAGGTGTGAAAAAGTAAGTCATTTCCATGATCATTAAGTGTTTGGCTGAAAATGCAAAAAAAAAAAAAAAAAAAAAAAAGGGGGTATATTGGGTTGTTTTTTGTGACCTGGGTGTGGACTCAGGATCTAGACTGACACAATCATTTTATTTCAGCCAGACTTATCAAAACACCATCATCCATTGATTTGGGTTACATTCAAACCTGTGACCCAGATTTCTCACCAACCCTGAGTCATCCAATCCCCTCTATGCATTTTACATTTGCAGGAAAAAAGTCTTAAAATGGAGACTTAAAGCAACATACTGAGAGGCCTCCATAACAGCAATATGAGAAGACTAGTGCTGAATTACTCCAATTGTGTATCATTTTAGAGCTTGGTTTATTTAAAGAGTTACATAAAATAAAATGTAATCATTAATTTATCAACTCAGTAGCCATACTTATATACTTTTGTGGAAGTTTATTCAATGTTTTTAACTTTATACAAATATCAACTATTTTAGGCAATAACTTGGGATCAGAATCTACTAGTGTGGAGTCCTGCACTCTATAGAGTGTTTTTAAAGTGATTGGGATTCCATACAGGCTCAGTAATCTGCACTAGCAGATCTTGTTGCAGGATTGGGACCTCGTACCATGGTTTCCTTGATTTTTGTCACAGGAGAAGAGCTTGCTTCTTAAGCAAAGTCATCCTGTAAAGTACACAGAACTTTTCCCTTAACAGGAGATAAGGGTACTCAGCAATTTATAAGTCCAATCCTGAAGTTTTTAAAATCTAGGAACAAACCTATAATAAGGGACCAATACTTCTCCCCTTGAAGACAATGGTCAAGCTCAACCCAACAGGTTCTCACATGACAATTTATAATATTGCTACAACACTGATCAACCTGACCTTAAGAACAGGAAAACAATTCCTTGAGGGCAAGAATTGTCTCCTCAATTTCATATGTTTGTAGCCAATGTCAGTGCTTCATTTTTGGATTTTATTCACTTCAACTTTATTTGGCTTTTTCAGAGGCTAATCTGTAATTTTTTTTATAAAATAATGTAGTAAATAAGCAAGATGCTACATTATAAAAATAACTATTCTTGAACTCTGTGGGTCAGATACATTTTCTATTTGCTATTAAAACAATGGATATTAGGTGTTTTTAGTGTTTTTATAAAAATATGCTTTCCCTGAAACATTGAATAGTAACTTGCCTTTAACTTGTACATTTAAGGCAAATGAAAGTACTATAATATTTCTATATTTTCAACTATTTTTATAAAATCTTAAAAAACAAAAACAAAACTATTTTCTTTTTTTGGCAGAAATGACTATGTAATTTTGTTAATATATGTAATGCTGTTTACTTTTTAGTTTTATATTTCTTGTTCTGGACTGAAGCTATAAATGTCATACAGAGATTATATCATGTGTAATTGCAATCACAACTTTTTGGTATCGTTTTTTCCTTTCTTGATTTAACCTAATATTCATCAGTCTTGTGCAAATATTGCGATTACAATTTTTTTGGAACGGGTGGGGGAGATAATGTCATATCCCTTCACTCCTTTTAAAATTTTTCAAAAAAATACGATGTGCCTTCCTGTCTGACATAACTTAGATATTCCATTTTTATGTCCTAATTTGATTTGTTTCTAATTTCAAGCCGGTTTAATAGTTTTTCAAACAAAAATAAAACAACTGAAAAGCTTATTTACTTCAGTAGAATAACTCACATGGTTAAATACATTTCTGGATTGATGCCAGAATGCTCAGCGTGTGGCCCTTTCGAGACACGGTTCTTTATCCTGCAAAGAACAAAGGTTTGCAGAATCAGGGCTGAGTACTCCGAACAGGACAGCTTAAGAACATGAGTGTGTTCTGTTCTGTTAATATTGTAGGTTTTAGGTTCCGATTCAGCAAAACATCTTAAGTACATGCTTAACTTTAAGTACATTCTTAAATGCTTTGCTTAGTTGAGGCACAAGACTGAGGCACAAGGTTTTTTTTTTTTTAATCTGTCTTCTTTAAGAATGCAGGGAAGAAATAGTTGCATATTTATCTTGTATATGGGAACTGTTGAATTTTAAAAGGAAAGAAATGCAAGAATTTACACTCTAATCTACTTATTTCTTTTTGATGTTTTGAAGAAAAACTTGTATTGTTTAGATGTTAACTTACCCACTGGCCAGTCACTAAATATTAAGTTGCTAATTTTTCATAATGTTTTTAGCAGAACTTTCAGTTCAGTTTACCTCCAAGAAAAAATCTCTCATGTATGCAGGTTTCAAAGAGATTTCTGTTAGATTGATACACTGATGTCAGAGACTTTGTGGGATGAATGATTATCTGCTTAAACTGGATATTTTTATTTTTTTCTTTCCAATAAATTTTTGGTTTTATTTTAAGTGATGGCTTGTGATATGAGGCAACCTTTAATACTTCTGTTAAGATCGAGAATGAATGTTCAAAAAACAGTGTAAAGTTTTCTGTAATTAGAAAATTTTAAAAAACCTGAAAAAAAAGCACAACCGCCCCCCAACAAAACACAAGTATTGTAGAATAATAAGGGTTTCATTGATTTGCATTGACTTTGGTGGAAGCAAATACAATGATAGCAATAACGAGCACTTAAGGAGTAAACTGAATACGCCCTAGGTGACGGCAAGTAGTAGAGATAGGGATGGGATGCACTGTGTGTTGAAATGCTATAATTTGCAGAGTTTAAAATAGCTAAGGATGAGTAGATGTTTCCATTACAAACCTAGATATTTTGAGTTGAATATGTTGGCAGCTCCACTTAGGTTAAGGCTTAAGATTGGTGACATGTTGTCAGTTGGTATTTTTATTTTATTATTTTACATCTCACTTTCACCCCACATCCTCTTTTAGGGTATGTCTACACTACGGGATTAATCCGAATTTATATAATTCGAATTTTGGAAACAGATTGTATAAAGTCGAATGTATGCGGACACTCTAAGCACATTAATTTGGTGATGTGCGTCCATGTACCGGGGCTAGCGTCGATTTCCGGAGCGTTGCACTGTGAGTAGCTATCCCATAGCTATCCCATAGTTCCCGCAGTCTCCCCCGCCCATTGGAATTCTGGGTTGAGATCCCAGTGCCTGATGAGGCAAAAAACATTGTCGCAGGTGGTTCTGGGTACAGCCTCACCCCTCCCTCCATGAAAGCAATGGCAGACAACCATTTTGCGCCTTTTTTCCTGGGTGAACACTGCAGACTCCATACCACGGCAAGCATGGAGCCCGCTCAGCTCAAGACAGCAGTTATGAACATTGTAAACACCTCGCGCATTCTCGTTCAGTTTATGCTGAGCCAGGACCAGAAAAACGAGGCGAGGAGGAGGCGGCGATGGCAGCGCAGCGACAAGCATGATGAGGACGAGGACATGGACACAGAATTCTCTCAAACCGCAGTGCTTTGGAGATCATGTTGTTAATGCGACAGGTTCTATCCGTGGAACGCCGATTCTGGGCCCGGGAAACAAGCACAGACTGGTGGGACCGCATAGTGTTGCAGGTGTGGGACGATTCCCAGTGGCTGCGAAACTTTCGCATGCGTAAGGGCACTTTCATGGAACTTTGTGACTTGCTGTCCCCTGCCCTGAAGCGCCAGAATACCAAGATGAGAGCAGCCCTCACAGTTGAGAAGCAAGTGGCAATAGCCCAGTGGAAGCTTGCAATGCCAGACAGCTACCGGTCAGTCGGGAATCAATTTGGAGTGGGCAAATCTACTGTGGGGGCTGCTGTGATGCAAGTAGCCAAAGCAATCACTGAGGTGCTGCTACGAAAGGTAGTGACTCTGGGAAATGTGCAGGTCATCGTGGATGGCTTTGCTGCAATGGGATTCCCTAACTGTGGTGGGGCGATAGATGGAACCCATATCCCTATCTTGTCACCGGAGCACCAGGGTACCCAGTACATAAACCGCAAGGGGTACTTTTCAATGGTGCTGCAAGCACTTGTGGATCACAAGGGAGGTTTCACCAACATCAACGTGGGCTGGCCGGGAAGTGTTCATGATGCTTGCATCTTCAGGAACACTAATCTGTTTAAACGGCTGCAGCAAGGGACTTACTTCCCGGACCAGAAAATAACTGTTGGGGATGTTGAAATGCCAATAGTTATTCTTGGGGACCCAGCCTACCCCTTAATGCCATGGCTCATGAAGCCATACACAAGCAGCCTGGACAGGAGTCAGGAGCTGTTCAACTACAGGCTGAGCAAGTGCAGAATGGTGGTAGAATGTGTGCATTTGGCCGTTTAAAAGGTCGCTGGCGATCGTTACTGACTCGCTCAGACCTCAGCCAAACCAATATCCCCATTGTTATTTCTGCTTGCTGTGTGCTCCACAATCTCTGTGAAAGTAAGGGGGAGACCTTTATGGCGGGGTGGGAGGCTGAGGCAAATCGCCTGCTGCTGATTACGTGCAGCCAGACACCAGGGCGATTAGAAGAGCACACCAGGAAGCGCTGTGCATCAGAGAAGCTTTGAAAACAAGTTTCATGACTGGCCAGGCTACAGTGTGAAATTTCTCTGTTTCTCCTTCATGAAAACCCGCCCTCTTTATTGACTCATTCTCTGTAAGGAACCCACCCTCCCCCTTCCCCCAGCTTGCTTTCAAAGGAAATAAAGTCACTATCATTTAAAAATCACTTATTCTTTATTAATTGATTATAAAAAGAGGGAGAGAACCTGGGTGGGGTTTGGGAAGGAAAAGGCCACTAAAAAAAGGTTAAAAAAATGACAGCCTTTTGCTTGGGCTGTCCACTGGGGTGGAATGGGAGGGTGTACGGAGCCTCCCCCCTCCCCCCGCGTTCTTACACGTCTGGGTGAGGAGGCTATGGA
>NW_020664417.1:32019633-32056054 GCF_002925995.2 Terrapene triunguis | reverse complement strand
GGCCCCCCCCCCCCCCCCGCGTTCTTACACGTCTGGGTGAGGAGGCTATGGAACATGGTGAGGGGGAAGGGGGTTATACAGGGGCTGTAGCGGCACTCTGTTATCCTGCTGCTGTTCCTGAAGCTCCACCAGATGCCGGAGCATGTCTGTTTGCTCATGCAGCAGCCCCAGCGTTGCATCCTGCCTCCTCTGATCTTCCTGCCGCCACTTCTCATCTCGAGCGTCCCTCCTGTCCTCACGTTGGTCCCTCCTGTCCTCACATTCACTGGCTTCTTTCCTATACTTTGAAACCGTGTCCTTCCACTCATTCAGATGAGCTCTTTCACTGCGGGTGGATTCCATGATTTCTGCGAACATCTCGTCTCGCGTCTTCTTTTTCCGACGCCTTATCTGAGATAGTCTTTGGGACGGAGGAGGGAGGCTTGAAAAATTTGCAGCTGCTGGAGGAAGGGGAAAAAAAGGAGAGAATTTTTTAAAAAGATACATTTTGCAGAACAATGCTTATACTCTTTCATGGTGACCAACGCTATTCACATTACATAGCACATGTGATTTCTGTGCAAGGTCGCATTTTGCCTCTTAATATTGAGTGCCTGCGGCTTTGCTGCTAGAGATCACAGACGCAGGTCCGGGCAACAGAATTCGGCTTGCGTGCGGCCATGGTAAGCCATTGTCTTTTGGCTTCTGCGCCCTCCTTTCCCACATACCAAGCAAAGCCCATTGAGTGCTGCGGTTTTCCTGTTAATCTTCAGCAGCAGAAAACAAACTAACCCCCCCCATCCAATTCTCTGGATGATGGCTTTATCCCTCCCCCCACTGCATGGCTGGTATCAGTTTGGTTCCTGCAAGGATCTTCCCTAACACCCCCCCACCCCGCCATGAATTCTCCGGGATGATCGCTTTACCCCTCCCCCCACCGCGTGGCTGGTATCAGGGAAGATCCCTGCTAGCCAAAAGCGAAAAGCTTTGGGCCAATTCCCGCCCCGCCCCTGCGCTTGGCTAACTGCAGGGAAGGATTTCTTTTCAGCCACAGGCAAACAGCCCAGTAGGAATGGCCACCTCTGTCCCCTTAATTAAATTCCCGTATTTCAACCAGGTTACCATGAGTGATATCACTCTCCTGAGGATTACACAGCGAGATAAAGAATGGATGTTGCTTGAATGCCAGCAAACACTGGGACCATACGCTGCCAGGCTTTGTCATGCAATGATACCAGATTACTTGCTGCAAGCATGGCATGGTCAAGTGTCCTACCATGGAGGATGGAATAAGGCTGCACTGCCCAGAAACCTTGTGGCAAGGCTTTTGGAGTACCTCCAGGAAAGCTTCATGGAGATGTCCCTGGAGGATTTCCGCTCCATCCCCAGACACGTTAACAGACTTTTCCAGTAGCTGTACTGGCCGCGAATGCATCCCAAGTCCTCAGGGCAAAGTAATCATTGAAAAACGCTTGCTTTTAAAACAAGTTTTATATTTTAAAAGGTAAACTCACCTGAGGTCCCTTCCATGGGGTCATGGTCTTGG
Organism: Terrapene triunguis; assembly: GCF_002925995.2. NCBI lineage: Eukaryota > Metazoa > Chordata > Testudines > Emydidae > Terrapene > Terrapene triunguis. Next base: position 32,054,529 of record NW_020664417.1, on the reverse strand, counting down.
ATACTGGCTTGGGAGGGTTGGGAGGGTACTTCAGTCAGGCAGAGAAAAAGATCCTGGCTGTTGGGGAGAACGGAGTGCTGGTGCTCTCCGCAAGCTCGTCGTCGTCGTCGTCCTCCTCTTCCCCGTCCACAGAATCCTCAGGTGTAGCTGATGATCTTATCCCCACCTCGGAATCCACGGTCAGAGGTGGGGTAGTGGTGGCGGCCCCCCCTAGAACTGCATGCAGCTCGGCGTAGAAGCGGCATGTCCGCGGCTCTGACCCGGAGCGACCGTTCGCCTCCTTTGTTTTTTGATAAGCTTGTCTGAGCTCCTTGACTTTCACGCAGCACTGATCTGAGTCCCTATTGTGGCCTCTCTCCATCATGCTCTTGGAGATTTTTTCAAAAGTTTTGGCATTTCGTCTTTTCGAACGAAGTTCTGCTAGCACTGAATCCTCTCCCCATTTAGCGATCAGATCCAGTACCTCCCGTACGGTCCATGCTGGTGCTCTTTTTCGATTATCGGCTTGCATGGTTACCTGTGCTGATGAGCTATCTGTGGTCACCTGTGCTCTCCACGCTAGGCAAACAGGAAATAAAATTCAAATGTTCGCGGGGCTTTTCCTGTCTACCTGGCCAGTGCATCCGAGTTCAGATTGCTGTCCAGAGCGGTCACAATGGTGCACTGTGGGATAGTTCCCGGAGGCCAATACCATCGAATTGCGGCCACACTAACCCTAATTCGAAATGACTATCGATTTTGGCGGTACTCCGCTCGTTGGGGTGGAGTACAGAAATCGATTTTAAGAGCCCTTTATTTCGAAATAAATGGCTTCGTTGTTTGGGTGGGTGCAGGGTTAATTCGATTTCACACTGCTAAATCCGAATTAAAGTCATAGTGTAGACCAGGCCTTAGGCCCTGCTCTTGCTATTTGTTGCAAATGGGCAGACTACTGTGCCTTAACGGAGCCCACTGACTTCATTTACAATTACATATTTATAATGCTTTTCCATCAGCTCCTATATTGCAAATTGCAGGTTAGGATAGAAGTCTTAGGTTGGCTTAGGTTCCCTTTCCACTGAGAAAAATGACTGGCGTGCTACATACAAATTATAGATCCATATTCTGTCTGAGTGTGGAAGCTTATGCATATTATAGCCACTTCTACAGAGCACCTATGCACATAAAAATGGGTGCATATATTGTCAATTTTGCAGGGTATATGTGTGCCCACATTCTGCTGGAAACAAGCAATATAACTGGACATTTATGAATTCAGTTCCTGCTAAGAGCAGGGTAGATTTGATTTAAATCATGATTGCAATCACTAGTCAGGAAGAATCAATTTAATCATGGATTTCTACATAAAAGTGCATTCTTGTTGGTTGTTATAACATCAATACATATTCTTCACAACTCAGAGCTAGATGTAGGTTTCATTTTTAGGAGGTATACACTATGCAGATTAATTTTACAACTATATCAGAAAATGAATGATTGGTTGGTTATTTCATTTACCAAAGGTAATTGAAGCAGATAGTTCACTTCTCAGTGACTTCATAAATATCTCCAGTTCAACAGGTTAATCATTAATATTTGGAGGATTTTCTTGCCAGGCTGTATTAGGAGGAGAACATCACCAGACAGATATTTAAATTGTTTTATTTAACTAAAACAACAACGTTAGGTATTCTGGATTTTTTTCTTCAACAAAAACATATAATATTTTAACAAAACAAACCATATGAATTAGTTAAACATTCAAGTTGTTTTTAAAATCAGGTTTGTTTTTGATAAAATAGTTAAATGAAATATTAAAAAAAAAAATCTACTGTCAGCCAGGTCAAAATGAGAAACTTAAAATATTGGCTTCTGCATGTAGCTCAGTTGTCTTCACCTTCATTTTCCTGTTTGTTCATAATCTGGAAAAGAAAAACAAGCTTTCCTGCTTTTTCAGGTCCCAAATGGTTTCTCAATTTGGGATGAATTAGTCCAAAGGAAGAAAATATTCTTTCTACACCGGCAGAAGAAGCTACACCTGTTAAAAGTGAGATTATCACTTCAACAATCTCTGAATCCAAGTGTTTAAGTGACTTCCACCAGTTCACTGGTGTGACTTTCTTTAAAACATCATCAAACATGTATTTCTTGAATGGTTCACCCTTAGCTCTGACGTTTATTATAGTTGGCATTATGGCTTCCTCGCCATGTATAGCAAAGAGACTTGCCCCACCCAGGTTTTGTACCTTTATGTGCATTCCTGGGGGTGTGGGGGTGAGTTGCTGCTGCAAAGCTGACCACTGAGCACCATTTTTACAGCAGTTTTTGACCTTCCTTCCCCGCCAGCCCCCTCACAAAGCAGAGCTGCCCTTCTTTGTGTAAGCACCAGACAAAATCTGCCCCACTTTAGTTGTGGAGCAGTCATTATGGAGGGATGATGGCTACGACATGGACATCCAGCAATCTCCTCTTCTTCAGCAGTTAAGGTTTGACCCTAGTACCAAGTATGGAGAATATTTGCAAGAAAATGAGCTGGAGAAGGTGCTTGTCCCATTCATTTTTTTTAATGCTTGTAATTTAATTCTGTCATTGCATATTTCTCTTTTTAAGATCTCACTCAGTTCCTTCCAAATTTCAACAGCGTCAGCAATAAAACAGCTATTTCCCTGCATTTTGTTCCAGGCTATGGAAATAGGCTTCAGGGTACTCAGCATGTGTTCAACATTTCTGTTAAGCCCAATGTTGAGAACTTTGGCTGTGACAGTGCCATCTATTTTTTCATGATTTTGTTCACAAACTCATCAGATTAGGATAGTTCTTGCTATAGTGCTCAAAACAGTTCACTACTGAGTTCCATCGCACGTCTTGTGGGAGAGTTAGCTTGGTTCCTCCCACTTTTTTCAGAGCAGCTGCTGCAAAGTGGTTGTTACGGGAGTATTTTGCAATTTCAACAACATTAGCCTTGATTGCTGGAACACTGAAGTCTTTGGCCAGGAGGTGCATCAAATGAGCACTGCAACCGTATGTTATTAGCTTGGGACTCTCTTCTAAATAATTTATTCTGCAAATGTATCCAAGATGAGAAGAGTCTGTGACCAAGCTACATACTGGACATTTGAATTTATTCCCCACAGTTTGTTATAGCTTTTACTGCTACTTCTTGTAAGTATTCTGCTGTGTATGCATTTCCTGATGTATCAATTGTTTCTGTAAGGAAGGCATTCTTTTCTTCTGTTGTCACACAAGCAAGCACATGCAATAGGATCATTGTGGACATTGCTCCACGTCAAGACTCAGGTTAACAATTTCACCCTCTAGACGTTTTGCACACTGCTCTATTTCTCTTTCATACACTTTATCCATCAATTTGCCTGTGACATCTGCTCTGTTGGGTGGACTGTATCTTGATCTTAATGACTGAACCATGTTAATGAAGTGTGGGTTCTCAATCAAACGGAAAGGAGAATTTGTTGCATAAACAAACTGGGCAATTTTTTCATCAATTACCTCTATTTGTAATCTGCTGGTTCTTATCATAAACTTATCTATGGTGGTTTCTGGATGATGGAGATTTTTTTTTCTTCTTTTTGCTACATGTGATATACTATGGCTATGTGACTGAAACAGTGTCATTGGCAGATAACTCTGAAAGTATAGAAAATGATGATCTTGAAGGTGGATAGTCTTCAGAATCCTGTATGTTGAGGATGGATTCTCCTAAACAAAATAAATCAATGCAGTTATTAAATTATTTTTACCATACTGCTCATTTAGTATTACTCATTGCATTCACTGACACTCAGTACTACTTTAAAGGTGAAATTGTAAAAGGAAGATCTGCCTATTTCAGCTATTTATTTTTTTATCACAACTGCATCTAAAATTCTAGCACCATAAAGTAACAACTATATTTTTTGCTCAAACATGAGAATTCAAGAATAGTCCAGAAGGAAGACAGGTAGTCCTTAAGAAAGAAGTATGAAATAAAAAAGTTTACCAACCTGAAGATCCTGCATGTTCAGACATGTTGCTTTCATCATCTTCAGTGACGCTTCCTCCTGTGAAGGAACACTGATGGTGTTTCATTCGGGCAAACAGGCCTTGCATTTCTTTGTTGCACTGTTTGCATTTTGCATGCATGCCTGTCTTACCCACAGGTAGGGGAAATTCTTTAAAATATTCCCAAACTGGGTCTCTTTTACGGCCTGCTGCCATTAGAGGTTTTCCCTTCTTGTGAGAGAATGGTATGGTAATCTCAAACCAATGAAGGCTACACTCAGAAAGACAAAGAGTTCTAGAATATGCTGCTCAAACAGTTTCAGTTTGGTTTCTACTGCCTGTCTCTCTCTTCTCACATTAATCTCCAGACTTCTCCTTGTCCAGCTCTATTCCGCCCCCAACAAGCTTCTGTTCATTCAACTTTTTGAAACTTTGCACTTTTAGAGAGGTAAGGGATTGACTCTGTGTACACAAATTTGCAGAGGGACAATAGGGTTGAGGTCTGTTATTTCTCACCATTTATTTATTTATTTATATTTTAAAACATTTTTGCTGTTAACAAGGATGTTATCTCTGGAGACACAAATCCACAGTTTGAGAACTGCAAAACTATGCATCTCTGATGGTATCTTCTAGACTGAGCACTGAGTAGATAGAAAGATTAACCTAAATAATCGATACCGAAGTCCCTAGAACCTCATAAGATTGGGGAGCTCCTAGCAGCAAGGGGGAGATCAGATTTCACAAAGAAGGGCTTATTTCATGGTCCATGACACATTTTTCACATCTGTGAAATTAGTAGGGCCCTATTGATAATATATTTTACACACATGTGCTCAAGGAATTCAAATAGGTGAACACTGAAAAGATATGCATCTGACAATAGAATTAAATGAGAATTTTAAGAATATTTTGTCACAGCAATTTGAGTAATATGTAATGCCCTGAAATACACCCAAATGTTAGGGTGATGTGTGGCATAATTGCCTAGATATGAGAAATTCTGTTGGCATCAATAGGAATGCCATAAAAACACAGTGTTACGAACTGACCAGTAAACCACACACCTCATTTGGAACCGGAAGTACACAATCAGGGAGCAGCAAAGCCCCCCCCCCCCCCCAAAAAAGCTAGTACAGTACTGTTAAATGTAAAATACTAAAAAAGGAAAGCAGCTTTTTTTTTGTTCTGCATAGTAAAGTTTCAAAACTATTATTAAGTCAGTGTTCAGTTGTAAACTTTTGTTTTATTCAGGGTTACGAACATTTCAGCCTTATTAACAACCTTCATTCCCGAGGTTTTCATAATCTGAGGTTCTACTGTAGCAGAATTTAAACATCACGGCATTGTGATAATCTTGATCTTTTGAAATAATGTATTATAATTAGCATTTCACCTCTCTGATTCTGTTCCTTAAAACAACTGATAATGTTACTTCAGGAAGGAATTGGTCCCAGAAGCACTCCTTTTTTTAGCTTTTTTTAGTTTGGGAATTCAATCATTAGAAACATAGATAGCTGGGTTTGCGATGATTGAGAGAACTGCATGGTGACTTGCCTGCCTGGTGCGAAGGCTGCGGATCTCTCAAGACATCTAGATAGACTTATGTGTAGTGCTGGGGAGGAGCTGGTGGTCATGGTACATGTAGGTACCAATGACATAGGGAAGGGTAGGAGAGGCAAATTTAGTGTGCTAGGTAAGAGATTGAAGTCCAGGACCTCCATGGTAGCATTCTCTGAAATGCTTCCAGTTCCACGCGCAGGGCCCATTAGATGGGCAGAACTGCATGTTCTTAATGGGTGGATGAGATGATGGTGTAGGGAGGTGGCTTTTAGATTAGGAACTGGGAAAACTTTTGGGAAAGGGGGAGCCTATACAGGAAAGATGGGCTCCACCTAAACCAAAGTGGAACCAGATTGCTAGCACTTAAAATTAAAAAGGCTGTATAGCAGCTTTTAAACTAAGGGCTGGGTGAGGAGGAGCACGTGGTTCATACTGTGACATCCCTTAAGGGAGGATCTATTAATGGAGATTCTCTATGTCCTAGTAAGGAGGAGAGGATGAAAGATGATAAAATACAGGTAAGAACAGATGGAAAAACAGTTAAATGAAAAAGTCTCATTCAATTACATCATGTAATGGCAGACCGCTTAAAAGGGACAAGTTTTTAAAGTGCTTATATACCATGCTAGAAGTCTAAATAATAAGATGGGTGAACTAGATTGCCTTGTTTTAAATGAGGATATTGATATAATAGGCATCACAGAAACATGGTGGAATGAGGATAATCAATGGGAGACAGTAATACCAGGGTACAAAATCTATTGGAAGGACAGAACAAGTCGTGCTGGTGGGGGAGTGGCACTACCTGTGAAAGATAGCGTAGAATCAAATGAAGTAAAAATCTTAAATGAACCAAACTGTACCATAGAATCTCTGTGGATAGTAATTCCATGCTCTAATAATAAGAATATAGCAGTAGGGATATATTACCGACCACCTGACCAGGATGGTGAGAGTGACTGAAATGCTCACGGAGATTAGAGAGACTATTACAATAAAAAACTCAATAATAATGGGGGATTTCAACTATCCCCATATTGACTGGGTACATGTCACCTCAGAATGGGATGCAGAGAAAGTTTCTTGACACGTTAAATGACTGCTTTTTGGAGCAGCTAGTCCTGGAACCTACAAGAGGAGAGAAAATTCTTGATTTTTAGTTCTAAGCGGAGTACAGGATCTGGTCCAAGAGTTGAATATCGCTGGACTGGTTGGTAATAGTAATCATAATATAATTAAATTTAACATCCCTGTGGTGGGGGAAACACCACAGCAGCCCCACAAGGTAGCATTTAATTTCAGAAAGGGGAACTACACAAAAAGGAGAAGGTTAGTTAAACAGAAATTAAAAGGTACAGCACCAAAAGTGAAGTTCCTGTGTGACAGTTTGACTCACCACTGCGGCACCTCTTCTGGTGGTGTCTTGCCCGTTGTCACCTCTGTTCCAGGACCCACATCACTCCCAGGACTGCGGCATCCTCTTCAGTTACACTACCCTCCGGCTGTGCCAGATTCTATGTTCCCCCTTTTCTGGGGGGACCTGCAATCTACTGTCCGACCACCCTCTTCAGTGGCAAACAGCAGTCCACTGTCTAGCCACTTCTCACGTTGCTCCAGCACCCTCTTTCCCCTTGCAACGGGGCCTCAGTCTCTAGATCCCTGCAGCCTGCCAGTAGCTGCCTTTAGCTCTCTGGGTCTCACCCTGCAGCACTGCTCTGTCCAGGGTGCTTGCTGACCTCCATCTGCAAGGCAGCTAGTCCTCCTCCTTTCTCAAGCTCCAGGGAGTGATTGACTCTGCTCTGTTCTGCAGCCCTTCTTATCTGGCCAGCCCAACCCTGATTGGCTACTCCTATAAGTTCTTCTGTGATTGGCTGCCTCCTGCGCAGCCTCCCTAGGACTGCTTTTAACCCCTTTTCTGCCATACCCTGCAAGCTGAATGGAAACTTTTTAAAGACACCATAACAGAGCCTCAACTTAAATGTATACCCCATAGTAAAAGAAGCAAAAAAATGCCACCGTGGCTAAACAACAAAGTAAAAGAAGCAGTGAGAGGCAAAAAGGTATCCTTTAAAAAGTGGAAGTTAAATCCTAATGAGGAAAATAGAAAGGGGCATAAATGCTGGCAAATGAAATGTAAAAACATATAATTAAGAAGACCAAAAAATAATTTGAAGAACAGCTAGCTAAAGAGTCAAAGTAATAGCAAAAAAAAAAATTAAGTGCATCAGAAGCAGGAAGCCTGCTAATCAATCAGTGGGGCCACTCAATGGTCGAGATGCTAAAGGAGCACTCAAGGACAATAAGGCCATTGTAGAGAAACTAAATGAATTCTTTACATCAGTCTTCATGGTTGAGGGTGTAAGGGAGATTCCCAAACCTGAGCCATTCTTTTTAGGTGACAGATCTGAGGAACTGTCCCAGATTGAGGTGTCATTAGAGGAGGTTTTGGAACAAATTGATAAACTAAACAGTAATAAGTCACCAGGACCAGACGGTATTCACCCAAGAGTTCTGAAGGAAATCAAATGTGAATTTGCAGAACTGCTAACTGTAGTCTGTAACCTGTCATTTAAATTAGCTTCTGTGCCAAATGACTGGAGGATAGCTAATGTGATGCCAATTTTTAAAAAGGGCTCCAGAGGTGATCCTGGCAATTACAGGCCGATGAGCCTGACTTCAGTACCGGGGAAATTGGTTGAAACTATAGTAAAGAATAAAATTATCAGACACATAGATGAACATAATTTTGGGGGGGGGAAGAGTCGATATGGATTTTGTTAAGGGAAATCATGCCTCACAAATCTATTAGAATTCTTTGAGGGCGTTAACAAGCATGTGGAAAAGTGGAATCCAGTGACTATAGTGTACTTAGATTTTCAGAAAGCCTTTGACAAGGTCCCCCATCAAAGGCTTTTAATTAAATAAGCTGTCATGGGATGGTAACTGGTTAAAAGATAGGAAACAAAGGCTTGGAATAAATGGTCACTTTTCAGAATGGAGAGAGGTAAATAGTGGTGTCCCCCATGGGTCTATATTGGGCTCAATCCTATTTAACATATTCATAAATTATCTGGAAAAAAAGGGTAAACAGTGAGGTTGCAAAATTTGCAGATGATACAAAACTACTCAAGATAGTTCGCAGTCTGCCTGGGACTTAAGAGCTACGAAAAGATCTCTCAAAACTGGATGACTGGGAAGCAAAATGGCAGATGAAATTCAATGTTGATAAATGCAAAGTAATGCACATTGGAAAGCATAATCCCAACTATACATATAAAATGATGGGGTCTGAATTAGCTGAAAGATATCTTGGAGTCATCGTGGATAGTTCTCTGAAAACATCCACTCAATGTGCAGCAACAGTCAAAAAAGCAAACAGAATGTTGGGAATCATTAAAAAAGGGATAGATAAGAAGACAGAAAATATGATATTGTCTCTATATAAATCCATGGTACACGCCCACATCTTGAATACTGCGTGCATGTCAAAAAAGATGTATTGGAATTGGAAAAGGCTCAGAAAAGGGCAACACAAATTATTATGGGTATGGAACTGCTTCCATATGAGGAGAGATTAATAAGACTGGGACTTTGCAGCTTGGAAAAGAGACGACTCGGGGGATATGATAGAGATCTATAAAATCGTGACTGGTGTGGAGAAAGTAAATAAGGAAGTGTTATTTACTCCTTTTCATAACACAAGAACTAGGGTCACCAAATGAAATTAATAGGAAGCAGGTTTAAAGCAAACAAAGGAAGGTATTTCTTCACACAATGGACAGTCAACCTGTGGAACTCTTTGTCAGAGGAGTTGTGAAGGCCAAGACTATAACAGGGTTCAAAAAAGAACTAGAGAAGTTCATGGAGGATAGGTCCATCAATGGCTATTAGCCAGCATGGGCAGGGATGGTATCCCTAACCTCTGTTTGCCAGAATCTGGGAATGGGCAATGGGTTGGCTCACTTGGTGATTACCTGTTCTGTTCTTTCCCTCTAGGGCACCTGGCATTGGTCAGTATGGAAGACAGGATACTGGGCTAGATGGACCTTTTGTCTGACCCAGTATGGCCATTCTTATGTTATTAAATCAGTGTAGAGAAATATTGTTCTTAAAAAGCAAAGCATGGAGGACATGAGGGAGGTGTGTTTCTAGCACAAATACTGGGAGCTATTCTATTGATATATTTAGTTTCTGATAAAGGAATAGCTTTTTCCTTTCTATTCACCAAAAAAAAAAAAAAAAAAATTGTAAACTTTGGGGAAAAAAACAATTTGAGTATTTCTGTATCTTATTGTGCTTCTAACATAGGCATTTTGCATTTGGATTAAACCTGATATTATAAATGAAGAGCTGTCAAAGCTGAAATCATATTGATAAAATTGATATGCTGTAAGTGATATCCTTTAGCAAGTTCAAAAAATCAAAACCAACAGTTATTCTAGATTTAATGTTACAAATAACAAGTGATTGCACCTACTGGTGAATCATTAACGCCAAAATTACGTCACCAAAATAATATAAAGATCAGCAATTTTACTACTTTGTGGTAAACTTTTATTTATTGTGATTTGATTGTTATGTCTTGGTATATTTTAAACTACATGGTAGATGCAGACAACTAATTTAAGCTTTGAACACTATCATATGCGTTATATTTTATTTTCTGCTATCTCTTATTCAAAGAAAATGGAGCTTAATTTTACTTATTATTTATAAGAAGTCTCAAGTCTGTGCATTAGCTTTAAACTTGTATGTAATTTTAAAGTTGAAGTGTGTTACAATTTTGGTCACAAAGTGCTAGAAATTGTCTTAGAAATGAGGATGTAACAGGGTGGTCCCCTGCAATTCCTTGACAACCTCAGTCACAGACCACAACCGCTCCACATCTTCTTAACCATCACCATTGTTAATTATATGTTATATTTACAATCAGTGGCCTGCTTCCCCACTTGCTTTTGGGGAAGAAGGGAAGCCGCAGGAAGTGCTGCTGCCAGTTCTGGCTATTTATGCCTTCCTTTAGGTTCCCTACTCTCCCCCCAGTGCTTCCTTCCACTATGCTTATATAGACCTAGCTGCTGGGGATACTTCCACCCAATTAGCCCCTCAGCAGTATCACCACTCAGTTAGTCAGTCTCCTCTGCTAACTGCCTCCTTTCAGTCAGAGCTCAATTAGTATAAAATGGGGGATTTGAGTGAGAGGGTGCTGAGTTAGCTCCTTAGTCAGAACACCCTGTTACAAAGGCATCTTCACATTTTTCTAGTTCTACTGTATCGTAAAAACTAGTGATGATTTATTATTATTTTTTTCCAAATACAACAAATATACCAAAATACCAGATTCATCATTATACACAACGTAAATAGAGTTAGGATAAACTGAGGGGACGGGAAGTGATATACCTACCTTCAGGGTCTACACTGATCATAGACCTCTTTATATATTACAAAAAAAAAAACAAAAAAAACCCCACACACCATCCCAAATTGCTTTGAATTTTCCAGGCATTCCTTTTCTGTGGAATGCCAGTTGCTTGTTAGCTGTGAAGTTGGCCTTCTCTTTGAGCCAGGCATCAACGTTTGGTGGGAATCAACTTTTCAGTTTTTACAGGATTAATTTTTTAATGATCAAAACTGCACATTCGAAACACACCGCCTTGTTACCAGGCAACCTCCAGATATCAGGAATATATCCAAAAAGTAAATGTAAGGAGGAGGGCTCCAACTGATCACCCAATATCAAACTGATCCTTTGACCCATTTCATACCAGAAATTCTTGATATGGGGCACTCCCAAAACATACAAGCTAATGTAGCACCAAGAGAATTACATTTCCAACAGCGGTCAGCATTTATGAGGCCCATTACAGTTGACCTATTTTCGAATATACTGGTCTCTCATGTCTTTAGGTGAAAAAGCCATAGCCTCACCTCTCCAGATGCTTTTTAACATCAGATACAATTGTATTCCGTTGGACCAGAGATAGTTGTGTATTCAAATCTCTACTCCAAGTAACTCTCAAAGTATTTTGGGACAGAAAATCGTAAAAGAATCCCACTGGCTGAAAAAATCCAGGAAGTTTCCTCCAAAATAATAGTTCTGGAGTTCCCAATGCATCTGGTCCAAATACATACATACATTTCCCCATAAGGAAATACCTTAACTGGAGATATTTCTATGCTCCAGAGTAGGGCTAATCAAATAGTTACTGAAGATCTACAAATGGTTAAAATTGATATTTGTCAATTAGCTGTGACACAGCCGGGATTCCTCTTCCATCCAATCCCTCCACATTAAGGTGTTGCTACTGATTTTAAGGATAGGATTGCTCCCTAGGACCACCACTACATGGAAGAATGAATGGAAGCAGAAATTTCTAGCCAAGTTTGCCCATGATTGCCTCACAGCCATTACTGTGGGAGCTTTGGAGCCATCAAATCTATAATAATTCAATGCTACAATGCCTGAAAGGAGGAGAGGGTATACCAATGCCTGTTCGATCTTAACCAAAGGTGGGGTCTGTGTGGTCATACTTAACAGCCAAAATGACGCCTGGCTTAATAAAAAGGAAACATGATGATTTTCCAAGTTTGGAAAATGAAATTGTCCCAGTGAAGAGGAAGCAATATTTCTTCGGGTTGGATGGTGGGATTTAGGAGACAACATTTGTGGATTCCCTGTGGGCCGCTTCAGAGCTCAAGCAACCTGCACCCACCTTGGTCACAGCGCCCTCTGGTGTCCTCTAGTGGTATTTTAAAACCAGAATGTGTACCCATATATCAGTTGCAACAAAGCAAACATTGAACTTCTATTTTCACAGTCTTCAACACATGGATCATCTTAAGAATTCCTTATGAGTTTCTGGAGCTTGGAATGTCTTACAATTAAGTCAACCAAACTGTTTTACTGAAAATTAATATATATTGTTTCACTACACAATATGGAAAGGTATTCATGAATTACTTTGTATATCTATGGTAAGTCCTTGGTCAATGGCATTATTTAGAAATATAAAAAAAGTACAAAAGATGGAAAAAAAGACAAATACAAGTGGTTGAAATTGCTGCAAATCTATTTCAGTTGAAAACCTGGGTAAATGTATATTTACTACAAGATACTCTTAAGAGCCAACCATAATGCATTGAAGTGGTCTGGGAAAAGCATTATAAATGTATCTACAGACACAATACCAGCTGCAGGGTGTTCATCCTCTATGGAAATGTCATTTCATATCTTATCCATTAGATGAAAATACTTCACTGTTCCTCCAAGGTATTTCTACTGAAAAAAGAAAAGCAGCCTCTGTGCTTTAGAAACTACTCAAGTGACTTCGTATATTCAATTTTATTCAATAACCTCACTATACAAGCTCTGCCACAATCTGTGTTCTAAAAATAAAGTGCACTGGAAGTATAGTGTGCATGTAGGTTTGTCCCTGGTGCATATTAGAAATGGTTTTTAACAGAATGCTAAAACACTGGTAAACTCTTTAGTTTATTATTGTGGCCTAACGGTAACTCAGTAACTAATGTTACATTGGTCTTTTAATTTTAAAGGAAGTAACCACTGATTTGTATGGAAATGAAAACTTATGCCTGAGAAAACACAAAATCTGTTGTGCTTAAACTTCTTGAATTTTTGAGGGAAGTAGCTGTTTTATGGTATTCAACTTATTTTTGTGACAAAAGCTGGTTTTCTGTTTTGATGGGACAAAACAGTGAGTTGTAGTCTGGTTTGGAGCAGAACTGCCATGTGGGTTTAGTGTGTGACCTTTTCTTGGCTTGTTCCAAATGTAGGCACTCAGACAAGTGGTTGACCTGTTGAATTGGGACCCTGGCTTTGGAGGCTGAAACACCTCCTGCAACAATGATTGGGCCTTGCTTCTCTCTGAAATCATGGCTGTCTGCTGTGTCCCCAAGGTGATTCTGTACTCTTGTCTTTTCTTTCTGTATTCCTCTTGTCTGCCCAAACACTACTGCTTTATGTTCACTCACATCCTTGTTGCTTCTCCTGCATTCCAGACAGAGTTGTCCCCTACCCCAAAATGAATTCCTCATAACACTAACAGCTGATGTTAGAGGAGAGGCTGCCACATCAGGACTGTTGGGAAAGGGGAAGGAAAAAAAGATGACGGTTAGGGAAGAAAGCAAGGATATGAAAGCAGAAGCAGGGGTTCTCTGTCACCCCATTTACTTTCTAATATATCACAACCTACAATATTGAAAAACAACCAAAAATACAGCAACAAAACCTAACTTACATTAACCTCACTTACCTTAACCATGAGTTAACATTGTATATTCTTAGTTAAAACCCAGGAAATACAAATCTACAACACATCTCTTGTACATCTTTTCTCTTCCCCCCTCTTCCCCCCCCCCCTTTTTTTTTTTTTTTGGTATTGAGCTGTTGAACCACCTTTTAGTGTGTTAAGTACTTCTTGCAGTTGATAGTAATATTTAAAAAACAAAAAACTGTGGGGAGAGGCAGGGTTTGCATTGCCAATTTTGGATGTTTATTAGTTTTTTTCATTTTCAAAAATAAAAAAATCAACAGAAAAAGTTACAGTGAAAAATGGATATTTTTGAATGCTAAAAAGCAAAAATCGTTCAGTAATATTCATGCTTTTTTAAATAAGATTTACTCCTCAGCCTCCGTGATGAGTTATGTGCAGTCTCCGTATTTCTAGACAGAAACATCTCCCTCCCAATATAAAATGCATTTTATTTTGGGTTTTGAAACATGCATGAAATCGTAATAATCTCCCAAATTTGTTCCCCCCAAGGTTCAGAATCTCTCCCTAAAAAAGACAAGTGGGATTTAGCTTCCTGAAATGTTCCTAAACTGAGGTCAGGCCTCTCCCTTCTACCACTTCTTTCCAATGTTCCCTGGTGATCCAGTCTACAATCACATGGTTCTTTGAGTCAATTACTCTGGCCTACATTCCCCCAGATGTCTTTGTTTTGGACTGAATTGGGGTCGTGCCTGTTTGTGTTTGCCATTGGGCTCTAATAAATGATTTACACAGCACTGGTCATCAAGAACCAAAACTCTGAGGTCACACATTTCCTCATCTTCCTCTTCTGGAGAGAAAAGCGGTAACAAAAAGGAAAGCAAAGGGAATATTAAAAAATCAAAAACCTACACGTTTGTCATTCCTCTGGTTACGATTCAGCTAGGGTTGCCAACATTCTAATCACAAAAACCCGAACAACTTGCCCCGCCCCTTCTCTGAGGCCATGCATCCACTCCCTCCATCCCCCCTCCCTCCATTGCTCACTCTCCCCCCACCCTCACTCACTTTCAGCAGGGAGTTGGGGTGAAGGCTCTGACTGGAGGTGCAGGCTCTGGGGTGGGGCTGGGGATGAGGGGTTCAGCATGCAGGAGAGGGCAGGGGTATGTAAGAGGGTTTGGAGTGCGGGCTCTGGGAGGGAGTGGGGATGCAGCAGGGGGCCTCAGGGCTGGGGTAGGGGGTTGAAGTGTGGGAGAGAGAGGTGAGGGCTCTGGCTGGGCAGCGCTTACCTCGGGCAGCTTCCGGAAGCGACCAGCATGTCCCTCTGGCTCCTCTGCGTGCTGCCCCTGCCTGCAGGCACCCCCCCCCCCAGCTCCCATTGGCTATGGTTCCTGGCCAATGGTAGCTGCAGAGTTGGTGGTTGGGGCCGGGGCAGCATATAGAGACCCCCTGGCTGCCCCTAGGAGTCAGACATGCCAGCTGCTTCTGGGAGCGCCGTGGAGCCAGAGTAGGTAGAGAGCCTGCCTTCGCTCCGATGCACTGCCAACTGGACTTTTAGCGGCCTATTAAAATCTCCCAGATTCCTTTCAGTAGTCACTGGAAGATTGATGCCTAATCCGGTAGACTCCCGGCCAATCCGGGAGGGTTGGCAACCCTAGATTCAGCAGAAGTAAGGAAGAAGAAAAACAGAAGAGCCAATATAAGATGCCATTTTCCTCCCACTGGCACATTGTTTTTTCTAAGCTGAAGCTTAAGGTGCAGGTTTACCTGAAAAGTAGCTATGCAAAATGGTAACTTGGTACTCAGCAGATCTATCCATTGTGTGCATTCAGAGACCTGTCTGTCTGTGTTAGTGTCAAAAATACCTTTTAACCAATTTTAACTCCTTGAGATGCTAGAGCCAACACAGCTAAAAGAGAATGAGATGGGTTCTTGTGCATCATCACCAGAATTCTTTACTGATTTCCAATCAGTTACACTTCTGCTCTTCTGTTGAAGTCAGTGAGACTTCATGGTCACAGAGCATAGAGGACAGGTGTAACTGAAAATCTAATGTAGCTAACAGAAACTTCGTTATTTGTGATGATGCAAGAAATGTTAAGGATCTAGTTTGACTTTTCAGGTCTGCAGCTGGTAGGGTTGGCAGTAAAAGCATCTTTATACAGTAGAACCTCAGTTACGGACACTTCGGGAATGGAGATTGTCCGTAACTCTGAAATGTTCCTAACTCTAAACAAAGTGCAGTTTGGACTCCAGATCCAGCAGCTGACACTTCAGGTCATGCTTCAGCTGAGCTGCTCCCTACTCAGCACCGGCATGAGTTTGCAAGCTTGTCTCCCTCCTGGCAGAGAGAGAGAGAGAGAGAGGTCTATATTTGTCAGGCTAATATAAAAATCAATCTTGCAGTTAAAACCATTTGGTTAATCCATAAATGAGGTGTCCTAGGCAGAGTAGTGTCAGCCTTAATTTTGGAACTGTCTGCATTCAGTAACTTGAAATATGGTTACTGAATATTGTGCAACTTTGAAATAACTCAAACTGAATGATGCCTCCCTACCACTGTCCACTTCTGCTGGAACATACTGTAAATAATTATGTCTTACAGCTCTTGTCCCTGCTTTAGGTTGTGGGTGGTTGGGATGGTACTGGGTCCGACTGCTAAACTGAGTGCACAAATGCCTGGGATCAGACTCCATAAAAGCTGGGACATGCAGAATACCTAAGTCTGTGTTTTCTGGGTGCAAGGAGCTTGCTTTCTCAAAGTCTGAAAAAGCTTTCATGGGTGCAGAAACTAGGAATTCCAGGGAGCTCCTGAAGCCTGTCACTATATGGGTGAATTTCTGATGGGGCACATTCATAGTGTGTTTTAAATTAATAATTCCAGACAGTAAACTCATGATTTTTTTTTTAAACACTGTTTGAATCCATCTAAGCTTTTATTGGCTCAGTAACTCGGATTGTTAATATGAAACATCTTTAAATATTTAAAAATTGAGGCATATTGGTTTTCCCCTCCTTTTTATAGTTGCAATATTTCAGACTACAGGGCTTTTCAGGTGTCTTTCTCCTTGTGCACCTTATTGAATACTTTCTCCATTGGGTCTTTTGACTCTTCATTGATGGCTTGTCTGAGCGAGAGGTGTACAAAAGCTCCACTGACCTGAAAAAATGAATGTGTTGTGTATTCGTTGCTGCAGGGTGTGATTTCAGCTATTCTTGGTGTTTTGTGGACCATGTTGTATGTGAGATCTGAACTGTTCAGGTCAATTTTATCTCAAGTGTATTACCAGATAATTTTGTGTTTATACTGAAATTGTTTTCAAATGTATAGGCAATACTTCTTAATGTATTAACCTGAAAATGTTACATAAATAGGCATCTTTTGTTTTAATTTAGATTTAACGAAGTTAGAAGAAACAATGGATGAAATATTACACTTTTTAAGTTAAAAGCATGACTTCTATCTGTAGAAATAAAGTATCCTTTTTCTTAGATGAGAAACAAACTTGCTAATTGTAGGCAGAAATTGATCACTTTTCCAAGGAAATGAATACACATTTTACTGCGAGTTGGTTTGCATTACCCATTTCATCTTCAGTGCATATTCTCTTGTGTTGCTTTTGTGCAGGGTCTACACTGTTAAATAATTATAGCAATAATTCAAGCAGCTCTTTCGTTTTGATGGTAGTCGTGGATACACAATAGCCATCAAAAGGCTTTATTATTTACAGCCAAGTTGACTGCACAAATTCAGAATTTGAACCACCAACCTACTAGTTGAACATTAGCACAATGCAGTCAGCAAGTAGCCTAGTTATAAAGATAGCCAGTGATGTGAAATAATACTTCAGAATTATATTTTAGTCATTGTTTCCGAACTGGTACTGAACATACCTTTTGTTTTTGTTTTCTTCTTGTCTAGATTTGCAATTAATCCAGCACTGGCTCACCTGCATCCATTGTTGACACCTGTTGTAGACAAAGCTACTAGACTAGGAGTTAAGAAGGGGAAGATTTCATGTCTTTGCTGCTGCTGTTTGATTGTGTACATTTTTTTGCAAGGTTACAGGACAGCAGCAGATCTGAAAAAGAAACAGATGTAGTCAGAGCAGCAAAGGAAAAAACGCCTGATCCTACAAACACATTTTTGTGTATTAATTACTACTATGAATGGAGCCATTGGGTCCAGTGATATCAGTTATGGTAGTAAGCATGACTGTAGGCAGTGTCTTCAGGATCAGGCCCTTGGTGTGTGTGTGTGTGTGTGTATATATATATCTATATCTATATATATATCTATATAAATAAAGGGTAGTGCTGTGTTTTACCATCTCCCACTGTCACACTATTCTGAGAAGCAGTTGCTGGATATGTGGTCCAGATAGGAAAAATATATGATGTGTTACCACAAAGATGGTTATGCTTCATTAAAAGCTGCTGAAATCTTAGTATGCTTAAAGTGTCTCTTCAATCACATACATCTTTTTTCCCTAACCTCCAAAACCTACTAAGCACCACCTTAGCAAAGACTATTTGCATGTAAATAGATATATTTTGCTATTAGCTACACAAGTGTAAATCCAGAGTAACTCCATTGTCTGGCAACTTCAGTTTTAATTCAGTGGCGTAACTCTGAATTAACACGGGTGTAAGAGAGCAGAATTTGACCCTCAGTTGGAAGGTTCCCTCCAAACACTTGAATTATTAAGACACAAAATGAAACAAAAATAAACAAGGAAAAAACACAAAATAAAGGGAAGGGGGAAAAACGGCTGTGTTGTGTTCAATTTTTCCTCTCTCCTATAACTCTAAAATGGTGAAGAGATTTTTGTCAAACTTTCATAAGTCAAACTTTCATAAAACAAAAAATAAATAACTTCACCTCTGGTTTGGAGATGAAGCATATAGGCTAAGGGCTAGGGAATTGAATCAAGATTGTCAAAAGTGACTATTGATTTTTGGTTGCCTGGATATTTGTGCACCCAAGGGGACCTATTCTCTGAAAATCAGAGCCCTTTACGAAGTTTGAAGTTGGGCACCCAATATTTGAGGTGCTCAAAATCACTAACTCCTTTTGAAAATCTGGGCTGGAATTTTTCAAAGGTTAATTTTTCAGAAATTTGAGTATCTGAACAACAGGGTTAAATGCAGCCTTTAATATAACATTTGATTGAAAAACTTCAGTACTTGTCACTTCTAAAGATACCAAAACGATTTATAAACCTTAATGACTGAAGGTTTGCAATACCCCTATTTTCAGATGGGGAATTTGAGGTATATTATCTGATTGTTGAAAAGTGGACCATGGAAGGGCAGCGAGTGTGAAACAAAGCAGGCATAAATGGGCATGCATCCATGTGCACACACACATTCACCTCATTGTTCATAGGATGGCTTCAGGATGTTAAGTTGCTGATTAATATTTCAGACCTAATTATGAAAAGAGCAGCCTGCTTCTGAAACTATTACTAAAAGTGATGGTTCTTTTGAGCAAATAGGGCAAGACATTCAAACAGCAGCAGCAAAGACATGAACTTTTCCCCTTCTTAATTTCTAGTTCTGGGAAGAAGCCCAGCAGATAGTTACTGCCATGTAATCAGTAATTAGACACTTGTTTCTTTGTTTCTATTAGATGAATTGTGGTGTTTGAAGGCTTGCATAACTTTTTTGATGGCCAGGATCATAACACTGTCACAGCCTTTGTTAGAAAATATGTTTGCAATAAATATACTGTCTATTGTGCCTATGGTTGTAGGCAGTTGATTGTTCTTGAAGGATAAGGAAGTAATAAAGTGGAACGGAGAAGGTGGGAGGAAATCTTCAATTATCCCTTCTGTTTGTTGTTTTATCTCATAACAAGAAAATGTAAATAAAGGTGACAACAATTTCCTTTTAATTTGAATCTGCCTCTGACTTATGTGATAAATAAGTGCCAAATTCAGTGTTTTGCGGTGGTCTTTACATCTGATTATAAATTGACAACCGATTAATAACTACTAAAAATGCATCTGATAAGTAAGCACAGAAACCAAAATATTAGGGTTGAAATCCAACTTATTTTAAAAAGAATCAAATAAATCTCTTCATTTTGGCTGTACCTATCCAAGATGGATGCATAAATGCCTACAGCAGGGGTAGGCAACCCATGGCACGCATGCCAAAGGCGGCACGCGAGCTGATTTTCAGTTGCACTCACACTGCCCGGGTCCTGGCCACCAGTCCGGGGGCTCTGCATTTTAATTTAATTTTAAATGAAGCTTCTTATATATTTTAAAAACCTAATTTACTTTACATACAACAATAGTTTAGTATGTATTATAGACTGTGACAAAGTTCCTCCTCTATCTTGGTGGGTCCTGCGCTTATTGGCAGATTTTCTTGCCTCAGAGATTCACCATGTGGGTTGGGGAAACAGCCCAGAGACCTTCCCCTCTGGAAGAACCCACAGTCCAGGTCAATTGGGAGGTTTGGGGGGAACCCGGGCCCGCCCTCTACTCCGGGTTCCAGCCCAGGGCCCTGTGGACTGCAGATGTCTATAGTGCCTCCTGTAACAGCTGCATGACAGCTACAACTCCCTGGGCTACTTCCCCATGGCCTCCTCCAAACACCTTCCTTATTCTCACCACAGGACCTTCCTCCTGGTATCTGATAATGCTTGTGTTCCTCAGTCCTCCAACAGCACACCCTCTCAGCTCCTTGCGCCTCTTGCTCCCACCTCCTCACATTCGCACCACAAACTGAAATGAGCTCCTTTTTAAAACCCAGGTGCCCTGATTAGCCTGCCTTAATTGATTCTAGCAGCTTTGTCTTAATTGGCTCCAGGTGTCCTAATTAGCCTGCCTGCCTTAATTGGTTCTAGCAGGTTCCTGATTACTCTAGTGCAGCCCCTGCTCTGGTCACTCAGGGAACAGAAAACTACTCATCTAGTGACCAGTATATTTGTCCTCTACCAGACTCCTGTACCCCACTGGTCTGAGTCTGTCACAAGACTTATAGAAAGATACCTTCTAAAAACGTTAAAATGTATTACCGGCACGCAAAGCCTTAAATTAGAGTGAATAAATGAAGACTCGGCACACCACTTCTGAAAGGTTGACAGCGCGGACGCCACAGCACTGCGATCATGGAGCCCGCTGCGACCATCGCTGCAGTTGTGTCCATTGTCAACGCCTCGCAGCTTATCATCCACCTTTCCCAGAGGCAGATGCAGATAAATCGGGCGAGGAGACTACGGCACCGCGGTGAGGGCCTAAAGTCTGAGAGTAGCACAGGCCTGTCAGAAAGCACGGGACCCCGCGCCGAGGACATCACGGTGACAATGGGTCATGTGGATGTTGTGGAACGGCGATTCTGGGCCCGGGAAACAAGCACGGACTGGTGGGACCGCATAGTGCTGCAGGTCTGGGATGAATCACAGTGGCTGCGAAACTTTCGCATGCGGAAGGGGACTTTCCTGGAACTTTGAGTTGCTGTCCCCTGCCCTGAAGCGCAATGACACCCGGATGCGAGCAGCCCTGACTGTCCAGAAGCGAGTAGCCATAGCTCTCTGGAAGCTTGCAACGCCAGACAGCTACCGGTCAGTCGCGAACCACTTTGGTGTGGGCAAATCTACCGTGGGGGTTGTTGTGATGCAAGTAGCCAACGCAATCGTTGAGGTACTGCTGTCAAAGGTAGTGACCCTGGGAAACGCGCAGGCCATCATAGATGGCTTCGCCGCGATGGGATTTCCAAACTGCGGTGGGGCTATCGATGGAACTCACATCCCTATCCTGGGACCGGACCACCAGGCCAGCCAGTACATTAACAGAAAGGGCTACTTTTCAATGGTGCTGCAAGCACTGGTGGACCATCGGGGACGTTTTACAAACATCAACGTCGGATGGCCGGGCAAGGTTCATGACGCTCGCGTTTTCAGGAACTCTGGTCTGTTTAGACTGCTGCAGGAAGGTATTTACTTCCCGGACCACAAAATAACTCTTTGGGATGTGGAGATGCCTACAGTGATCCTCGGGGACCCAGCCTACCCGCTAATGCCCTGGCTCATGAAGCCCTATACTGGCGCCCTGAACACAGAAAAAGAACTCTTCAACTACCAGCTGAGCAAGTGTAGAATGGTGGTGGAGTGTGCTTTTGGCCATCTCAAGGGGAGATGGAGAAGCTTACTGACTCGCTGTGATCTCAGCGAAACCAATATCCCCATTGTTATAGCAGCTTGCTGTGTGCTCCACAATCTCTGTGAGAGCAAGAGGGAGACCTTTATGGCGGGGTGGGAGGTTGAGGCAAATAGCCTGGCTTCTGATTACGCCCAGCCAGACAGCCGGGCGATTAGAAGAGCCCAGCGGGACGCGCTGTGCATCCAGGAGGCTCTGAAAGCTAGGTTCCTGAGTGAGCAGGGTAACCTGTGACTTCTAAGTTTGTGTACAGAGAAGCTGAACCTGCCCCCGTTTCTTTACCCAGTCAATGTTGACTATCCTCTCCAGTTACATACCCCCTTTACCCCCTTCCAACACACCTTTAAAAATAAAATGACTTCTATTTTGTTAATGGACACCGTTTTCTTTATTACTGTTTTCGCGGGAATGTATTAAAACCTGGGACGCAGACTGTGATGGGGAGCGGGTGTAGTGTACTGATGCAAATGACGCTTCTAAACTGCAAGAATGACAGGCTCCGCAGTGGTGGACTGGTTGTTTCAACGGAGACTGCCAGCCCTCCTGATGGGGACTGCGTGTATGTGGTGGCTCTGTGACTTTCTGGCGGGGGAGGAGGGTTACAGATCCCCTGCAGCGTGGCTCTGTGGTCCAGGATAAGGGCCGCTGCATAAGATCTGTAACTGCCCTTCCCTGCCACAAAGTCACAGAGCAACCCCCCACCCCCCACAGAACATGAAAACCACCTCCCAGACTGACCAGGGTAACTAGTGACTGCACTGTGTGTGTGCCCTGCTGCTGTCCTGTCCAATTACCAACCCCCCTACCCCCCTTCAGACAGACTCTCCTCTAAAGAACATGATGGAAACAGTAATGAACAGAAACATATTTTTTATTAACAACCACACATGAAACTGGGGGGTGAAACTTGGACGGGGGCTTGGGTGAGGCGGGAAGGAAAGGACTTTTCAAATTTTGGGGAATGAGCGCCTTCTGGTGCTTGAGCAGTCTGCAGGGGTGGAGTGTGAGTTTTCACGGACTCTGCTGCCCCTCCTTCTTTGTACTTTGGGTGAGGGGGGTATGGGACTTGGTGGCGGGGGAAGGCGGTTACTGATAGACTGCAGTGGGGCTCTGTCCTCCTGCCTCCGTTCCTGCAGAACATCAACAAGGCGCCGGAGCGTGTCCGTTTGCTCCCTCATAAGTCCAAGCAGCGTTTGAGTCGCCTGCTGGTCTTCCTGCCGCCACCTCTCCTCACGTTCCATGTGTGTCCGGTGCATTTGGGACAAGTTCTCTCTCCACTGGGTCTGCTGTGCTGCCTGGGCTCGGGAGCAGCCCATTAGTTCTGAGAACATGTCCTCCCGCGTCCTCTTCTTCCTCCGCCTAATCTGCGCTAGCCTCTGGGCGTGTGATGCCAGGCTGGGTTGGGAGACAGTCGCAGATGTGGCTGTGGGAATGGGAAAAAGGGAGTGAATTCCTCAGAAAGATAAATGTAGTTGTGAACAAAGAACATAGTCTTTCTCTGTGAACAAGACCATGCACTGTACCTATCACATGCGCACTCAGGACAAGGTCGAATTTTCGGCCCTCGCATTCAGTGCCTGAGGTCTTGCACTGCCGATTTGAGAAGCGGGGCAGGACACCGGAATTTCTGTAGCAGGCAGACATGGTAAGCCGTAGACTTGTGGCTGCTTAAAACTTTGATAGTAGCACTGGCCTCCTTTCACATTGAAAGCAATGCTAGTCCATGCTGCCAGAAATCCGGCCAGCATCAACTCTGCCCCTGTCCCACCCCCTCGCGGCTGACCCAGGGAAAGATCCCTGTATGCCGCCCCTCTCCCGCCTCCACCGTGTGGCTGTAAACCGGCGGTTACAGTTCTGTAAAGGAACGGGCAAGCAGTCCCAATACTAACATTCCCCTACCTAATTCAAAGCAGGTCACCATGAGCGACATCACCCTGATGAGGATCTCAGACAGAGATAAAGAAAGAATGCTCCGGGAAAGCCTGCAAAGACCAGGGCCGTATGCCGCCATGCTCTGCAGGGCAATGATCCCGGAGTACCTGATGGTCTCCTGGCGTGGAAACGTTTCATACCACGGAGGACCCAATAAGGCCGCTCTCCCCAGGAACCTGATGCAAAGGCTTTCCAATTACCTCCAGGAGAGCTTCGTGGAGATGTCCCAGGAGGATTTCTGCTCTATCCCCGGACATGTAGACCGCATTTTACTGTAGCTGCAGTGGCAGGGACCAAACAGTAGAGCGGCTTGGGCAGAACAATCATGCAAAACCGGACATTGTTAGATTTGTTTTTAATAGTTGCACTGCCAGGGACTGAAACGTTAAGCGCCTAGGGCAAACTAATCATGAGAAACCCATTGTTGGTATTGTTAAAATTCCTGTTCTGTTAAAAATAAATGTTTAGAGGTTTAAAACACTTACTGGCTGATCCTTCCCCTGATTCTGTGTCCTGGTTAACGGCTGGGGACGGGTGGTAGGGGAACTCTGTGAGGGTGATGAAGAGATCCTGGCTGTCGGGGAAATCAGCGTTGCAAGCGCTGTCGACTGCCTCGTCCTCCTCATCTCCTTCCTCATCTTCCCCGTCCGCTAACACGTACGAGGAACCGGCCGTGGACAATATCCCATCCTCAGAGTCGACGGTCACTGGTGGGGTAGTGGTGGCGGCCGCACCAAGGATGGAATGCAGTGCCTCGTAGAAACGGGATGTCTGGGGCTGTGCTCCGGAGCGTCCGTTTGCCTCTTTGGTCTTCTGGTAGCCTTGTCTCAGCTCCTTGATTTTCACGCGGCACTGCGTTGCATCCCGGCTGTATCCTCTCTCTGCCATGGCTTTAGAGATCTTCTCATAGATCTTTGCATTCCGTCTTTTGGAGCGCAGCTCGGAAAGCACGGACTCATCTCCCCACACAGCGATGAGATCCAAGACTTCCCGATCAGTCCATGCTGGGGCCCTCTTTCTAGTCTGCGATTGCACGGCCATCTCTGCTGGAGAGCTCTGCATCGTTGCCAGTGCTGCTGAGCTCGCCACGATGTCCAAACAGGAAATGAGATTCAAACTGCCCAGACAGGAAAGGGAATTCAAATTTTCCCGGGGCTTTTCCTGTGTGGCTGGTCAGAGCATCCGAGCTCGGACTGCTGTCCAGAGCGTCAACAGAGTGGTGTACTGTGGGATAGCTCCCGGAGCTATTAGCGTCGATTTCCATCCACACCTAGCCTAATTCGATATGGCCATGTCGAATTTAGCGCTACTTCCCTCGTTGCGGAGGAGTACAGAAGTCGAATTTAAGAGACCTATATATCGAACTAAATAGCATCGTGGTGTGGACGGGTGCAGGGTTTATTCGATGTAACGGCGCTAAATTCGACATAAACGCCTAGTGTAGACCAGGCCTAACAGTTGCCATAGATTAATTGTGTGCACTTCTGTTATAGTGATCTCAGTCTATATCAGCATTTTTTGTGGTGTTTGTGGGGTAATGATTTAACATTTAGAATTTGAAAAACCCAGAAGCTGATGTTTGATATTAACAGACTCATTTTCTGTTAACTTTTAATTTATAATTGATTATATCCCTCAGCCAGTTCAGGATTTTCTCCCAGTTTGTTACTTTAGCAGTCACTTAAACTATATAAAGAACTCCATCATACATGCGCAGAAGCCTGAACTTAGCTTACATCCAGTAGCTTCTTAGTAATAGCAAAGATGAAGTAACTTCAGTAATAAGCAGTTCAGGGATGTAAACTGTAGATATGAACACTAATTAATCTGTTGATAAGATTAAATGTATGCACCCATTTAAACAGTTTGTTTAGTATTTTACAAATAAGTTAAATAAGACAACAGCAAAACAATTAAAAATACAAAATTATAAAGGCAAATATAGTTATTGAAACATTAGCAATATGCAAAAAAGAATAGAAAGTAATACATCTCTTGAACTATTTACAACAATGATATTGTTGGCTCTTGATGCTGAAATAAAAGCAAAATCTACTTGTTTATGGTCTCTTCTTTTTAGGATGCATATCTTTTTATCATCTTTATATATACATGTCTTGAACCTACGTGACATACTTCATGTGAGTGCCTTTAAAGTATACAATAGAAATAGGATACAGCATGTGGGAAATGAAATTGAAATATACTTCCTTATTTTTGTCTATTGTAGAATAAGGCATGTTTACTTTGTATAGACAGGATCATATTTGAAATTCATACTTTTTGAAACTGCTATCAAAATCACACACTTAGACACAGATTTTCATCACTCAAAGAGTGGAATGCAGTGAAGCACAAATATAAACTTTGAACTCTTGTAGGCAGGGCCGTAGCAACAAAGAACGTGGCCCCCTCCGAACATATGTCTGGGCGGGGCCCCTTACAATGCAGAAACTGGAATGCGGTATTTATTTTGCCACTTTTAGGGGCCCCCTTCCTTGTGGGGCCCCCTCCGGTTGGAGGGTACGGAGGGCGCTCGCTACGCCTCTGCTTGTAGGAAACAGTCTACATGTGTAATCTAAGCGTATGGGGAAAAATTTGAATAAATAAGGGTTGTTGGATTTATTTCAATATTCATTTGTAAAATGAATGTTATAATAATGATTGTAAAATATAAAATGAGTCTATTAAGCACTGGAACAAATTAGCTAGGGAGGTTGTGGAATCTGTCATAGGTGGTTTTTAAGAAGAGGTTAAACATCCCCCTGTCAGGAATGTCTAGATAATATCTAGTCCTGCTTCAGTGCTGGGGACTGGACTAGATGACCCATTAAGGCTCATTCCAGCCCTACATTTTTATGATTACAAGTTTATTAATATACTTGTAAATGGAGATGACAAGTCGGGTGACAACATTCATATTTAGTTTTGTCAAGACTAGGGATTACTGTGAGAACTCCAGAGGGGCCAAACAAAACTGAGAAATTGGGCAGCATGGTGGCATATCTAACTCTTTTCAGGTAAGTATATGATAGCTCTAAATCCATCAGTGGATGGATTAAATTATTTGAAGCCTCTCAGGAATAAGATGGAGATATTATTGTAGATAGGTCAAGTGTGACTGCTCAGTGCATAGCAGTAGATTTAAAAGTGAATAAGGTATTCTGCTGTGTTTTAGGGGAGAGAGAAATATGGTGAAAATGTTCTGTAATTAAATAAATCAGTGGTACCATACTGTGTCCAGTTTTGGTCTTGTTTGCTTATAAAAGGCATAGCAGAAATCAAAACAAGGACCAGAGAAGGGTAGCAGAAGTCATTAGAGGCATGGGGTACGTCTGCATGAGACTGACTGAAAAGATTAGGAGAGTTAGAGGGATATGATAAAGCCATGTAAAATAGTTGAAGGTGTACAGAGAACTCTCTGTTTAACCTTAAGCATAAAGAAAGAAAGACAAATTTGCCATTAACAAGCAACATATGTAAAGTGAATTCAAGGAAATATCACTTTATATAACATATAAATAATTTACGAAACTTGCTGCTTCAGAATATTATTGAATCAGATATTCAATCAATTTCTCTGGAGAAAAAAAATAGTTGTTATAAACATTAATGTTACCAGCATTTATATTTGTCATGATTAAAAAAAAAAAGTTATCAGTCCTAATGCTTCATCCATACACTGATCAGATCAGGAAAAATGGCTTTTTCATCACTTTTTCCACCATGAATATGGTTTTGCACACTTACTGTATGCATTGTTGAGTTTTCTGGCATCCTCAGCAGCATCTAGCATATGTCACTGTTAGAGATTGGATACCAAATGAGATTGACCATTAGATCCTTTCCAGTCTGGCAAGTATTTTGTTCTGTAACAGTCTTGTCATCTTAAATACTTTTGCTTAAGGTATCCTGCCAAAATAAAACATTTTTCACTGTGATATTCATACTTTAACATTCCATGGATGGTAATTGCAAGTTCCAGAAGGTTTGGAAATTTGGTTCTGATGTTTATTTTAACCTCCAAAAATTCAGCAAACTCATCAGACCCTCCTCCTTCCAGTTAAACTCTACCTTTATCACTAGTGGTGTCAGGGACTTCCTGGAGATCCTATTTTTCTCTTCCTCAACCTTTTCTTCTCAGGAATATGTCTTTGAGATGAACTCAAAGAGACTTACCTGCTACTCTGAGGAATGAGATTTTCCAGCTTTTCTTTTATTCTTTGTCCCAGTAGGGACTGTTCTTGAGTCACATTCTGTCCCAAAAGGATTCCATGCTTTATGGACATGTCAAGTTCAAAACTTCCATCATAAACTTTGAGATCAGAAGCAGGGCCAAACCAAGTTGCGAAGGCCGTCAGACATCACTATGGAAAGCAAGGGAGTTAAATTAAAGCAGTCATGGACCTCCAAATAGATTAGAGTATGATTTGAATGGTAGACAAAAGTATAACTAGTTCTTATTTTGCCCATCCCTGAATCATGACCAATGTTTGGAAAAATGGCTTATCTAAGACTAGAGTCTAGAAATTTTGTGCCTGATCATGTCTCGTTGACTTGGATGGGAGTCAATGGTGTTCAGAATCTCTTGAGGTGCACTGGGCAGCTTTCAGAAAGTCCTTTTTAGAAGGCAAGTTTTCAGTGAGGTTTAAGCCACAGAACTTGTGTAAAGATTATTCCTATATTAAGTCTTGCTAGTCTTGATTTGCCATTATACCCTAAATAACAGTATCCCGGCTAATGCCAATTGCCAGGAGCTCTATAACAAAATTGAATTATAGGGGAGATAATGGGTAACCCTGCTGTGTCACCCTGCCAAGTGTGAATGATAAATAAATGGATCCATTAGTAATAATTAAATCAATTTTGGAATATAGTAATTTCCCCTAGCATATAATGATCACAGATCCAAATCTATCTTAAAATAAAAATAATAAAAAAAATCAGATGCTCCTAATTATTTTCCATGACTTCTCAGCAACTAAACACAGCAACAAATCTTTTATTTTATCTTTAACTATTTCAGATCTAAAGTAAACAAATATATAGACATTTCTTCAAAACATGTTTAATGGTTCTTTCTGTGTTTGTGATATATGCACACCGTTTCCTACCTACTCACAAGTGGTTTTTATATATCATTTTGAAACTAAATTAATAAAGTAAGCCCATAGCTAGAGTCTGGAGTCTTATCAGTTCTTAATATAGCTGAGATCAGAGTGGTTTCTAGAAGCTGGTTGTCTCCCACTCGTGCCCTGAGAAGTCAACTGATATAGTCAAGGTCAACATAAATAAATTTGTTGCGGCAAGTCATATAAAACATTTTGTCTTGATCTAGAGCCTTCCCCTAACGCTGAAAAATCCATCACCCATTTTTAAATTTGTAAATTAATGCCATGTAATTTTGCTCTAGAATATAAGCTTTCATTTCTCTTTGTGTGAGGGGCAGCCTCTAGCTTTTATGATTACAAAAATAATCTATAAAATGTGAACCTAATACAAACTGATGGATTGATGTCTGCTTGAAGCTGCAGAAAATAGCTTTGAGAGATATGTAAACTGTTCCTGTTCATCTCAATGGGATATTAATACTGATGACATTTTCAGTGAAAGCATTGTTAACTATTTTATGGCTCCTCATTTTAGCAGGAACATCGAAAAGGAGTTTGTTCGTCTTTACAGTATGTAGTAGCATAATATGGTGTGGATTTCAGTGAAGCAGACAGTTGGTGTCAAAAGTTAATTTCTTCCCAAATTAAATTATCTGTGCCCCTCACGAATACAACTATGTGGGGGGAGGGAAGGAGTTTCATTCCTTCACCAACATCAAGAGACTCTGTTGTTTCCTAGATATCAAACATTCCAATTATCCTTCAGGCCTTTGTAAGGTCTAGCCCACATTTTAAAGGCTTTGCTAGTATAGTTATACCAGCAAACCCCCCCTAGTTTCTTATGCTGGCAAAATGTGCTCTTTAGGTGGTGTAATTAAGTGAGCCACCCCCCTGAATGATTTAAGCTGTGCCAGCAAAAAGGGCACTCTTGCAACTGGAAACTGTATCTACATAGGGAGTTTTGCAAGTGTAGCTATGTTCATTAGTGATCTGATTTCTCCCTCCCAACCCCCGCACACTGCCTATGCTGGCAAAAGCCTGTAGGATAGACCTGACCTAAGTATCTAAAGCCTCAGTTATCTCTTACCCGAATGTCAAAACCGCTAGCTTTTCTCTGAAAACTTCTGTTAAAACTTAAAATATACTTTGGGGTATTTTTATATTAATGTATCCATTGATCTGGACTGTGAAGGGACAATGGGCAGTAAGGAGATGAGGGCATTAGGGAAGGGGAAGCAGAGTTGCAAAATTTAGGTCTAATGTGTTACATAGCACCCAGAGCTTTGGGTTGAGTGAAGTCCAGGATATTAAAAAGACAAAACAAGATTTATACTGTTTATGTACCAGAGTCATGTGTATGTGTTAGAGGCATATCTCAATTTAAATTAAATAAATTCTAAAGATTAGAAATTAGAGAGTAAGGGCTGGTCTATACTTACCGGGTAGTTCGACGGCTGGGGATCGAAGTTCCGGGTTCGATTTATCGCGTCTGGTCTGGACGCGATAAATCGAACCAGGAAGTGCTCGCCGTCGACTGCGGTACTCCAGCTCAACGAGAGGAGTACCGTGGAGTCGACGGGGAGCCTGCCTGCCGCGTGTGGACCGCGTCTGAACCGCGGTAAGTTCGAAGTAAGGTATGTCGAATTCAGCTACATTATTCACGTAGCTGAATTTGCGTACCTTACTTCTACTTGGGGGGTAAGTGTAGACCAAGCCTCAGATTTGTGTTTGCATTGCATATTGGTGCAATGCAATGTGATGAACAAAACAAGGGCACAGAGAAAGAGACTTTTTTGTCTGTGATGATTAGGCTTTTGAACATCTCTTGTGCTTTTCTTCTGGCAACTTTTTTATATTTCCATCTTCTCTAGATACTTCTTAATCTAAAGCTGTAATAATTAAATAAATCTCTCAAATTTACCTGTGTGAGAGCTGTAAACTCCCTCTGGCCTCCCTTCTAATTTGATTGTCTTCCAATTTTAATTAATTTAATGTATTTGTCTTTCTGTTTATACAGGACTCCATAGAGAGACAAGAGACATGGGCATTTTAGTCTTTAATGAAAGGACTTAATTTAATAGATTTTAGCCTTTTCACTGGAAAATTTCAAGCTTTTTGTCATTTGGTGTTGTGGTAACTAATCCCCACAACTGAACTGATTTTTTTTGTTTCAACATATATGTTTTAACAAATACACTTCTATAGACAATTTTCTTTAAGTAGAGTTCTACTCGGGAATGCAACTAAATAAAAATCTTACCAGGTAGACCTGTTTCCAGTATGTATTCAGTCATGTCTATTTGCTTTTCCTAACAAAACTCTTTCCCCCCCCATCTTATATTACTAGCAGCACTGTAGAACCAGCACAGGTATATGGAAACTTGTTGGTACATTTCCATTCAGAATTGTTATTTAAGTTCCAATTACAGATTTCATTGTTGTCGATGCATGAGCCAGATGGTACTCCTCTTGACACTCAGAGTTTGGGTTGAGTTAGCAGGATTGCCAATTAAAAATGTATATCTATATTTGCTTGTATACTGATAAGATTTGGTCTCAAAGTTTACCGAGATGGGACATAATGACATTATTTTTACAAAATCACAGTAGAACCACACTTTATATGCAAAATATGATTTGGAATTAAATTACAGTTTACTAACAAGGTAACATATATATATATATATTTGAGAGATCAGTGCTAATGCTGTAATGCTTTATTAAATAGCAATAATGAGTTTTAATTTATAACTGATTAGAATTACAGATGGGAATGGCTAACAATGTATTAATTACCTGAATTAGACTGTGCTGTCAGAAAATGGATAATCACTTCTGTTGTCATTATCCAGATTACTGGAGGGAGGGTGGGATTTTATCACACTGGTTTGGTGGCAGTCAATGAAACCATAATTTAATGACAGTGAAATATATCTGTCAGATGATTAACTTGAAAGGTACTGTTTTATCAAACTGATTATATTAATTGGGGATAACAGGCTGATGGCTAAGAAAAAATAAGACCCTCGTTTACCTTTCAGTATGATTATTATTATTCTCTTTCCAAGACATTGTGTTATTTTTACAATGACAGTTCCCATTGTAAAACGGCATCATCCTTCTGAAAGGAAGATTTTTGACATAAATACCTAAAGAGGTGGCAGAGCCTGGTGAACTGAGCAGTGGGATGGAAGGCAGGAAGCCCAGATTTCTAATTCCAGTTCTTCCAGTGACTTGCTATGTAACTTTTTGGTTCTGTTTCCTTATCTGTAAAACAGAGATAATACATACCTCAGATAGGCATTGTGGTGAATGTGACAGCATCTTGAAAATGTAAAAACATACCATATAAGTGCTAAAAATTATCATTGTTAAAGACTGTGAAAAGTCTTAAGCTAAAATTGTCAAGCTTGCCTGCCTCAATTAGAATTCCTAAATCTATAGTTAGGAACTTACTGTGATTGACATAATTTTCAATGGTGCTTAACACCTGTAGCTTCAATTGACTATATTTGAATATTTGTATTCAAGCACAATTTACTTTTGAGAAAAGAAGCCTGATGGGCCGACCTGATAACTGTCTTCGAATATATTAAAGGATGTTATAAAGAGGATGGTGCCAGTTGTTCTCCATGTCCAAAGGAGGTAGGACAAGAAGTAATGGGCTTAATCTGCAGCAAGGAAGATTTAGGTTAGATACTAGGGGAAAAAAAATCTATGAATAGTTAAGCGCTGAATTAGGTTTCAAAGGGAGGTTGTAGAATCCCTGTCAGTGGAGCTTTTTAAGAACAGTTTGGACAAACATCTGTCAGGGATGGTCTAGGTTTACTTTGTTCTGCCTCAGTGAAGGGGCCAGGACTAACTGACCTCTCAAGGTTCCTTCCAGCCCTACATATCTGTGATTTGTGATTTCCATGGTATCTGTGACAAGTGAACCAAACAAAAGGGCTTGTATAGAATCTTCCTTTTGTTTTCTCTTTTGAACAAACAACTTTCCAGCTACTAGGATTACAGTTTCCAAAAGCACTTGCAATATTAGCCTCTAGCTTGCTGAGCTACCATGCTGGCAAAATGAAGAGAGATTTGACATTTCAGGTAATTGGGTTTTGCATTAGTTGATTTATATATAGTATTGCACTTGCTGCACTAAGATATTGCAACTTTCAAAGAAATACAACTCTAATGAAGTAAATTCCTCAGATGGTTCTGTATGGCAAGACAAGTGCAATAAACTCTAGAATATCTAGGACTCTAGGATATCTACCAAAAAACATTCAAAAGGCAAGGCTTCATACCAGCCTCTGAGCAAGTTTTAAATTACCGTATATACTCGTTCATAAGCGGAATATTTTTGGTAAAAAAGTGACACATCAAAGAGTGGGGGTCGGCTTATAAACGAGTATATATGGTAATTTAACTTCCCACAGCTCCCATTGGCTGGGAACGGCAAACCGCGGCAACTGGGAGCTGAGGGGCTCCGTCCCTGTGAACGCTCCAGGTAAACAAAATATCCAGGCCCGCTAGAGGCTTACCCTAACGGGCCAGGAGCCAAAGTTTGCCAACCCCTGAAATATAGGGTTGGCTTATGAAAGGGTCATACAGTTTTTGCTATTTTTACCTAGCCATCTTGGGGGATCGGCTTATAAACGAACGGGCTAATGAACAAGTATATATGGTATATAATTGGGAACACTGTCATATATGGGTATTGGGTGGACTTTTTACTTCATAAGACAATCATATTATCATAATTTATGGGCATAACAGTATACCTGAACTTACAGACACCTAGGGTTGCCAGGCATCTGGTTTTCGACCGGAACGCCTGATCGAAAAGGGACCCTGGCGGCTCTGATTGGTACTGCCGACCGGGCTGTTAAAAGTCCAGTCAGTGGCACAGCAGGGACCCGGGGCTAAGGCAGGCTCCCTGCCTGCCCTAGCTCCGCCTGGCTCCCGGAAGCTGGTGCCAGGTCCTTGAGGACCCATGGCACATGGGCAGTAAGGGAGGCTCCATGCGCTGCCCCTGTCCCTAGTGCCGGCTCTGCAGCTCCCACTGGCCAGGAACCATGACCAATGGGAGCTGCTGGGGCAGTGTCTCCAGGCATGAGAGCAGCACACAGAGCCTCCCTGGCCACCCATGGGCCTCGGGGCTGCAAGGACCTGGTGGCCACATACTGGGAGCTGTGGTAAGCGCTTCCGGGACCCTGCATCCTGCACTGCCTCCCGCACCCCTACCCCAGCCCTGAGCCCCCTCCTGCACCTCAAACCCCTCATCCCCAGCCCCACCCCAGAGCTTCACCCCCAGCCAGAGCCCTCACCCCTGCAGAGTTCCAGGGACAGGCGACAGCCTCGTCAGTGTCCCCCTGCAGGGTTCCGTTGACAGGTGACCGCCTCCTCAGGGGGCCCTTCTCAGGGTTCCGGAGACCGGGGACAGCCTTGCAGGGAGGGGGAGAGAACCCTGCAGCTCCCAGCCACCCTAGTGGCAGAGAAAACCATGGAGCCGCAGCAGCAAAACTCAGACAGGTCACTGCTTCTGTGAATTTTTATTCATTGCCCATGACCTGTCCATGACTTTTACTAAAAATAACCATGACAAAATCTTAGCCTTATCTATAACACAGAGATCCTTTTTTTACTTTATAAACATGTATTGCTCCCACCACTCAGGTTTTGTTGTTTTCATGGCAGAATGAAATCCCCTGGTATCTCTCTTCACATATGTTTTTAACATAGTTTGCTTCAAGAGCAAATCAGGCAATTTTATCTCCTTACACCTTTTCCATACACCTAACATTCTAGTTTGGGCAAATAAGGGATTTATTAGTGCCAGGGCTTCGACACAATACGAAGAAGCAAACAAAAAAGTATACATCAAGTTAAGAAATCAATATAAGATAAACAAAACTCACA
>NW_020664417.1:31983191-32019233 GCF_002925995.2 Terrapene triunguis | reverse complement strand
GAAAGAGTCATCTGCAGAAGAGTTTTCTGTCTTCTCAGAGAATCACAAAATTCCATCATTTTTCCAGCAGAGCCATATAGATGAGTCCCTCAAAATATTTCTAGTTTTTAATCACGGTTCTCCCTTTTGATTCAGGTGCATTCTAGAATTCTCCTGCCTTTTCCCCTTTCTGGGGATAGGAGCAAACCTGTAAATACAAGTACAATTCAGTACAAGGAAAATGGTCTCTTTAGGAGATGAGGCAATCCAGCAACATTCTAGAACTCAGAGCTGTGCAGCTAGCTCTGTTAGCTCTAAAGGACTGTATAGTACATTGGGTAATGTGATGATGATTTAATGTCTAAACTGACAGAATTCCAAGAGGTGAGATATGTCTGTGCTAATGGACGCAGAAGAAACTGAAGTCCACCAGCGCCATTCATGCCCTAAATCACCTGGCTGAACAGGACAAAGTTTCATCTCAGAAAATGATCTTTCCATAGGGAACTGACACATCTTTCTTTCCTCCGTATTTCTTTGCTTTTTTTCAAAGAGTGGGGTGGATCCAATCAGATTGGTTGATTCTGTAACAGGTACTGATATTCATAAGTGTTATGCATGCACTGCCAATCAGCTGGATGTGAACGAGCCCTTACCTTTTCTGCTGTTTCTCTCATCTGGAAGGCCTGTAGGAAAGTAGAACAGAAGAAAACAGTTGAGCATAATAGACCCAGCCTGGTCAAGAAGGTCATGTTTTGCAGATTTACCTTACCTACCCAGTTGCCCTCTAATTTCATTCCCAGTCCGAGCAGACCTCCTGTACCAGGATCCCATGATCCACACCAACCCTTTAATTTTTAATTTAAAACATTTGGCTTGTGATTGGTCTCAGGAACATAGTTTTGGCACAGTGTTTTCAACATTCTGCTTCAACTTAGAGTCAAGTAGCTTGTTAATTTCAGAACTTGACTAACCTTCTGTTCCTCATGCAACTCTTGCAACCTCTGAACAATGGAAGGCTGTCCCCTGCAAATCTAGAGATTTTATAGGAGGATTTGGACAACCTTATTTTCCTCACAGGTTACCTTACAGTTCAATGCTTCATCCCATAATTACGTACTTGGCTAGATCCGTGGTTGCTCTTTTGAGTCTCTAATTCTCTTTTTAATGCCTTTGGAACTTCAGTTCCATCTTTTTGCTGTTCCTGTCCTGAAACAGTCTCTTTCTGGTTCCATCTGATCAGCCATAACAGTCAGTAAACTAGCAGACATCTCTGGTCTGGTACTCCCTGTAGATGTCCATAAACAAAAGTTAATGCCCAGTATCTTCTCTGGTTTCCAGAGTCAGTCTTTTCCTTTCATTTTAACTTCTGTGCCTAACCTCAGCAGAAAAAAATATTCCTAGCACTCTAAATCTGAATGGGGTTCTCAAGGTGTAATTGCATAGACCCATGGACTCGGAAATGGAAATTACATTGTCATCTTTGTTGAATGCTCTTAGATAGGGAATGGGAAGGCCCATTTTTCATTTTCTCTCCTCAAGTCTGGATTCAATTGTATAGTCAATATTCTTACATGGTTGCTGATTGCTTCTGCTCAGAAAGTCTCCTTCCATAGAACAGTTGAAGCCTCTGTTGAGGAGTTTTGCAGAATGGCCATCTGGAACTTATTCAAGCTTCACTACCCCAGTGTATCTTTATCAACTGGTACAGTATTTGAGCAGCAGTTGTTTAGGACAGTTCAGCAATGATGATCAAGACTAATTCTTATTTATTAAGTGCAGAAAATATATATAGCACTATATAGAGATTTAAAATGAAGACAGTCTTTGTCCCAAAGAGTTGATTGTCTTAAAACATGTAGAATGATTTTATTTGAATAATCTTTCTTTGTTCTCAACTCTTAGTCCTTCAGTCTTTCTCCAAATTCTGCCATTTACTTCTGCTCTTTTTTCCTGCTAGCTTGATGTTACTGCTAGTCAGACTTGTGATCTGTTGCTGGAAGAGTCACATAATAGAGAAATAAACACTCTTACCTTCTAGCATTTTCACATGATGTGGCAAAACAAGTACAGATGCTCCCGCAAAATAGACCATTAGCGTCTTAGGCTAAAGGAATCAGCGGCTAGGTGGGTCAAATTAGGCTAACCTCTTGATTTTCAGTTTGGGAAAATCACAGGTGGAAACCAGCAGAAGAAACAACATGAAGAGTATGTTCTCGGTTGCGGGGTGGGGAGGGAGAAGCTGCTTCTGCATTGGCCAGCACCACCTGTTTGATAGATCAATCAGAAAAAAAGAAAAAAAAACTTTATTGGCTGTACTGGTTTCCCCTTATCATAGTTAAAATTATCAGGTAAGGAAGCACTGTATTTACCTCAGAATGCAACATCTTGTTGCAGTTAGAGCTGTGTGAACCCCCTCAGTTCAGTTCAAAAATGTGTTTGCAATTTTTTTCCTGTTAGAATGGCTTCATATAGCATCAAAGGTCCAGAATTTCAAAAACATTAAGATGGAATGAAGTTGGTTTCCAACTTCTTATTTTACTGCAAAGTAATTTAGGGGTTGAGTGATTTAGTGATTGTAAAACGTGCAAGAAATCTCAATACTTTCACAGTGTGTTGGCCAAATAAATTCATAACTTATTTGTTTATAAACCAGAATCTACTAAAGTTCACTTTTACAAACTGTTTTTATATGTTAAAAACTATTGGGACCTTGTGTATGTCATGCCTGGAGTGAATATTTATCTAGTATGAGAAGGTGGTTCAATCCAACTTATTTTCATAATCAAAATTTTTGGTGAATTAGTATTTTCAACATAACTCCTTCCTTACTTGTTTTAATCTGAGGCCCTTCAGAGACTCCCTACTGCAGCCCTCCATAGCCTATTTGAAGCTTTTAAGTTGTTTCTGTACTTTAGCTAAGCACATGGAGTGTCCATAGATTTTGCCCTCTGAAAATGAAACAATTTCCTGATTTTGTGATTTAAAATTTCCCATTTAACATTGCATTAAGATTTATTTGTATTAAATTAGCAGTTTAAATACATTTCAAGTGCAGTGGAAGGTTTTATTCATAATATGACAACAACTTGGTACAGTTCTACAAACTTAGAAATAGGAAGAAATATTCCCAGCAATGCATACCAAATGGTGTTCTCTGTTTTGTGTACAAATAACAAAACTTTAATTTTATCCTGACAATGACGTCTATTTCCTCATACATTTTGAAGGTGTGAAAACCACAAAGGAAATAATAGTTGTCTTAGAAACTTAGTGACTATCTGGAAGCAGTATTAATGATATTTATTTATTTCAGTTTATATGGCAAGTTTTAAGAAGTGCCTATCCAATACTCAGTCTTTTTGACAAAGGCTTAAATCAAACCATAGCAAAACCATAAACCTGTGACATAGCCTATTGAGGCAGATTTATGGATATTTGTCAGGGCTGTAGAAATACAAAGCAGCTAGAGTCTGTCTATTGATATTTAGATATATTAATGTTTAATTACATAAACAGGTTTTTTTTTAGGTCTGCATTGCAGAGTTGTTATATTATGGATTCTATCACTTGTTTTTACTTTTGTTTATAGTGGGTTGCATAAGCTTCGTACAGTTGAATGTGTTGTTAAGAAAGGTTCAGAATAAGAAAGTCATTTCAATGACTTGAAGCTATATTTAATCATATTTAGTACCACAAAATTGGCTGTCAAATCTCTAATTAACTATCAGACACTGGTTCTTGTTTCCATGCTGCTCGCTTACTCGGCCTTATATTAACAACACCTGGCAGTTCAAACATACAAAGCTGCTCATACTGTAATTTAAAGTTTACTTTTGAATGTGTACGCAAACAGGAAGAACATGAACTTGCTTTTAGTAAACTTGTATACAAACATTGTTTACTAAGCAAAAAAAATTAGAGAAATGGAAAAATGAATGTGTAATTAAAGACTCTATCATAATGCATATGCACAAGACAGCCAAAGAAGGTTGCACAGGCAACCATAGTTTTGGCATTTCCTAACTTATGAGCACTTGACTTTGCAACCTTAATAATGTTCTTTTACTGTAGTTTTTAGTTTGTGTAATTTCCAAGGCTTTTTTAAAAAGGAAGCTTGAAAAAATAGAAATTGACACTTACATGGATCATCAGCAAGTTTGGAACCTTTAGAGCCATCATGCAGACTTCTGCCACTTGAGTTAAGTGGATGATATAGTAGTGGGGTGCCATCCTGTGTGTGGACCAGTACTAAAAGGGGAGGGGGGACACACTGCGTCAATGGGTTTCACAAATATTTGCTGACATCAGAGGAATGATTTGTCTCAGGAATTCTGGGTTCCATTCAGGCTGTGGAAGGGAGTGCTGTCTAGTAGTCAGACACATTTCTGCCTGATCTCCCATCAAGGTTTGCATCTTCTGTCCAATCCCGATAACCTGCCCTGTCTTCTTTGTCCCAGTTGTATTCTCTTTGCCTACTCTGGCCTAGTCTCCACTCTTTGGGCTTTTCATCTGAGTATCCTTATTGAGCTAGTCCTAGACTCCCCCTTCCTCAGTTCCTTGTCTCAATCACACCCTTCCCTGACTACTTGTCCCAGTGTCTTTGTCTAGACAGCTCCTTTTTAGATCTGTCTCCCATCCACCCCCATTGCCACTGTCTTTTCCCTCTTGTTTTCCAGTCCTCTTGTCCAGTGTTCCCCGCACGCATGCTCTCCACACAGCTCCTCATATGATTTGTGTTCCCTCCCCCATATTTCTCTCACCAACTCCTAGTCTTCTAACCCAAGCTGAAGCTTCCCCACCTCCACCCCTTCAGTTAACAGTTCCAATTTCTCCGAGTCTGAGTTTCCTTGCTCGCCCTTCCCAGCCTCCCTCACCGTCTCTCAGTTCCTCTCTCTTTGCCACCTCCAGTCCCATTCTTGCCAGACTGCTTGTCCCGATCTACTAACTTCCATTCCCCCCAGTATGGCTCTTGTCGCCTCTGCATTTGAGTCAAGTGGCTTCCTTCTGCATGCTGTCTGGGTGTTAGCAGGGAGAGTCATTGAGAGCACAGGAGAGATGGTCTCCCTGCACTCGGTCCCACCCTGGCCCAGAGCAGCCAGGATCTGCAGTTACAGGGAAAGTCCAGCCTCACCCCTGAATTTTTGGGCGGGAGCACGTTCAGTCACTCTGTGGGAATGGCACATATACAGTCCAGTCAAATTTAGGAGCTGTGAGGGAGTGGAGCATGCTCACTAAAGTTAGAATCTCCAAAGATTCTATCTGCTAAACTCTTAAGTCTCTAGTGAGCATGTGCAAACTGAGATTTTTCAGAGACTTATAACTTTACTGTATGTTCATGGGGGTGACAAAAGGCACAAAAAATGCCACCCCTTGCCAAATAGTGAGTCCCTACACTAAAGCACGGTGTGATTGAGTGTCTCAATTAAGATTGCCAGAACTTTTTTATCATTCCAAGCATATTTCAAAATATATTTCCCACCCTAGCCTCATTGTTGATAATGTCTTTTGGCCAAAACATTCTAAAAAAGTCCACCCTGTGGCAGATACTGGGCATAGAAATTTTCAGACCAAGTGGTTAAAGTTTGTCAAAGTTTTATATGAAACTTTAAATAGGGTCTTATAATGGGAAATATTGGGCATCCTTAATAGGTACTGCTGCCAGCACTCTCTTTATTAGTGTCAAAAGCAAAAATGAAAGGTTTGTCTAAAGTTGGAATCACTTTTGTCATAGCCCTTGAAGTGATATCAGGAAATTGGAGAATATATATGAAACACAAAAATTTATAAAATCATATTGATAGTACAGTAAATATACTCGCATCATATTAGTACTGTATTTTTATTATAATTAACTTAATAATGTTGTTGAAAGTAAATCCTACTTGCCTTAAGTAGGTTAATACAAAATTGAATATGCTCTGAACAGTCTGACACAAGGGAAATATTTCATATACTAGACATGACAATTTCATGTTTTCTAGGACTGTGTATATGGTAGGGATGAGGTACAAACTGTCTTGAGTGAAATGGTAAATGACTCCCACTGCTCTCTTGTGCGGGAGAATAGACCCAGGAGTTTGACAGCACATTCACATTTGAAAATGTGGGAGAAAGGAGAAAAGTGATGCATTGAATCAAAATATTTGAGGATCATTCTACTCTTAAGAGAAATATGACATTTGAACAGTGATTCCTCAATGTTATTTCTTTTTCTATGTCTCTCCCACACATGCACACGCACACATGGCAGCCAAACTCATTTAGGGAGTTCCCAGTTGAGAATTTGTAGCAGGAAGGGGGCTCTAGCTCCCCTATTTGCATATGATTCCCACATTCCAAAAGCTGAGTGTAAATGTCTGCCTAAGAGTACACCTATCTGATCGGGCTACCCTCTTATACCTGACAACCAAGTGGTTAGCGCACTTATCCAGGATATGGGAGACCTAGGTTCAAATCCCCAATTTGTCTGATTCAGAGTAAAAAGTAGAAACCAGGTTTCCAACTGCTGAACTGTAAGATATTTTGGGGTAGGGCCCTGTCTAGGGCACTCACCTGTGAGGTGGAAGACCTGGGTTCAAACTGCCTCGAATCAGGCAGAGAAAGGATTTTGAACCCAGGTCTCCCACATCTCTAACCACTCTTCTGAGTATATGACCACCACCATCACAATGACATACCTGGGGAGAAAAGCCTGACCTGGCATGGGCACCTACCTCCAGGAGACAGTCCATGGCTGAGAGTCCCAAGTGAAGATAGGCCAGAGTTTGGTGCCTACTTCTCTTTGAGAGGTGGGTGTTTCTTATTGGCTAGCTTAGGCAGCTCCTTCCTCAGCTTGCTGCTTTCTGTGGATCACATTCGTAGGAGCTTCATTCTCCCCATGCATTGTATAGGGAGCCTGAGTACCTAACTCAGGGCTGGAGATTCTAGTGCGTGGCAGGGCACCTAAAGCTAGGTGTTGCAGTGCTGAGCCTAAGTCCCCTTTCTTGATCTATCTCATTCTGTCTCGTTCATATTCCTCGATATGCAGTCATCTACTCAGAGGCTCCCTTCTCACTCCCTCTGTCCCACCCCTTCCACTTCAACATTTGTTCCTGAATTGCTTTGCTCCCTTACTTCCTCCATTCCTGGTCTCAGGCTTCTTTTTCAATTAGGAAAAGAGATCAAGATAGGTCAGGTTTAGCTACTGTGTGTTCGCTAACCCCAACCTAATCTCCATGTCTTTTCCTAATCTAGACAAAACCTCAAAGAAACAATAGTCTCTGGCCAACAATGCTTCCAGGCAGGGGAAGGTGTTAACAGCTCCCGCTACTTTGCTTGCTGGTCCCAATGACTTCACTTACCCACTGGGAAGTAGGTTTTTCAAGTGCTGTTCTTGCAATAGAAATGCCTATCTTGTACTGCATGTGTGTGCTGAATACAATATTTTTATTCTATTGGTATAACACTTTTTAGCGCTGCTCACTCATAGATTTTCTAGTTTAAATGTGGATACAGGTAACCGGTTCAGGCAAAATTTCTCCCATCCTTT
Organism: Terrapene triunguis; assembly: GCF_002925995.2. Taxonomy (NCBI): domain Eukaryota; kingdom Metazoa; phylum Chordata; order Testudines; family Emydidae; genus Terrapene; species Terrapene triunguis. The sequence goes on along the minus strand of NW_020664417.1, from coordinate 32,011,723 downwards.
AAACCCAAAACTGTTTCCCCCCCCACAAGTTCTTATTAATCCTCCCACTCCAATCTTATTCTAGCTCCATGCCTCATCATTTTAGCTGGCTCCTTTACCTAAAGGCCAGTAGCAAGGTCTCCAAGAGAGCCTAGTAGGTAGAAATTAGGTGTTCTTTTTAAATCTAAAACTGCACTAGGCATTCCTTTATGGTCCTACTTCAGAGTGGGAGTCGTCATCCCCAGAACCATTCAAATAGTGTGTGTTCTGGAAATTCTAAAACAGCTGGATTAATTGGCTTAAATTGGAGGTAAATTTTACTTTTAAGTCACAAAGATGATTTTGGGCTACCACTGATAAGTTCTATTTGAAGGTTATTTTTCACGGTAGAATCTTTAGTTTGGAGATGAATAGTGCAATAATATGTTGCTCTATAAAGAAATGTGATTATCAAAATTTGCCTTTCTGTTCATCATCTTGATGGTAAATCAAGCAGCAATTTTTACTTGTTGTTCAACTTGCAATAGAAAGAAAAGTCAGTTTAAAAGAGGATAAATTTGGTTTGCAAGGGGCTAGGTCCCTGTGATATAGTTCCTTCTGAAGTATGACATATTTTGGTATATCTGCACTGTAAGCTGCATTTTGAGATTTAAATGTCTACATTTGGGGATTATAATAAGTAAGTAGCAATTGCTAAAAGAACCACTATGTTTGAGTATTGTATTACTCACACAGCAACAGAACCTGGCCAGAGCATGAATTTCTTCTTCATTATCACTAAACCTGCAAGTTATCCTGAATCAATAAATTATGCCAAATCATTTCCAGCTATGTGGAATGCATAGACAATAATAGGAATCCAACTGGGAGGCTTTTTTGTAGCTGGGCTGAACCAATTTCTTGTATTCTTTAATGCTTTGTTTGTTCGGCTTCCTTGAGGACAGACATATAACCACCTTTATCTATTGATTTGTTACACTCTCCATCATAGTTTAGAGTGTAAACTTCATTCTAGATTGTGGTGCAATACATCTGTAATTAAAGTACCTTCATACGTTGTTTCAGTAGGCCTTACAAGTGGGAAAACATGGATGCCAAAAATCTATGAGGGATGAAAGTTCCAGAATGATCATTTACCATCACTTCTTTCTTTGTTAAGCTTCTTACATGTGGCTTTGCTGTGTTTCCACATATGTTGAAGTTTTTTTTTAATTCAAAGCTAAGTAAAGACATCTTGATTCGTTTGGAAGTGGCATCAGTGTATCCCTAAGTAAAGGCAGTTGTGGGTGGTTGGAACGCGAATTAATATTTTAAGAACTAAATCCACAAAGGGAATTTAAGCGCAATGTTGCAATGCCTAACTTTAGTTCTTCTTCTGCCTAGTAGGGCCACATTCCCTTTGAGGATTCTATCTTCAATTTGGATTCACAGCTATGAGCCATCTTCTGGAATTAGCTCTCACCTGGTCCAGGTGCTTTTCTTGCAAAAACCCAAGCCAGTGGTTGTGCATCCTATGCTCCTCTGGTACCCTATAGTTGGGTAGTCAGAGCACTCACCTGGGATGTGGGACACCCAAGTTCAACATCCTCTCCCACCCTACACACACTTGTTTTGAAGCAGGTACTTGAAATCAAGTCTCCCACCTCCCATGTGAATGCCCTAACGACAGAGACATAGGGTATTCTGGTGTGGGTCTCTGTCTCTCCTGTTGAAGCTTTTCCACTTTGTATGAAATTCTTAAATATTGATTGAAACAGGGACTGGACCCTGGGTCTCCTAGGAGAGTGTGCTAACTACTAAGGTATATAATTATTCATACACTTTCTCTCTCATTCTTTTTTCTCTCTCTGTCTCTGACCCAATAAATGATTATTTATAAAAAGGCACCTACTGGGTTAGGCAGCAGGGATTTTGAGTATCCAAATTTTGTATTTAGGTGCTTGAAATCCCTGTGTGGTTCTAAATGTATTTTTGGGTGGCAAGGTGATGGACTGAGAAGTACTGTGGGACGTTTGGGCAAGCACAAAGTGCTGTCTGACCTAGAGCAAGTAATGATGTAAAACAGTGTCTGCAAATACAATGAACTCCACCTATAGTGGGCATTGTTTGCCCAGACACTTCGAATACAAGCCAAATATTTATATCACAATTTCTTTATGGCTTGGACGATCACTTAAACATATACAGAAGATAAATTTTCCATTTGTTTTCCTTAACCTAGTTTAATTTTGCAACATCTTCCTCCACCCCGAGGCCTTATTCTTTTTTTCTATTGCTCAGCATCCTCCCTTCACTGTCAAAGCTTGTTTACCTCACAGCTACATAGCTCAGTATTCTCACCTCTCTGCTGTTCATACCATGTGATTATGCTCAGATGTCTCCTCACATCCTACTTGCATTCTCTGCCATCTCTCTCTTTCTCTGCAGTTGTGGTTTGATTTCCCTCTTCTTCTGATGGCTTCCCTTTTCTTCAAGGTACCCACTTCAAGCAGACATTGAGTCTTTAGTAATTTTCATTTTGTCTGTCTTAACTGGTTTGCAATGAATGCTGTCTCAAAGTTGTTGGAAAATCAGTTGATGATTCTGCGTAATAGTAGCTACATGTGAACTAATTCAAGTAAATCAATTTTAACATTTATTTTTGTGTCACTGTTTTATTTTAATGCTTTTTACAACTTTTTCTCCAAATCATTTTTATTCTTCTGTGTTTTATTTATATCCAAATTGTATACATTATTCTCACTGTATTTCTACATGGCCCTTCAGTTCGGAGAATTTGATTGGACAATGATTTCTTCCACATTGAATATGTGCCTGGATGCTATGATGATAAGCATCATCGAAATAAAGCTTCATGAACATTTTCTGATCCATTTTTTGTGTTTGTTCCCCAGTATCTGAAGAACGCTTGATTTAAAATAAGACATAGATATTAATGTAGTTGTCTTGATATGTCATTTTTATATGTTGCTGTATGTATATTAAAATCAAAATATCTTATTAAAAGATACAATAAAGATACAAAAATGAAGGGTGCATTAAACTGTTCATTCTTCCATTATTTAACTGTAACAGATCAATCACCTTAAGGAGCATCAACACTGAGAATTCCTTTTTTTTTGTTTGTCTTTATAAATATTTAAACTTGAGGGGCCAGTTCCTCATTTGATGCAAAGTTAGTACTGTAGTGACATTACAGTCAATAGAACTGAATTGCCACTTTTGCACTGCTAACAAAATAGCAAGCCATGTGTGAGCTAGGTTCCAGAAAAGCAGCTAACATTCCCACTCTACTCCTGGGGGAATTCTACGCCACTGCATATACACAGAATGTATGTCCCCCATAGACTTATTTTGTTTTCCTGCAGAAAAATGACTTTCTGACAGGGAAGCAAAGGGAAGCCACAAGAGTAGTCATGACACACTTCCTGGCAGCATGTTTTGGGGGGCAGCTGGCAGAGAGGTTTAGGGATTAATAACAAGAATTTTTGTTATAAACTGGGGACACATCAGTTGGCAGTAACAGAGGAGAAGAAGGACATCGGAGTATTGGTTGATCACAGGATGACTATGAGCCACCAATGTGATATGGCTGTGAAAAAAGCTAATGCGGTCTTGGGATGCATCAGGCGAGGTATTTCCAGTAGAGATAAGGAGGTGCTAGTACCATTATACAAGGCACTGGTGAGATCTCATCTGAAATACTGTGTGCAGTTCTGGTCTCCCATGTTTAAGAAGGATGAATTCAAACTGGAACAGGTACGGAGAAGGGCTACTAGGATGATCCGAGGAATGGAAAACCTGTCTTATGAAAGGAGACTCGAGGAGCTTGGCTTGTTTAGCCTAACCAAAAGAAGGCTGAGGGGAGATATGATTGCTCGCTATAAATATATCAGAGGGATAAATACCAGGAAGGGAGAGGAATTATTTAAGCTCAGTACCAATGTGGACACAAGAACAAATAGATATAAACTGGCCATCAGGAAGTTTAGACTTGTAATTAGACGAACGTTTCTAACCATCAGAAGAGTGAAGTTCTGGAACAGCCTTCCAAGGGGAGCAGTGGGGGCAGAAGACCTATCTGGCTTCAAGACTAAGCTTGATAAGTTTATGGAGGGGATGGTATGATGGGATAGCCTAATTTTGGCAATTAATTGATCTTTGATTACTAGCGGTAAATATGCCCAATGGCCCCTGATGGAATGTTAGATGGGGTGGGATGAGAGTTACTACAGAGAATTCTTTCCTGGGTGCTGGCTGGTGAGTCTTGCCCACATGCTCAGGGTTTAGCTGATCGCCATATTGGGGTTGGGAAGGAATTTTACTCCAGGGCAGATTGCCAGAGGCCCTGGGGGTTTTTCACCTTCCTCTGCAGCGTGGGGCATGGGTCACTTGCTGGAGGATTCTCTGCACCTTGAAGTCTTCAAACCACGATTTGGGGACTTCAATAGCTCAGACATAGGTTAGGGGTTTCTTACAGGAGTGGGTGGGTGAGATTCTGTGGCCTTCGTTGTGCAGGAGGTCAGACTAGACTATCATAATGGTCCTTTCTGACCTTAAAGTCTATGATTCTATGAAATCACTGTGGGGCAGGACTGAGAAGACCCAGTTGGTGGCTCCTTCCCTGCGCCAGGCTCAGCTACTAGTTCTAGCTGAGCTGGGGAGGCCAGGACTTCCTCTTCCCTTGCACGGCATCTGGGGCCGAGTCGGACCCACCCCCAGATGTCTCCCGTAGCGGCAGGAAGCTCTGCAAATTCCCCGTCTTTCCCCCCACCTCGCTTCCTACACCCATCACTCCTCGGCTGCAGGGGGAGGGAAACCCTGTACAGTGAGCTACTCCCCTATTCACCCAACCTCCGTGCATTCAGACCCCCTTGTACCCAGACCCTCCTGCTGAGACTCACCCCGACACACACTCAGAACCCCCCGATTATGAGTCCCTCTCCCCCTGCACCTGGATCACCCAGACAAACCACCCAGATCCCCATCTTCCCGAATGCCAACCAGCTGCATCTGGATCCCCACCCCACTGAGCCCCATTCCCCCAGTATCTGGACCTCCCACTGAGCTCCCCACATCCAAACCCCTCCCTGCTGAGCCCCAACCACCTTCACTTTGACATCCCCCGTCCCCCCCTCCCCCACGGAGTCCCATTACCATTGCATCCGGTCCCCAACAAGCCCCTGTGCATTCAAATCCCGCCCCCCACACACACACACCGGGATCCCTTACTGAGCCACCCACACGCAGATTGCCCCACACAGAATCTTCTCAACCCACACCTGGATCCCTCCCACATTAAGCCCTCCACACTTGGATCCTATGTTCTTGAGCCTGCCTGCCTGCCCACACCTGGTGCACCTGGCACAGAGGGGTAGGGTTCTGGGGGGTTTCTGGGGCAGGCCCAGTCCTTGTGCTGTGTCAGGGCTCACCGCTGTGTCCTTTTCCTGGGGGAAGCTGCACAGTGATCTCCACCTCTGTGCAGCCAGTGGTCTGTGCTCCCCAGTGCCATGCTGGAGTCTCCACATTTGACAAACAAAATTTGCTGAATTTTAAAATATTGTGTGCAGAATTTTTAATTTTTTGGTGCAAAATGCCCTCAGGAGTACCACTCACCCTACTCTGCACAGTAGAAAAGAGAAGGTAAGGCCTGAGCCTTCACATTTCTCTGAATTATATTCAGGTCTACCTCACCGTTTAATAATTCTCTTTTGGTGGGCTAGTGGGGTGTCCTATGATATTCCTTCAGAAATACCTTCTGATGTGATTTTTTCCTGCTGTCTTTTTGCGTGCGGCTACTTGTTTTAAAAGTCTACTTAGCACTTAGCACAGTACTGGCGTCTATAAGCCTTCATAGGTCTAAATACCATATGAATTTAAATGTGCTGGTAAGATAGGAAGAAGGAGAGGTTATTTAGGATTTTAAAAAATATTTTGTGAAATTAAGCATATTTTACACACTTTTTAAAAAATTTCCTGAGAATCTGCTTTTCTCTTTAAGTGAAAGTTGAAAGATGTGCGTAGCCCAAGTTTGTACATCATTGATTGTGCTGTGTTTTGCTTTGTTCTGCTATTGAAAATGTTGAAATAGAGTTGTGACTTGATACAATTAACTGAATTATAATGGCAAGTATTTTAAAATAAATGAGAACAAGTAGGAAAGTGAGTTAACAAAGAATGATTCTATTTAAATAGATAGAACATTGATTTGGTTTATTATTATTTTTTATTTATATGATGGTAGCATCTAGGAGTCCCAGTTGAGAATGAAGGCTCCATTGTACCAGGTGCTGAACAAGCAAACATGTTAAATAAATAATTTACTGCAGAGTATTTACTAAAGGAAGGTTAAAATATTTTTCTACAATTGTTTTTAGCTTTAGACCCTGCTAAAGATCCATGCCTAAAGATGAAATGTAGTCGCCATAAGGTATGCATTGCTCAAGACCAACAGACTGCTGTTTGTATTAGTCATCGGAGACTTACACACAGGTAAATGCTTTAAAGTTAATGTTATTGATTAGTTTACTGTCTTCACCACTAATAACTACAACTCGTAAACAAATTTAAATATTGTAGTTTCTCTACAACGTACTATGGGGAGGAAATTGAGATGATTTTTTTAATAGTTATGCACTGATTAATTACTGTGATCGTTGCATATTTGTACATAGTGTGTTACAGGATATACATGTATGTTCATAGAGTAAGCTGCTGATATAACTACTGCTACATTCAAGGAAATAGTGTTTATACAAATTGCAACAAAACCTATTATCCCAGGAGATAATCTTCCACTGCTGTGATTTCATCTTTTTTTTGTATTGAAATCTCTTTAGAATTCCCAAGGTTCTTCCCTTCCAAAGGCTGCATTGTATACTATTGTTATACTATTGGGCACACATTTGTCTGACTGTTCTTGGTTAAGGTAAATCCCAACATTTATTTGGTGTACCTCTTTTGCTTATGTGCAATATTCACCCTGTTTTTCTTTTTTTATTAGTACCATTTGAGTTCTACACCAGTTACACACAAGGAGCAAATGTGTGGTACAGTTTGCATAGGGTCAGAACGTGGCCTATTTTCTCCCTTATACTTCTCTTTTGGGAACATATTTAACATTTTAGATATGAAATATTAAAATGTCTTTTGTAAGATGAGCGAACTACTGTACATATGCCCCAATTTAGCAAAGCACTTGAATATGTGCTGAACTCCTATTGAATTTAATGGGCCTTAACAACCTGCTTAAAACTAAACATGTGCTGAAGTGCTGAGTTGGGGCCATAATGATGGAAAAAGTTTAACCAGTAACATAATAGACAGTATTTCTTGGCTGGTGAAAACTATAATTAAGGGGAAAGTATCAAGCTTTTGAGATAGAACAGTTATAAAGCTATATTTGTTAAGGAATGTTTTCAATTTCCTAATATCTAGTTATGCTGAAATATACCCATCTGTGGCGGATCAAAGAAACAAGCTAGTATTTTTGTGAGGTGAAAAGCAGTGTTTTAAACTGTGCAGCCACAATTATTTAACAAAAACTATTTGTAGGGTTATGCTTTTGACATTAACCAATGATGGTGTAAAATTAGAGATTTTGGTATTATTATTATAGAAATTGAAAGAGTTATTGTCAAATAAGTTTGCTAATTTCAGTTGCATTCGAACCGTAGGGGAAAATATCAAGGCCAAATGCAAAAGGACAAAATAATTGGAGAAAATGTTTATATTTCTCAGAGGGTATTACATATAAGAGGAAAAATAATAATAAAAAAACCTGTGTAAAGTAGATAGGTGCTGAAAAGTCTTATAGACCAGCTGCAATTGCCTACAGTATTTGCATAAATATTTGTATAAGGCCTTCTTTCCCCATTGCCCTTGATCTAGTACAGGAAGGTGGGCTTTGGTTCTTGAAATGCTGTCTGAATATAATCAAAACTCATTATGTGAATTTTCAAGAATGGTAGAAACTCACTAATTGGAACTAAAAACTAGGAAACTTATGTGGACTATTCAGTATTAAGCCAGATCCTGTCCTGTAGATCTGTGCACAGAGGGGACCCTAACATGCTTGGATCTAACCTTCCTCCCAGAACAGTGGGATGGCCCTTTCTATCATGGTGCATTCTCTTCCTGAAGAGGTGCTTTCCATGCAATTTGTGGCCTGACCATAGTGAAAGTGGTGGGAAGGAAGAACAAAATACATCGTCCTTTTTCCGTCCCCAAAGAAATTAGGTGAGAAAGGTAATATAGCATTGGGCTCCGTTATCCTTTGTTTGTTTGTATGTATGTATGTATGTATGTATAATACATTGCCCCTTCTTCTAACGATTCCACACATCTGCTCACTGGGGACAGCTGTACATGGAGGAGGAGAGGCAGGGCACTACCGGGGGCCAGCCTCTGTGCAGACCTCTGAGAACCTAGCAGGTTTTTGGGTAAGACCCATAGCTTTTCCCCCAGCAAAGTTGTAAGGATGGAACATCTGAGAATAAATTCTTGCAAAATTTCATCCTTAAGAGCCTACACTCATGTTTTATTCCTCACAGGCAGGATTGTTTTCAGCCACAGTCGTGGCCAAGATAATCTATTTCTCTTGTAAAATCTGTGTGAGGGATTCTGGAGAATTAATTCTCCCCGGGGAAGTCCACACAAAGATCCACTTAGATCTTCCCATTGGGGCACATTAGCTCTAGTTTCTGCACTGCCAGTTTCCATTGGCTGTTCCAGGAACTATTCCTTCAGGGGAGTTGTATGGAAAAACAAGGCAGCCCCAGGTGGGGTTTTTTTTTTCTTTTCACTATCTTCTATGGGGCTAGATGGGTGACAATGTGTATGGACCCCCCTGTCCCCAACCCAGACTCACCCAATCTCTGACCCTCCCCAGCACTGTTCCTGGGCTGTGTGAAGAGGCCTCTATAAAATGCTGGGGGCATGGTGCTACTGAGGTGCCGAGACTCCTCCGTCCATGCAGAAGTATGAAGATCTGTGTCATGGATACCCTCTAAGTGTAGATCTAATAGGGCAGAATTTAGTCCAAAATTTGTATTTGTCTGTCTCTTATCTCACTGAAATGCATTGGGCTACTTGTATAGGAGAGGATTTCTCACCTAATTAAAGGTTACTGAATCAGAGCCTTTGAGTAATAGTGAGAGAGTGAATAAATAGGAAAAAATATGGCATTACAAATGTTCTTGTGATTTATCTTTTTTAAAATTTATTTTCATTTAAATCTACATATGTGAATTCAACATTGTGTGAAAGTGTGGTTGTTGCCTTGTATTTATATATAGCCAAATTATACATAACTTTATATTGCATAGATTTAAGGATGTTGTGAAGTATAGCTTTGTTTCAGATCGTTTTAATTATTTATAATACCTTACATGACATGTTAATAAATTTAATTGTGATATGTTTTATCAAAAGTAATGTAGCTAGTGGTATAAGACTTCACTGTATGACAGATAGAGAAGTGGGAGAAGACAGAATGTTTGTGTTAATTATTGATTTGTTGTTTAGAAAATGAAAATTGAGATTCTGTGGTGTCAAAAATAATAAATATTACTTCTCCAAAAGTAAAAACACTTTAATGCATTGAGTTTGTATTTTTTGACATAATACCTAGGAACCCAGTACTCCTCTCTAACCTGTATCACTACAGTATGTACTTTCATTCTTATGATACTTTTAATAGGAAACAGGGTTAAATGGTGTATGTAGAAATATTTTTACAATACTTCCTCTGTGTTAGGGACAAGAGTTCCAAAACTGATCTGATCAGTATAATAAACTATCTTTCATTTTCTCCTATATTAAATGCATTCATTCATTATATATTTTAGCAGTCGTCTTCAGTTACTTATCATTTTCTATCAGGCTTGTTCTTGTGATAAGTTGATATATGACACATGCATATAGGCTGATTCGCCTCTTCAAAATGCACTTAGACTGTGTACATCATCGTTAATTGCATCAATGAAAAATTCATGTCATTCTTTTTTGTTTTTGTTAAGTAGTTGCCAATGTAGGAATCATATTTGCATTACTCATATAACATAATTTACACATAAGCCTGATCTGCCTGTCATCATTTGGTTTGGAGGACATATTTTATTTTCTATCCTTTATTGTTGTTTACTGGTACCTTGTTCTCTGATGGAGAAGGCTTCAGAGATAGACAAAACAGATTCAGCAATTCATCTTTTACAGATGGAGTAGAGGCATTCTGAGCAGAAAATCACCAACAGAAACCTGAGTAGTGCTAAACATGTACATGATTTTAAGCACAAGTATTGCTATTGGTTTCAGTAGCCTTACTGCAGAAAACTGCAATACCAAGTTCTTCCATTAAAATTCTTTAGTGGAATGGGGCCCAAATGCATATTTATCAAAGTAAAAATATTTAAGCTCAACTTATAGACGGAAATGGAGGAAAAACATTTCAATTAACAGCATCTTCCCCTAATTTGACAGTTTTCCCTTTGTTTTTATCTCATGTCTGTTCAGCTACAGGAGACAATTTACAAATGAGGTCACATTGAGTTAAAACCTTGTCATTGTGAAGACCATTCTAAGCTTTGACTAGTGACTGCAAGGAACTGGCAAAGTGCCAAGTGATGAATTGCTCAGTAATATTTTAGAAACAGGTTTCCAGAACATGTAGATTGAGACATAGAATGTGTACACTGTTTTGCGCTAAACATCCGGATCCAGCATCATCTGGACTTCTTTGATGTTGTGGAGTATAGTGAGCAACCTTACACTGACTGATCTTAATGGAATCTGATAAAACACAAAAGCCTTGTTCTCCTCTTGCATAAGCATAGAATGCTTTAACCAAAACCGATCAAATACAACAGCCCTTTTTGTAAAGAAAGTGAAGAGGTATCCATATACAGAACTGTTAGATGCACACCATTTTGTTTCTTACATTATGAGCCTTCTGCGTTGCGTTGTGCAGACTTGTTTGTTAGTTTGTTTTTAAATCATAGCCAGCTTTTTTAGCTGTATTGGCAGAACCAAAGGTAGCATTTTGGGGTGGATCATTTGGACTGGCTTTAAGATTTCAGATTTTGAGGATGGTTTCAGAGGTGATTTTCTGTATCCGCTCACATTTTCAGATTGCCACCACCCCATTCTGCTGCAGCTGCTCGTCCTGTGTGCAGTAAATAGTGGTTAACACACACACACAAAAGTCAATTTTCCTTACAAGTTTTGGGGGGGCTAGATGCTTCTAATCCCCCATCCACTCTGGCAAATTTTTGAGATAACTTTCTCTCTTTTTTTCAGTTATTTTAGAATCGAGAGTAGCAAGCAATAGTATTGTAATGTAAGTGCTCAGAATCCACTCCTTTTGTCCTATAATTACTGATATGTAGGAGGTCCCCAGGGAAATATTTTATAATAAAGGGGCATACCTTAAATAAAATTTATGAACCCCAGATAATGTGTGTATCTCTCTCATTCTATTGTCTAACTTACGTTCTTCTCCATTCCCTTCCGTTTTTCCTCAGTTCTGTGTACTGTTTTGTATTCCTTTTATGATTCTCTCCCCTTTTCTCCTTTTATTTCTTTGAAAAAAAATCTACTTTTCTTTCACATAGTCACACCTATTCTCTGTTGTCCACTATCTTGTTCTCTCTCATGACGTGTGGTCTCTTCAGTCTTATTATTTATTTGCTTCTTGTGCTAGTTTATCCTGTACTCAGTCTCATTGCACTGTCACCTTTGCCATCACCTGTATTCCATTGTTTCTTCAAGGTCTTCCTGTCTCACTTTAATAGTAATATGTAGCATTCATATGGTATTTTACAGATTTTTATTAACAAATAAATAAATAATATCTAGTTAAGGCACCCAAAGAGTTGTTTTCTTGCATGCACAAAGGAAAAACATGACCATGGATGAAAAATTAATTATCTCAAGTTTAACGTATGACCCTGAGGAGCATGGCCAACATTCAAAAGGATACCGCATAATACAGTAGCTTATAATTATTTACTAGTTGTTTCCCCTATCACCAAATTCTTTCTTACCTTAGAAGAAAAGCTGAATAGTAAGCATTCAAAATATGGAGAGAAAAAGCCAAGAAGTAGAAAAAATAAAAACTGACAGAATACTGCTAGGTATTTGTTGATGTCCCAAAACTTGCAAAAGTTTGAGCACCATGTGTAAACATAAGGAAATAATTCAGGTGAATATTATGGTCATAAAACTGTTACAGCATCACCCTATAGTTAGAAACAAAAACTGCAATACCAAGCTCTTCCATTAAAATCTGGATATAATAATTAAATAGTTTTGAAAATGTTCTGGCCTCCAACCCACATGAATCTCAACTGTGAAGTGCCAAAAGGTAAGCGGTTGCTGCACTTATTTCCAACTGTTTAAAAGTAATACAGCTATGCCCTAAGGTCCAATAAAAATTAATAGCAATGAAAAGTGAACCAGTACAATCAAATAGCAAAATGAATAGCTGCTCCCCACATGACGCGATTAGTGTGGTTCTGGTTTGCAAGGAAGGATTCCAGTGGGGTGTACCAGGACATGCAAATCTATGTGATGTGGAACTCAGTAGGACATGAGCAGTCTGGAGGAATTGAATGCTACCAAATTTATTACTGCAGAGATACTCCCATCTACCCATTGGGAAGCCTGTAAAGATCTGCAGAAGGCAAATCAGTTGTTGTGCTAAAGAATCTTCTGTGGAGTGTAGCTTTAGAGGGAGAATTGCTGCCTCCTACCTGTTGGCCTACAAGACAGATTTTTATAAGGCCTTATTGCCTGCCTATAAGCCAGACTTCCCAGAATGCTCTTCAGTCATGCTAAGAAGAGGAAAATGCCAGCTTGCTAGAAATTACCAGTTCAAGAATCAAAGAAGATTAAATATTTTTAGTGATGTACTGTACTAACTACAACAAGTGACAGATGCTTAAGTTAGCAAAAATGATGTACTTACCAAATGGACATAAGTAAATAAGCAAAAGTTTGAGCATATAGTTGGACACTTATCAGAATATTAAGAAATATATATAAAATGGGGTCTAAATTAGCTGTTACCACTCAAGAAAGAGATCTTGGAGTCATTGTGGATAGTTCTCTGAAAACATCCACTTAATGTGCAGCAGCAGTCAAAATAGTGAACAGAATGCTGGGAATAATTAAGAAAGGGATAGATAATAGGACATTTATATATCATGTTGCTTCTATATAAATCCATGGTACGCCCACGTCTTGAATACCGTGTGCAGATGTGGTCACCCCATCTTAAAAAAGATGTATTGGAATTGGAAAAGGTTCAGAAAAGGGTAACAAAATGATTAGGGGTATGGTACGGCTTCCGTATGAGGAGAAATTAATAAGACTGGGACTTTTCAGCTTGGAAAAGAGATGGCTAAGGGGAGATATGATTGTGGTCTATAAAATCATGACTGGAGTAGAGAAAGTAGATAAGGAAGTGTTTACTACCTCTCATAACACAGGATCTAGGCATCACCAAATGAAATTAATAGGCAGCAGGTTTAAAACAAATAAAAGGAAGTATTTCTTCACACAATGCACAGTCAATCTGTGGAACTCCTTGCCAGAGGATGTTGTGAAGGCCAAGACCATAACAGGGTTAAAAAAAGAACTAGATAAATTCATGGAGGATAGGTTCATCAATGGCTATTAGCCAGGATGGGCAGGAATGGTGTCCCTAGCCTGTATTTTCAAGAAGCTGGGAATGAGCGAGAGGGAATGGATCACTTGATGATTACCTGTTCTGTTCTTTCCTTCTGGGGCATCTGACAGTGGCCACTGTCGGAAGAAAGGATACTGGGCTAGATGGACCTTTGGTCTGACCCAGTAGGGCCAGTCTTATGTTCTCATATAATACTAAAATAAAATATGTCTATGCAAAACATGAAATAATGAAAATGAAATTGTAAGCAACTCTAGTGTAATTGTGTCAAGCTGTAACCCCAGAACCAGGCTATTACCAAAACCAGACTGTTAATTACTGGGTGGATCAGTTCCCTCCGACTGTTGTAAAGTATATCCCTTTCTGTTATGTGGTGATTAACAATTGCTAATTAACCATTGCTTAGTAAATGTAATCAAGCTTGCTATTTCATAAATTCAAACCAGTAAATACATAACTAATTAGACATATAACTGTATCAATAATTGAATTACTGATCATTAATTATTTACATACCCATCAGCCTAAAACTTTTCCTGGCTACTCAGGGACAAATCCTGAATGCAGTGTCTGGACCAAGAGTTGTAGTACTCCCCCTGTGAGGTTCATGCATTTTTTAAGGTTATGTGAGCAAATTAATTTAACAAAGCATGCCAAGAATACCACATTTATTAAAAATGGCAAAATCTGTTTTATCATCTAATCCATCCCTCTGCCAGGACGGGATATAGTCTCCTGATAGATTTTATGTTAAATTGATAAACATTTGATCTTAGCCCAAATGCCCAGAAGATGCTACATAATGTATGAAATTTCAGATGGCTATATGGAATCAAATCATTGGTCCCTCTTGTTCCTTATCATGTCTCAGAACCCTGCCTCCTGCCAGTGCCTCAAAAAATGGAGGCAAAATGGGAAGAGGAAAAATCTATCTACTTATTTGTATGACCCTTATTACCGTAGATACCAAAGATATATGGAGTACTGTAACATGAAGAAACATTCCTTTTCAACTCAGAGGTGATCAGCTTTGTGCCTCGAGGCATGAGATTTGGTTAACCTCGTCCGTGATGGATGCTGTGACAAAACCTAAAATAAATTCCAAGTGCTACAGTACTGTAATAGTAGTTCTACTGCATTCAGTACCCAGAGTGACAACACTTACTCTGTTACTACTCTGTGGCACTACATGGCTAAGAAACTGATATCTCCAGAGTTAATAAATTATTGACCCCAGATGGATGAGATGGCTACCTACTGGGTGAAAAATGTTGTTATAATATATTTTTTTCTGTTCGAAGCACTTTTACACACATTAACTAACTCATGCTTGTAATACCCATTTGTGGTAGGTAAATAATATTATCTTAATTTTATGTATGTAGAAATTGACTTAGGGAATTAAGTTTTCAAAAGCACTCTAAGGGTCATTTAATTTTGGGGCTTAGGCTCCCAAATCACATAGGCACCTTTTGAATATTTAATCCTCAGATCCTTTTTCAAAAGTGAATTAGACATTTAAGAACCTAAGTCTTGTTTAGGCGTCTTTAAATTTCACCCTCAATATTTGGCTATCCATTGGTCAATTATGTATTCCAATCCAAAAAAAAAAAACCCACCTGTGTTAGTGGAAGTTAAGTTTGAGGTTTTAATTGTGTGGAAAACAAGAAATTAAATACAGAGTTGCAGTAAGGTTCTGTTGCCAAAGTGGTAAAAGAATAAAAATGAGAAAGTAAATTTGATATCAGAAGTGGGATACATTTTTCTTAAAAGTCTGAACATAAGAACGGCCATACTGGGTCAGATCAAAGGTCCATCTAGCCCAGTATCCTGTCTTCTGACAGTGACAAATGCCAGGTGCCCCAGAGGGGAATGAACAGAACAGGTAATCATCAAGTGATCCATTCCCTCTCGCTCATTCCCAGCTTCTGGCAAACAGAGGCTAGGAACACCATCCCTGCCCCTCCTGGCTAATAGCCATTGATGGACCTATCCTCCATTAATTTATCTAGTTCTTTTTCGAACCCTGTTATGGTCTTGGCCTTCACAACATCCTCTGGCAAAGAGTTCCACAGGTTGACTGTGCATGTTGTGAAGAAATACTTCCTTTTGTTTGTTTTAAACCTGCTGCCTATTAATTTCATTTGGTGACTCCTAGTTCTTACGTTATGAGAAGGAGTAAATAACACTTCCTTATTTACTTTCTTCACACCAGTCATGACTTTATAGACCTCCATCATATCTCCTCTTAGCTGTCTTTTTTCCAAACTGAAAAGTCAGAGTCTTATTAATCTCTCCTCATATGGAAGCCGTTACATACCCCTAATATATATGTATATATATTTACCTTTTTCTGAACCTTTTCCAATTCCAATATATCTATTTTGAGATGGGGAGACCACATCTGCACGCAGTATTCAAGATGTGGGTGTACCGTGGATTTATATAGAGGTAATATATATTCTGATTCTTACCCATCCCTTTCTTAATTATTGCCAACATTCTGTTGGCTTTTTGACTGCCGCTGCACATTGAGTGGATGTTTTCAGAGAACTAGCCACAATGACTCAAAGATCTCTTTTTTGAGTGGTAACAGCTAATTTGGACCCCATCATTTTATATGTATAGTTTGGGATTATGTTTTCCAATGTGCAATACTTTGCATTTATCAACATTGAATTTCATCTGCCATTTTGTTTGCCAGTCATTCAGTTTTGAATGATTCTTCACAGTCTGCCTGGGACTTAGCTATCTTGAGTAGTTTTGGATCATCTGCAAATTTTGCCACCTCCAGTTTACCCCTTTTTCCAGATCATTTATGAAAATGTTGAATAGGACTGGTTCCAGTACAGACCCCTGAGGGACACCACCATTTACCTCTCTCTATTCTGAAAACTGACCATTTATTCCTACCCTTTGTTTCCTATCTTTTAACCAATTACCAGTCCATGAGAGAACCTTCCCTCTTATCCCATGACAGCTTACTCTGCTTAAGAGCCTTTGGTGAGGGACCTTGTCAAAGGTTTTCTGAAAATCTAAGTACACTATAGCCACTGGATCCCCCTTGTCCACATGCTTGTTGACCCCTCTCAAAGAATTCTAGTAGATTGGTGAGGCATGATTTCCCTTTACAAAAACCATGTTGACTCCTCCCCAAAAAATATGTTCATCTATGTGTCTGACAATTTTGTTCATTACTATATTTTCAATTGGTTTGCCCGGTACTGAAGTCAAGCTTATTGGCCTGTAATTGCCGGGATCATCTCTGGAGCCCTTTTTAAATATTGGCATCACATTGGTTATCCTCCAGTCATTTGGCACAGAAGCTGATTTAAAAGATAGATTACAGACTACAGTTAGTCGTTTTGCAATTTCACATTTGAGTTCCTTCAGAACTCTTGGGTGAATATCATCTGGTCCTAATGACTTATTACTGTTTATCAGTTTGTTCCAAAACCACCTCTAATGACACCTCAATCTGGGCCAGTTCCTCAAATTTGTCACCTAAAAAGTATCACTTAGGTTTGGGAATCTCCCTCACACCCTCAGCCATGCAGACCGATGCAAAGAATTCATTTAGTTTCTCCGCAGTGGCCTTATTGTTGTTGAGTACTCCTTTAGCATCTTGACCGTCCAGTGTCCCCACTGGTCGTTTAGCAGGCTTCTTGCTTCTGATGTACTTAAAATATTTTTTACTATCGCTGAAGTCTGATTAATTCAGGATGGTTTAAATGTCATGTTCTGTATTTAAGAGCCCAAAGTGGTACCTCTTCTCATCAGATGCAGTAATCAGCTTGCAGCCGAATAGATGCCTGTGACCCAGTGATGTGGAAGTCAAAGGAGGAATTGAATAGATGAGTGGGCTTAGAGCGGTCCCATTCTGTGCTTCTAAGTGCACTATACCTAGGGTTCTAAACAGAGGAGGGGCTAAGCTTTATTCACCTGCTCTGGCCATAGAGAACATAGTCAAGCAAAAGAAATAAAGAAGAGTCATGGCATGTATGTATGGGGAGGATTCAGGGACGTATTGAGCTATGTGGTAGACTTGAGGTGGGCTAAAATAATGATTAAGTTGTCTGAAGGAATATAATTTGAAATATAACTGAGCTGTAATTCAGTGATGAGTATCACCTTCATCGATCGGTCCTTCAGCCCTCATATAGATTGTGCCAATCACAACACGTCTTCCGTTCTTCTTGTAACCGGGCCTTCCTTCTCCGTGTGTGGTCATGTCTTTTCACGATAAGATCTTCCCATCTCTTTTGAGGTTGGCTGAGTGGTCGTTTCAATTCCCGTGAGTACCACTCAGTGACAGCTGCAGTCCATCAGTTGTCAGTGAGCCTCGCTATATGCCCAGCCCATTGCATTTTATTATGCCTACTCTCAACAAAGTTCTGCACTCCATGCTGCTGTCTGATCACTTCATTGGGGACACAGTCGCGGACTGAAATTCCCAGAACTCTTCTTTCCATCACCCTTTCCGTGACAAACAGTTGCTGCTCCAATGTTTTGCTGCCCATATTTTCGCTGCCGTACAACATTGCTGGCAGTACTATTGAGCTGAAGAGACTGGTGCATGTTGCCTTGTTGATTTTTCCTTGGAGGATATCCTTAATAGAATTGAATGCACACCAACCTGCTTTCTTTCTTCTCGACTGTTCACCTTCCTGATTGTGGCGCATGTTAATTTGTTGGCCCAAATAGGCATATTGGTCAACTTCTTCTGTTTGCTCTCCCTTGATTGTTATTTGGGCTTTTGGCAAAGTATCAGATCACATAAATTTCATTTTGGAGCAGTTAATTTTCTGTCCGACATGGCTGCTTTTTGTGTTGAGTTCTCACAGCATTTTCTGTAGTTTGAGATTATTTCCGGCGATCAATACAATATCGTCCACAAATCTGAGATGGTTTAACTGCTCTCCATTGATGTTGATTCCATCCTTCCAATTTATCTGCCTCATTACCATTTCGAGGCAGGCTGTGAAGAGTTTCGGTGAAACCATGTCTCCTCGTTTCACACCTTTCTTAACTGGGATGCAAAGGGGAGTATCAAATAAAGTTATATCTATAGTGCAGTAAGAATTTGCTTCCTTTAATACTTTGATATAGTTTGTGTCGATGCCCTGCCCTGAAAAAGCTTTCACCACTGCATTGATCTCTATGTTGTCGAATGCTTTTTCATAGTCAACGAAGGCAATACATAAAGGGAATTTGTATTCCCTTGAGCATTCTAATAGCTGGTTTATAGTGAAAATATGGTCCATTGTGCTGGAATTCCTTCAAAAGCCTGCCTGCTCTCTTGGCGGCTGCTGCTCGTCCAGACTCTGTGGAGGTTGGTTTGTTATTATTTTGGTGAAAAGCTTGTAGACCTGAGAGCAGGCATATTGGACGATTGTTCTTTAGATCTTCACGATCGCCCTTCTTGTACAGCTGGACTCCTTCCAGCTAGATGGTATATTCTGCATTTCCAAGTAACGACTAAACCTCTGAGCAAGGGTTTCCTAGAGGTCTTGGCCTACAGCTGTTATCATTTTGATTGTATCAGAGGGGTAGCCGTGTTAGTCTGGATCTGTAAAAAGCAACAGAGAGTCCTGTGGCACCTTTAAGACTAACAGATGTATTGAAGCATAAGCTTTCGTGGGTGAATACGCATGCATCCGACGAAGTGAGCATTCACCCACGAAAGCTTATGCTCCAATACGTCTGTTAGTCTTAAAGGTGCCACAGGACTCTCTGTTATCATTTTGATTGTCAGATCATCTTTACCTGGGGCTTTTCCTTCCTTTATTTGGTCAACTGCATGTCAAACTTTGCTGACAAGGGCTGGGAGTACATGCTCGTTGGTCTGTTGAAGTCTTGGTACTGAGATGAGAACACTTTGGTGTAGAAATCTTTGCTGACCGCTTCCATCCCTGTTCTGTTAATTACTGGTTTTCTGTCCCTGTTCTTCAGCACCATTATTGTTGACCTGTCCAATGTCAGTTCTGTTTTGCATTTTTGAGGCTTCTGTGATCTTCAGCCATCTTCAAGAGCCTTTCATTTCGGTACTTCGTGAAGTCCTCCTTTAGTCTTCTTCTTATCAAATTGCAGAGGAGGGAGTAATCAAGTTCGTCACCACAAAACAAATAAATGGGCCCCAACTCCTTGTGATGAGTATGAAAGCCTGAATTGCACTGCTTTTTCTGTTAAATCGTATTACTGTTGAAATCTTATCTGTAGGAACTGTTCTTTGTTAAATGTAAATTAGTATTAATCTTGTATTTCCTAGCCACTGTTTTTCTATTAATAGAAATAACCCATTTCTCAGGTACAAAGTGCTCTAGCTACTATGCAGCCTGTGTTTTCCACAGCAGTAGTGTTAACACTGTGTGCATGCTTGTGTGCGTGCAGGTGCACAGGAAGTGTATTGGCATAGTTTAACACAGTAAAAGGTAGATACATATTGCCACATAAATATGCTATGCCATAGCTATTCCTGCATGATTATATTTAAGGTTAACAAGCCATTGATTAGCAGCTGAGAAGCCCGGTGATGTTTTCTTCCCATGACATTTGAAACAATTAATGAAATCCGGACTTTGATTCAATGCTAGAAAATAGGCTCACATTGTTCCTATGTATTTTACAAACATGTTTTTAATGTAGTGCAGCACAAAGATTGTATGCAAGCCAATATTTGTCAGTCTACAAACTGGCCTGCATTTGCTTGGAGATACTACTCTGAAAATCCAAGCCTCTAATCATGGGTTATTTATGGCACCCTTCCCCAGGATGTGAGGGAGCACAGGATCATATTGTAAAAATTGATTTTTGTTTTTATTATTTGGAAGTCTCGTCTTTAGATTAAAGTGCCAATAATACTGGTGGTGTTGAAAAGCTGATGTACAATCAGTTACAGTATTCTTTAAGCAGATCTAGTTGGCATTTATAGATTTTTAGATTAATGGATTTTAACAGTAGAAGTGACCCTTATGAAAATATCGTCTGATTTTCTGAATAAAACAGGAGAAAACAGTATTGTTGTTAGTATGATATCTTTGCTCTTTGAACACTTGCTTACCTCAGCCCCTTTTTGAAAGCATGCCACACATGGGGAATGGAGGAAGAGTCAGCTGCTTACAAGAGAATCAACTTCTTTGAATAGGAAATGTCCTCACATTTCTTGATCGTAGATGCAGATTCCTTTGTGAGCAGCTGACTCTTCCTCCAGTGCCTCATGCATGGACACAGTTTCAAAAAGAGGGTAGCTATTTTATTTTATTTTATTTTTTAGTTCAAGTTTGTTTATAGAAAAGAGTTTGTATTTGTTTTTAAACAGCTGCATTTTTGTTGCATAATTCTATAGTTACAATCTTACGTATTCAGAGCAGGACTGATCCAGAGCCCATTAAAGTAAACCATAGAGATTTCCCAATGACTTCATTGTTAGTTGGATCAGACTCACTTTCTAGCTAATTAAAGACTTTTTTTCCAGCTTCTCTATATATTTTTAGGTGATAGTTTATTATACTTTTCTTAAAAACAAAACAAAAAACCCATCAAACAACAATGGACTTGCTTTAGGCAGATTGTGCAAAAGTTGCAAACACTGCTATTTAGAATGTCATCATTTCACATTATAACATTGCTCTCTAAAGAAGGCCAGCTGGTGCAGTTAAGTCCCTTATTGGAAATTTTACTCTGATTCATTACTGTGATTTGTAGTTGTGTAAAGAAACACTTAATCATTCTTACGCTCCAAGCTCTATTGAATCTACTGAAGGCTTTCTGTTGCTCTGCATAATTTGTTCTGCCAGTCTGCCAGCTTGGAACGGTTTCAAGCTTGTTGTATTATCTATGTTTGTTTGCACAGGAAGTGATGCTGCACGTAGGCTGAATTTACAGTAATTCTCTTGTAATAGGCTAATGAGGAACCCTACTTTCTTCACAATGGTAACATTATATAGCTTTGATTAGTCCAGTTATTGTGTAACTATGCAATTGCGGTAATGCTTGTACTGAAAAAGAAAGTTTGCTTATCCATAATTTAATCCAACTTGTCAAGTAACAGTCTGTGCTTTTATGATGTCAGAAATGGAGAGGTAAAATTTTGTGACTATTTTGAAGGTTTTTATATGATGCAGTACTTATTTAATTTATTATAATATCAAACATTCCACTTTTTAAATGCTAGCTTTTTTTGCCCTTTTTATTTTATTTTTTTGCCTTATGGAAGAAAAAAGGTTAGTGAATGATACAATGAATCATCTGTACTGGTATTATAAAAGTGCAAAACAGGATCTATTATTCCCTCAGTTCGCATTTCTTCCATTAATGTTAGTGGGAGTTATGGATGCACATCTAGAAGAGAATAGGACCCCTAAGGGAGTCCATTCTCTCTTTATGTTCATAAGTAACTTCCACTAACCTTAATGGAAGATATGCATGCAGTTTGAGAGAATAGATATTGTTGTATCAGCATTTCCATTATAATCCCTATTATTTATTAGGTTATAACTTACCTGTAGAATGCTTTCTGCTCAGCGAAACTTGGCAAACAAAATCTCATATCGGAAATTGTTTTCAGTAAGAAGAAAAAGGGGAGAAAACAGCCATGCATGAAAAACAGAATTTTTCCAGTTTGACTTACAGGCTCATGTCACAAAACATACCTTTATAGAGAGGGACTGAAGCAGATTTGAAATAAGAGAGATACAAAAATATGACTTGACTTGAACAGGACTTTTGTGTTCCTTATGTTAATAGTCCAAATAGTTCTCTGAATAACAGAATTCAGAACGTTACATTGTCCTGTCCCATAAATCAAACATAGGCTGTGATTTGCTTTTCTTTAATAATAATAATAATAATAATAATAATTAATAAAAAGCACGTCCTCTTCCCCCAGATTTATCCTGAGAATTTTCAGCTCAAAAAGAGAGCTTGTTTTTATAGACAAACTTAAAAAGCCTGCTGAAAATAGGGTTAATATTGGAATCTTACCTACTGGGACATGATTATGGGCCATAATCATAAAACTCAGCACTGATTATCCAAACTGATTTTTAATCACTGATTTCTACAGTCTTTTTATTCCCTGCATTTGTATTGTGCCTAGGATCCTGGTCCATGACTCAGGTTTCTAGGCACTACAGTAATACAAATTGTTAATAGTAATATTAAAATTTCCTTCATTAGGAAATATATGCAAACCAAAAATGCAAGACCAGCTTAAGCCCCTCATCCTGCAAAGGCTTACAGAGGTAAGTGTTTTGCAAGCTCGGGGCCTAGGCTCTTAAGATCTCTCATACTTTTCTATTTTTGTAGTATTAATGTTTTAAGTATTAGATATGCTAATCAATTTCAATATCAATTTTCTATAACTTGTATGAAAATTCATTAGCAGCTGTAGAATGCCTACTGTAAATATGTTTTCTCACAATTAGTCTATAATTTGGTCTGCTAACTTTCTCTATTTTTAAATATTTTTAAAGAGACTATTTTCCCATTCTTTGGATGTTACTGAAATACTTAGTCATAGTGGGATGGATTAAGAATTGAGATTTTTGTTTTTTTAATTTTCATATGGATTTTGTTCTCATTAAAATGGGAGCTCCTGAAACTGACTAGAGTCAAGTCTAATGCATTTTGCTTGCTGTGTATGCATTCTCACATAATTGTCTTCTATATTGCTATCCTGACCTTTAACACATCTGTTTTTTCGCTTATGGGGCCCTCTTGAGCAGACTGTCAGTTGTGCAAAATTGAGTATGAGGGTTGTGCTTAAGGAATAGAAACTGTTTAGCTAATTTCCAGTTGTGCTCTCAGGCAGGACTTGAAAACTTTCAATTGAGAGGTTAACTATGGAAGCTGGTGACATTTGTCATTATGTGTCTGCTTTAATTTTAAATTAGTGGTAATGTGAGCAACCAAGTATTTATATTGCAGTGATATGCCAGTTATGAGGTGTTTTTAGTTGATTACATGATTTTCCTTTTTGGAGTCTACATAGCTTGAATAAGAAAACTTAGTTTAGGGGTGCAGCATATTTACATCTAGCATTAATTGTTTGTCATCTGTTCTCCAGCATGTATGATTTTACATGTTTATTTTTCATTCCTATTTGTACTGCAGTATTCTGTTTCTTTTTATTTGAATTTTCAAGTGTGCTGTATGGAAACCATAAATCAATCTCTCCTCATGGAACTACTGTAGCAATTGCATAGCCACGCAGGGTGGATCCACTAATCATTCAATTTCCATTGACTACAATGGGCACTAGGATCAGGTCCTTACTGTGTAAAACAGCTTGTTGATAAATTACTAGTGTAACCTGAACACCAGAACAGACATATATACAGGTACTAAAAGTTAATGTAACTTAACATAACTTTTTTAACAATGAAAAAGTTAGAGGAACATGCATCTCGTTTGTGACTGTAAATTATTTATTTTACTGAGTTAAAGTAAAATAAATAACTTCATTGGTGTCACATAAAAGCAAGTTATTTTGAGAGATAATCCTACATTGCACTTGTATGAGAAATCTTTATATGAATAGTCCCCACTGATTTCGAGAGACCCACGGCGTGAGCAAGGATAACTCAAATAAAGGTTGCTGGATTGGGCCACTTCTGAGTTAATTATTTTGTAGAAAAGCAAATGTCCATCAAACCGTACTCTAATGGTAAGAATTTAAGGCCTGATGTAAAGTTTGGTGAAGTCAACGGAAAGCCTCTGATTGATTTCAGTGAACTTTGGTTTAGTCCCGTAGGCTGTAAGATCTTTGGAACAGGGATCATATTTTTGTATGTTTGTACAGTCCTAGCATAATTGGGTCTTTGGTGCTAATGTGATATAAATAATAATATATAAGAAACTGCTTGCTTTTATTATTTACAAAAAATTTGTTCAGAACATATTTGTATTCAGGACAAATCATTTTTATAGCTCTAACTATTGCTTTATTTTCAAAGAAAAAGGAACAGAGTGTAAAATAATAAATAAAAGATGTAAGCAAAGATAATCTTGCCAGCAGTTCCCAGTTTTTCCCATTCTATGTCCCCATGATACAAAAGAATAAAGATTTCAGGACCACCCTCCTGTCCCTCCTAGCCATAAAAAAAAAAAAAAAAAAAAGGAAAAAAACAAAAAGAGGGGTTGTGACCTTTCCTCTCTCTCCCCAAGCCCGTTCATGGCACCCATGGTATCAAGATATTCAGAGTTATATTAGGGAGTTTATTTTGATGAGCAATCCTTAATGCTATTACTGCTATTCTGCATACTAAATTGTATGTTTCAAGCATGGATGCATGCATGACAATCAGTCAAAATGGCAGTATCATTTGGAGGTTCTGTTTTCTAATTAAATATTGCCATTTGCAAGCTATATAGAGACGATGACAAAAATCTTACAAATAAGCATTTCATTAAGAAACTTTTAAATTTATTTATTTCTTTGTCAGAAGGGTAGGTATGTACGGTGGTTAGTTGTGTTGTATTACAGTGTTGTGGATTGGTTAGCATCAGAGCTGGTTGAGTTAATAGAGAGATTTCTGCAAGTATTTGCTCCAACTGAAGAATGAATCTTGACTTCACCCTCACACTTTTTATATTCAGTTTCAAAGAACTCTCCTGTTACTAAGGTTTTACTCACATAAATAGTTACAAAGAGTGAATTTGAAGCTTAAATGCAGTATTACCAAACACATATGCTTAATTCACACTGTAAATGCTTTCACAATAATCTTAAATATAAATCTGTGTGGGTCTGAGAAAGAGGCAGACAGGAAGGGAAAGTAGTACAGAGAGAAATTATTAAAATTGGAGAAGAAAACAACAAAAAAGGCAGCATCAGTGAGGGTGCCAGGAATCTCCTAATTAGGACTATTCTGGAACAGTAGCATCCCCAATGTCACCATCTGGGGATGTTATCAGGATTCACAGGAGGCCACTCAAGGACACAGGATCCAGTGACCTCCCTGTTACCCCTTTTGAAGCCCCAGCCAGAAAAACTTAGGGTCAACATTAAAGCCCCAGCCCTCAGAGCTCACCCCCAAAGCAGCAAAGTAGTAAATAAGGGCCTGCTGTCACCCCTTTGTGTCCTCCTATTGGCTCCACCTATTGCTACCAAGGAACACTGACTAGGTCCAGTGATTATTTCCCCCCCCCCCCCAACTAAAACCAGTAGCAGGAGTAGTTCCGGTGTCATGTTTAACCCCCAGCCCCATGAACTCTTTATCTTTCAGCTCAAACCAATAGCAGCAGAGTGGAGATTGAGTGCTTTTCAAATGCCAAGAATGCCATGACATCATCAGAACCTTTGACCTCAACTAACAAACTCTGGAGACTTTATTTACACCTTGTTGTTTTTGTCCCAGTTCCTGTTCTTTTTACAATGCAAGTTAACACACATTAGAAGGAATAATGGTTGTATTCTAAACTAATTGTAACTATTTGGAATGAAGACCTAAGTGGTGGTGTGAACAGTTAATGTAGCTTCTGCTCAATATGCAGCAGCAGTAGTCATGAAAGCAAATTAAATGTTAGGATGAGTAAAGAATGGTATGGAAAATAATACTGTAAATGTTATGATGGCATTATATGAATCAGTTTTATACCCTAATGTGTAGTAGTAAATAATAATAATTAATTAATACTTCATTTTTGGTCACGTCATTGACAATAAATATAGAATCATAGAAATGTAGGGCTGGAAATGACCTTGAGAGGTCATCTAGTCCATACCTGAGCTGCGGCAGGACCAAGTATACTTAGACCATCTATGACAGGTGTTTGTCTAACTTGTTTTCATAAACCCCCAATGATGGGGATCCCACAACTTCCCTTGGAAGCCTATTCCAGAACTTAACTTAACTACCCTTATAGTTAGTTTTTTTCCCCTAATATCTAACCTAAATCTCCTTTGCTGCAGACTAAATCCATTGCTTCTTGTCCTACCTTCAGTGGACATGGAGAACAATTGATCACAGTCCTCTTCCTTACAGCCCTTAACATATTTGAAGACTCTTGTCAGGTCCCCCCCTCAGGCTTCTTTTCTCAAGACTAAACATGCCTATTTCTTTTAACTTTTCATCATAGGTCAAGTTTTCTAAACCTTTTATCATTTTTTGGGGGGGGATCTCCTCTGGACTGTCTCCAGTTTGTCCAGATCTGTCTTAAAGTGTGGCACCAACAACTGCCAAGTAGAGTGGAAGAATTACCTCCATGTCTTAAATACAATAATCCTATTAAGCAACAAAGAGTCCTGTGGCACCTTATAGACTAATAGAAGTATTGGAGCATAAGCTTTCATGGGTGAATACCCACTTCGTCAGACGCATGCGAAGAAGTGAGGTTTTTACCCACGAAAGCTTATGCCCAAATAAAGCTGTTAGTCTTTAAGGTGCCACCAGACTCCTTGTTGTTTTTGTAGATACAGACTAACACGGCTACCCCCTGATATTTGCAAATTTGACACCATCAGATCAGGATTAAACAAAGACTGTGAATGGCTATCCAACTACAGAAGCAGTTTCTCCTCCCTTGGTGTTCACACCTCAACTGCTAGCAGAGCACCTCACCCTCCCTGATTGAACTAACCTCGTTATCTCCATACTGATTTATACCTGCCTCTGGAAATTTCCATTACTTGCGTCTGATGAAGTGGGCATTCACCCACGAAAGCTTATGCTCCAATACTTCTGTTAGTCTTTGAGTACAGTCTTTCAAACAGTTTCCCCCCCATTTTATAGCAATTTCATCTAGCCCACATTTCCCAGGTTTGCTTATGAGAATGTCGTGTGGGACAGTATCAAAAGCCTGACTAAAATCAAGATATAGCACATCAACAGTTTCCATTTATCCAATAGACCAGTAACTATGTAAAAGAAGGAAATTAGATTGGTGTGACATGATTTGTTCTCAACAAATCCATGTTGTCTATTACTCGTAACGCAATTATTCTCTGGGTGCTTACAAACTGATGGTTTAATAATTTGTTGTAGTATCTTTCCAGCTGTCAAATTTAGACTGACTGGTCTATCTTCCCTTTTTTGAAAGATATGCCACCAAGATATGATTGAGGTTAAAGCTTAGTGACGCTCAAAAAATGTTTGCTTGGATAACAAGAACACACAATTACATGAAGCAGGTAATAAAATAGAAACTATGCAAATCCTCATTCTTCAGGCATCAGCCAACCTCTAACTGACGTGTTAGCAAGAAACTTTCCCTATTGGTTGGTTATTCCATGATTGTCCACAATGGTGGTTGTGTGGACTTTCCTGTGAAGTATCTGGTGTTGGCCACTGTCTGAACAGTATACTGAACTAGATGGACAAACACCACTGCAACAATCTGATACTGCAATTTTTATCTTCCTCTGTTCTGTATTTCCTTTATATTAATGTCCATCTAATTTACCTTGTTACTGCAGTATCTGAGTGACTTCCAATCTGAGTTTTGTTAAAGTCAGATAAAAAAAATTAGAATATTAGTCAGATGTGCATGAAATATAACCTTTATCATGCAAGTGTGAGTTCTGAGGCATTTTAAAGCAATATGGTTAGGTAGCTTATATTCAGTAAGCAGTGAGGATTTCTGTATTGTTTTTGTTTTTTGCAAGTCTTGAAACAAATTTCTTCATGATTTTGTATATATTTAATAGAATCATATTTTGTTTGGATTTAAACATTACTCTACAGTATGTGATGCCCAAAAGCAGTCGTGTGTATTTGAGAATTAGAAACTGTCTATAAACAAACAAAACAGTTAAATTAATCTACTTTCATTGTCCAAGCTCAGTGAAGTGCAAAAAGTAAGCAGCCAGTATAAATAGTGAGAAGTAAATCATATTTTTAAAATTGTTTTATTTGTAGTAGTCTAA
>NW_020664417.1:31949366-31983181 GCF_002925995.2 Terrapene triunguis | reverse complement strand
AACAAAAAAATGAAACTGTCCTGCTTCTGTGTATATCAAAATGTTATCTAACCTTATCTTTACAACCTACGGCCTCTAAATCAGATAAATGAAGGCAAATGTATAATTAAAATGGGAACTGACTTTTGAAAACTAATTTTGATCCATATGGTGAGCTGATCACTATAACAGATGATTGGAATGATTACATTCCTCTAACAACATAATAGTGTCATGTGATAGCACACAAAGAATAAGGACAAACAGAAGCAATATGGAGCCTTCAGAACTGTTGCGATTTATCTCACCATGTTCAGATAAAATAATGACTCATGAGATGATTTACTCTGTGTCAGATTTGAGGTGGGGGGCGGGGGGAGAGGAGGAAATCTAAACTGAATTAGAAGAGAGACAGCAAGTCCTCTATAACAGCCAAAAAATAATGCTTTTTTGAGGGTTGTTTGATCTATAAAAACCAGTGTATTAAAAAGATCCATAGAATTCAGTAAAATCTGGTGGAGGCTCTTCTGGGTATGCTTTGACTACCCAGTTTTGAGTCTGATACAATATGACCTTTACCTGCTGCTGTAAATTGGCTCTGAGCATACCTTTGTGTTAGTTTTGCTTACCCATTTTCAGATGTCACCAGCCTGCATTCGGGAAATCAGCAGAGATAATATTCTGGGTTGAAAGCTGTGCTGCATTTTTTCAAGGCGGCTATGGCTAAAAATGGAAAAAGGAACTTATAATAAGTGACTATTTTCCTTCCATTTTAGATAAAGAGTATGAGGAAGATTAGAGATAGGGTGAGAGCTAGCTAGATCATCTGCATGAAGTGTATTTTTCATAAAAATATAGCTGTTAACCAGTGCCAGAACATAGAGTTTCAGTGCTGACATATATCATTCTCTTAGAAATTCACAAAGATCAAAGTGGTGGCTAGCAGCTTGCCAAGTGCTCCCCTGACAACTTTTCTACAGGTATCATCTGAAAACATCAAAACCTGCCTACAACGTAGGCTAACGTTAATCTCACTAGCTAAGACACCACAGGTTAATACTATTTAATTTTTAATGAAAACAGGGAATATGTTTCCAATGCTTAGTGAGCAAACAGCATAAGGCAACCTTTGGTTGAATATACATTATATCTGAGAGTTTATAACTTAAAGCTATGAGATTATTTGATCCTTGGAAAATGATTTTAGAAATATAAGTTTTGGTTGCAGAAAGAAGGACAAGTAATGCTAGCACTAGAATTGCCAAGACTGCTGGACCATTTCAAGCCTGCACTAGTCAGTGGAAAGTAGATGTAAGGGGTCAACTTCTCATTCACGGTGTTCTTACTCTGTGATTTCCTGATTTTAGAGCAGTCTGAGACCAGAATCCAGCCCAATGTTGCTAATTGAAATTATAGGTGTCCAGGTTGGGTAGTAGAAATAAAAATATACAAAAGGCCTAGTTTCTGATAAGATAGGATATTAATATAAAAGGTTATTGCAATATCAGCAAAAGCAGTTGCAATGTTTGAGGGCATGTAAGAAAATGATTAATCAAAATTGGCAGGTGAAAAAGTTGAGCTGTCAAGTGAGACACAACATCACTGTGGACTGGAGTGCACTGGTGAATAAAGGAGTTAGGTTAAAGGGCGGCAAGGGTAAGGTGACTGGAAAAAGTAGTATGAGTTGGAGACAAAGTAGTAAACAAATTGGAGACCTTGCAGTCTGGAGTGAGTGTGATCATCAGAAAGAATGGCTACACTAGTGTGTACATTTAGCGACTCTAAAGAAATCCTGGTTCATTCAGGCTGTTAAACCAACTTTTAAAATCCTTACACATGAGGAAGTTGGAGCACTTATCCACAAAGAGAGATGGAATTGTGTAATAGTTGTAATGCATAGCTTGGCATTGCTACATATATTCACTAGAGGGAGATAGTTCTTAATTCTCCTCCTGGAGTTTTGCAGCTGGTTCAAGCTACTTTGTTGTATATGCCATTTTACACAAATCCTGATTGCTTGAAGTCTTCTGTTCAGTTATGCTATCTCAATGCAAAATATTTTATAGTACAGTTCATTAGAAAATTATTTCAAATAAACTTTACAATGTGTAATAAACAGTTGCTAGACCCTCCCCACACTTCCAACATTTGGATATGATAATCTATGAAGCTGGGGGAAATATAATATTAAAAAGAAACAAAGATTAATAGAAGTGAAAGGAGTAAAACAACCATTCCTATAAAGAAAAGCAGCAGAAATCTGCTTTAAATTAGGCACTTGCAGAGAGTACAGTGGGGTCTACAGTTTTACTATACTGCCTGAGGAGATGATGTGTATTTACTTTTTTTCTGAAATGTCAAAAGTAACGATAACCTAATTAAAATTTTTAAAAATACTTTAACAAATCTCAAATATAATATGAACCCATTAGTTAAAAATTGTATATCAGTTTATGTGCCAAATTAACATTATTACTTTAAATGTTCTATTGGATCTACAGTTCACCTTGTCCTGTCCTTGGAGGGTCTCTTTGGTATTGTCCAGTGAAAGAACAGAAAGAGAAGGCCTATACAGATTGTATCCAACAGTATAAAGTGTATATATTAGACAATCAGGAAAAATCTTTCCAACTGAAATAGATGCACATAAATGAACTAAGAACATATAATTTTGGTCAAGTTTACAGACCATACCAACTATACATAAGGAATTTCAAATGTAATGAAGGAGCAAATGAAACTGGAGAATGAGCTGGAAACTTCAGAGAAATCAGCAAATTTTAAATGCCATATATTCATGTCTGTAATTGGCTTTAGCATTTTTATACTCCTTTCTTCTCCTGAGCCCTCATCTTATCCCTTAAGAATGATTCTAGTGCCATCCATCACAACTACACAGTTTTAATATTATCAATGTCTTCCCCACAGCAATGCGCCCTTGTAAATATCATTAATTCATTAATATATACTAATTTAGTAGCAGCATGCTACTTGGTTTTTTTCCTCTTAAAAACCTCCAGAGGCATTTCCTCAGTTGTAATTCTCAGCTGTTCTGGAAAAGAAAATTAAAAATTAAATTACAATGTCTGTCAGAATTCAGTAAAAATCAAGAAATCAAGTAATCCCGTTCAAATAATAATCCTGGAAACAGATGTACTGTCAAGGTACCATCTTCAGCCCATGCAGAGTCCCATTGACTTTACTAGATTATCGAATGGGAACACAGGTTTTTGCTAGCACATATGTTTGTAATGGTCAAACCCATATCAGTAGTCTTCTGATGCAGAAATGTCATTCTAATGTGTGTGAATTCCTTATGTAATAGCCTAACTATAATCTTAGTTTTATGCTAAATCAATTGGGCTTTGCATGGGTGCAGCAGCCTGCCCATGCAAATGCAGGCCAGGGCCTCAGGTTATAAGCTCTTAAAGGCAGAGACCATCTCTCAGTATGTTTGTACATTTTCTAGCACAATGGGACCCCGATCTCACTTTGAGTCTCTAGCCACTGCTGTAATACAAACAGATAATAAGAAATAATCTACATTCCTATAATCTGCTGAGCAGTCTGGCCCTGATTCAGCCAAGCATGAGTTTACTCATGAGTTTAAGTGCCTTGCTGCATTGGGATCAGAGTGCTGAGCACCTCATAAGATCAAGCCCCAATGAGTTTGTCAGTGAAAAACAAAATCTCTCACCTATTATAAGTGCAAATTCAAAGATTTCTGAGTCCTTTCATTGGCAATCATTATTAAGAACTATGGAAACCTATAAAATCCCTACCAAGTATTAATCCAGGTAGAATAGGTAGTGAGTCTTTAAACCTGCACCTCAGATTTCTGTCCCTTATGGGTAAACCTTTCTGATTCCCCCCCCCATCTCAGAAATGTTTCAATATAAAGGAAATAAACAAAAATAAAAATATAGAAATAAACAGTTAATATTGAAATCCCAATGATTTCAGTGGACAGGGCCTATAATTAGGATGATGGAAGATAGACCAGCTAAGGTATCTCCTGGAAGGCTATCCTTATGGTGGCTGACCGAGAGGAAGATGGAAAGATAATATTGAGCAATAGCTAATTGCTGTTCATGTGAATTACCTCAATGGGAAAAATATGCCTTTGACAAAAAATGGTGGGAGCATGTTGTGAGAGCAGCAAAGAACCACCACAGTCTAGAGAGCCAGGGAGGAGGAGGAAAGAGTTAACCTTCCCAATATAGTATATTGAGGGGGGGATAGCTCAGTGGTTTGAGCATTGGCCTGCTAAATCCAGGGTTATGAGTTCAATCCTTGAGGGGACCACTTAGGGATCTGGGGCAAAAATCAGTACTTGGTCCTGCGAGTTGGACTCAATGACTTTTCAGGGTCCCTTCCAGTTCTAGGAGATAGGTATATCTCCATATGTTATTATTATAGATGCAACTGGCAAGGTGAGGTGATAAACAATTTTCAAGTTTAGAAATTTTGTTGACTGAAAAACAACGCATTTTTCAGAAAATTTTGCAAAAAAATATCACTTTAGCTATCAATTATCACTTCCCCCATTTTTCAACTAGCTCTGTTTGCAAGTTTAAAATTCAAATGGCAGGATATCACACACACAATAGTACTGTGAATATTTCTTCAGTAACTAATCATGATTAAAATTATTCCTGCTTTTTACAAGATTTCAATGCTTTATACTGCTTTAGTCGTTTTTACTTCTTGAATGTACAGCGGAGCAGTCAGATCTCTAATTGCAGCCTGTAGGCGCATTTGCAGTGGAAATATGTAGTAAAAATAATCACACTTCTCCAGAAACATTTCCCCAGATATTCTAGTCATTCCTATCAGCCTGAGTCTAGTTGGGCGCTTAGAAAAATAAAGTTATTTCTTCTTGAGTTAGAGTTACTGAATTGCTATCTAATAGGAAAATTAGCAAACAAAACTACAATTTAGTGACAGGTAAGGCTGCAGCAGGACACCTTATTTACCCCAACCTTAAAAGCATGGGTCTAAAAGAAGTTAAAGGGAAAGACTTGTGCATTTCCTTCGCCTTCATATGGCCTTCAGTGCTGTTAAGACACTCCAGAAAGCTTTCACTTCCACCTCCAACAGATACCAATAAGCAGTACTTAAGCTTGCACTCTAATGCAAAACTTTAATAGTGACCTTATGCTATTATGTCAACAGATCAGCATATATGACTGTCACACATTCCATGAATTTGGGAAGTTATTCTGCCTAATCCTGCTGAGGTCACTGTCAAGATTTTGTCTTAGGGTTCAAGTTATAGGGACCCAAATATGAAGAGGCTGTCTTCTGAGTCTTCAACTATTGCTGCACTTATGCCACGACAGACAGATGAAATAGTTCTGCACCAATCTTCTCCTAAAAATGTAAACAAATAAAAAACAATAAATCCTGCTGGTCTCCAAACTTACTTTTATTTCTGGACCTAGTGAAGTTCAGAGTTGCTCATTGAATCTTGTTTGTGAAAATGGCATGTTATATTTGCTTGTCAAAATAAGTTTGTTTTCTCTTATTTTCAGCCCGCTAAGGGAAGACAGATTTTTTGTCAGAATGGGTGGGGTGGAAAGGTGTATTTGTTCTGTTTTACAAATCCTTGCAATGATCATTCCAAGTCAGGTTGGAATCTGTTTGATTAAATGTGAAGCTGATACAGTAAAAATTGTTTTTTGTAAACTGGGTTAATCCTACAAAACTGAGAATAGTAAATGAGTTTTGACTAGTATACTTGGGAAGCATGAAATAAAAATGAGAGAATTAAGAACATAATATACCTTACATTAGTTTTAATAAAACATGTTTATTAATACAGATGTAATAGGTTTCCTCACAATTCTTCTGTGCCAGGAAGGAGCCAGTAAAGGTGTGAATGTAGAAGTTTTGTTGGTTTTGGACATAAGGTAATAGCTGCCATACTGGGTCAGATCATCCGGCCCAGTATCTTATCTCTGGCAGCAGCCTGTCCCAGAGCTTCAGGGAGAGTGTATACAACAGAGCAATTATGGAACAATCCACCAGTCTTCCATTCCTGGCTTCTGGTAGTTGGAAGCAGGGCATTACAGCGGAGCCCGGAGCTAGAGTGCGGAGCAGCTCCAGAGCAGTGGAGCTGTAGGTTTTTTCCTGGAGCTGGAGCAGAGCTGGAGCACAGCTCCAAAGCCCTGGTTGGACGTTTAGGGTGACACTGAGTATTAGATTGCATCTCTGACCATCTTGGCTAATAGCCATTGGTGGACCTATCCTCCATGAATGTATACAGTTCTTTTGTTGTACCCAGTAATATTTTTGGCCAGTTTCACAATATTGTTCTTGAGATGGATTGAACTGAACACAGTATTCAAGATGCGGGTGCACCATTGATTTATACAGTGGCATTATATTTTCTGTCTTAGTTTCTATTCCTAATAGAATATTCCTAATATTTCTGAACATACTGTTAGCCTTTTTTGACTGCTGATGCACACTGAGCTACAGTAACTCCAAGATCTCTTTCCTGGGTGGTAATTGCTAATTTAGACCCCATCATTGTATATGTATAGTTGGGATTATTTTTTTCCAATATGTATTACTTTGCACTTATCAATGTTGAATTTAATCTGCCATTTTGTTGCCCAGTCACCCAGTTTTGTGAAATACCTCTAACTTCTCACAGTCTGCTTTGGACTTAACTATCCAAGATAATTTTGCATTATCTGAAAACTTTGCTTTTTCACTATTTACCCCTTTTTCATATAATTAATGAATATATTGAACAGCACAGGTCCTACTACAGATTGTTGGGGGACCCCTCTGTTCACCTCTCTCCATTGTGAAAATTGACCATTTTATTCCTACCTTTTGTTTCCTATCCAATTATTTGTTCTTACCGCTAGGCTGTCTCTCCATCAGAAGAAGTTGTGGCAGGCAATCATGTTACATCTACAGTATGCTTATCTTGGGCAAGCAGTTGGGGGAGGGATAGCTCAGTGGTTTGAGCATTGGCCTGCTAAACCCAGGGTTGTGAGTTCAGTCCTTGAGGGGGCCACTTAGGGATCTGGGGCAAAATCAGTACTTGGTCCTGCTAGTGAAGGCAGGGAGCTGGACTTGATAACCTTTCAAGGTCTCTTCCAGTTCTAGGAGAGAGGATATCTCCATTAATTTATTTATTTTAAGTTTTGCCATAGGGTACAAACAAAATGGGTGACCTTCCTCCTTCTCCTGTTTGGTTAAAAAAGCCCAATTGCCTTATCCATGGTGGTTTAGTCTATGGTCACTGAGAGAGAGGATATTTTCAATGGCTTGTGTGGGAGCAAAATTTTAAGAGCTTAGTTTTGACCCTGTTGTACTTAACTTCATAGCTGGACAGCCATGAGGAGATCTCAAAAAGATTTTAATTTAAATGGAAGAAGTCTGATTTGGAGTGAAGAGGTAGATCTGTGAGATATTGGCACATAGTTGAATCTGTGGATTGTACAGACATTGGGTGTTGAGGAGAATTGTTAGACTAAAACTGGTTAGCATTTGTGAGGCGATCACATACGTTGGTGATGTTAGCCATGGATTATTTTATTTATAGTTGTAAGCAGGCTAGCTGCCTCCCATATGCCCCGTCCTGGCCTAGACACTCACTACAGGCAGCCTTCCATAGTTTTCCATCTTGGACTGTTCAAATAAACTTCATATCAGGCTTTTTCTTGGAAAAAAAAATACCCCTCCTTGGGGATTGGGTTTATTAATATAAAATTAGGGTTACCATATGTCCGGATTTTCCCGGACATGTCCGGCTTTTTGGGCCTCAAATCCCCGTCTGGGAGGAAATCCCAAAAAGCCGGACATGTCCGGGAAAATAGGGAGGGAGGGGCCGGCGGTGCTCGGCCGGGAGCCGGGGCCAGGCCGGGGCTGCCGGTTCTCGGCCGGGGGTGCTCAGCCGGGGCCGGCGGTGCTTGGCCCGGGGGCCGGCGCCCCAGGGCCCAAGCCGAGCCGGGCGGGAGACGCCGGGACCAGAGCCTCTTGACCTGGGCCGGCTGGCCGCCAGAGGGAGCCGCTTGGCCAGGGGGGCCGGACTGGGCTGGGCCGTGCCCAGCTCCAGCTCCAGGTTACCTGCTGACTCCCTGTTTCAGGCTTCCTGTGAACATTTGATTCGCGGGAAGCAGGGGAGGGGGAGGAGCAGGGGGCGGAGCGTTCAGGGGAGGGGCAGAGTTGGGGCGGGGAAGGGACGGAGTTGGGGCGGGGCTGGGGGGCAGGGAAGGGGCGGAGTTGGGGCGGGGCCGGGGCCGTGGCCCCGTGGAGTGTCCTCCTTTTTTTTAAATTAAATTATGGCAACCCTAATAAAATAAACTGTAAATAAAACTCAGAACCCCAGAACACACAGTCCATTCATACGGTCCACACAATCCAAGATTTCTCTTCCTCTTCCCAGGCCTTCCTGCATGGGGCCTTTGCAGTCTCTCTCCTGCTTGGTCGGGGACTCTTCCAGGCCTCACTAGCTGGAGAGCTTGCCTCGCTCCCTGCTGACTCTTCCACAGCTTCCTGAGTATTCCCTGTTCAGTGCAGCTTCATGCTCCTTTTGTACTGGAATCACCTGATTCCTCTCAGGTGATGTTCATCCTGTAATTAAGGTTGGCTTAGCCCCAGGCTCTCCAGCCAAGTAAGCCACTCTTTTACAACAAGCTTTTCTATCTATCATACCATGTTAAAGGAATCAGACTAAACGGAGGTCATCTGAGGCTCTAGCTTATGGAATGAAACTTTGCCAAAATTGTAAGAACTTTTTCCCCACACACCATGACAAACTCATCTTCACCTACTGCAATGCATAGCTCTCTGTGTGTATGTATTGTCTTATCCACCCACAGCTGTATGTAGTAAACATATTCTGAGCTGCTTTTTCTAGCAAAATATTTTTGCTGAAGCTAATAGTAAATTTCATAAGAGTAGAGACAGGATATATTCAACTAATGTCAATCATCCCTGCCTAGATAGGTGCTATTAGGCAAAGCTATGTGAGACAGCCATTTAGAATCTGAACTTAGAGGCAGTAGGAAGAAATTGGGACACTTAGTTCTACTTCACTACATAGAATCATAAAAACATAGGGTAGGGAGGGACCTTGTCAGGTCTTCTAGTCCAGCCCCCGCAAACAGATGCTTGACCAAATATACATAGACAATCCCTGACAAGTGTTCATCTAACCTATGCTTAAAATCCTCCAATAATGTGGACTCTACAATGTCCCCTGGTAATCTTTTATCATTCGAAAATTGTTGTTTTTTCCCCCAACATCCAACCTAAATCTCCCTTGCTGCAGATTAAGCCTATTACTTCTTATCCTACCTTCAGTGAACACTGAGAACAATTGATCACCCTCTTCAGCCTGTAACATATTGAAGACTGTTATTAGGTCCACCATTAGGTTAGATGAACACTTCTTTTCTCAAGTCTAAACATGCCCAGTTTTTTAACCTTTCCTCATAGATCAGTTTTTTCTAAAGCTTTTATCACTTTTGTTGCTCTCCTGCGGAGTCTTTCCCGTTGGTCCACATCTTTCCTAAAATGTGGCACCCAAAACTGGATGCTGTACTCCAGCTGAGGGCTCACCACTGCCAAATAGACTAGAATAATTACTGCCTGTGTTTTAGAAGTGACACTCCTGTTAATATGCCCCAGAATGATATTTGCCTTTTTTGCAACTGTATCACATTGTTGGCTCATGTTCAGTTTGTGATCCAATATAATCCCAAATCTTTTCTTCCTAGCCAGTTTATTCCCCATTTTGTATTTGTGTACTTATTTTTATTGATTTCAGCTTGTTGATTTCAGAAAAATTTTCCTATTTATCAAGGTCATTTTGAATTTTAATCCTGTTCTCCAAAGCGCTTGAAACCCTTCTCACCTTGATGTCATCTGCACATTTTATAAGCATGCTCTCCACTCCATTATCTAAGTCATTAATAAAAAATATTGAGTAGCACCAGATGCAGGAAGACCACCATGGAACCCCAGTAGACACATCCTCCCATTTGATAGCAAACCATTGATAAGTATTCTTTGAATATGGTCTTTCAACCAGTTGTGCACCTACTTTATTGTAATTTAATCTAGACCACATTTCCCTAGTTTATGAGAATGTCACGTGGGATTATATCAAAAGACTAAAATCAAGACATATCACATCTATATCCACTTAGGCGCTGTTGACTTGAATGTATCTAACTTTAACCTATTTATTCCCTATTGTGGTTTCGGTTCCTTCCCTCTTATTATTAATATTGATTGTATTAAGCATCTACTTACAGTTAACCTTTTTACCGAAGACTGAAGCAAAACAGGCATTAAACACATCAGTCTTTTTGGCGTCATCTGTTAGTTCTCCTTTTCTACTAAGGAGAGGACTTACACTTTTCTTCATCTTTCTCTTGCTTCTAAAATACTTACAGAACCTCTTCTTATTGGCTTTTATGTCCCTTGCTAGGTGTAACTCATTTTGTGTCTGAGCCTTTCTGATTTTATCCCTACATGCTTGTGCTATTCTTTGTTACACCTCCTTAGCAATTTGCCGATCTTTCCTCTTTTTTGTAGGATTCCTTTTTGATTTTCAGGATTTGCCATTCTGGATCAGATCACGGTCTTATGTCCTATCTCTACAAATGGCCAAATATCTGATGCCTTAAAGGAAGGCAATATCTTCCATAATTTACCTAGAAAAATGTGTAAAGCTGAATCAAAGTCAGTGAGAAACAAATTCCAAAGTCAGTGGGTCGTCGGGGGGAGGGCAAAAAAAACAAACAAAAAAACAAACCGCAACCTTGTCCATTGTTCACTCTCTTACAGACTGAATGGGCTCCAAGTTGAATATCTGTGCTGATTGTTACTGCAGCAATATCACATAAGGAAAGAGTAAGCAGGCCCTTTAGGGCTTATAGGACAAAGTCAGCTCTCTAAACTCCACCCTTAAACCAACAGGCAGTTAATCCAGATCCCTCTGGTAGTATCTGCCCAGAGTGAGATATTACACTTAACACATGGACAGCCAGTCTCTACACCAGATTCAGTTTCCAAATGAATTTAGGGTGTACCCCCAATTAGAGCACTTCACAATCTGATCTTTATATGACGTGGACCTTGATAGCAACGTCCACATGTGAGAGAATAAGTTATAGCCTCTTGGAATAACAAATTATTAAATTGCAAATGAGGGTAATGGTGGGCCCACATCCTTAATTATATAAGCTTTGTCATATCCTCTGGTTACTATTTCTAGCCTCCTTTCATTGTCACCTTTCTCTAAATTGGAATTAACTTTAACTTATGGTCATTCCCCAATTTCTACTATGCATTCCAGGTGAGC
Organism: Terrapene triunguis; assembly: GCF_002925995.2. Classification (NCBI taxonomy): domain Eukaryota; kingdom Metazoa; phylum Chordata; order Testudines; family Emydidae; genus Terrapene; species Terrapene triunguis. Next base: position 31,971,867 of record NW_020664417.1, on the reverse strand, counting down.
CTGCATTGCACAGTTAACAGGGCTTTCACACAGGTTTTAGCCTTTGTGCTCCGCTTTAACTATCTCCGCTAGAACACACCCACTTTACTGTGAGAACATAGGGTAAATCATTCAAGTGCTGATAGTCTTCCAGTGACCTTCCTGCAATTCCGCCCACCCCTCTGAAGGACAGAAGGATCTTCTGCATTTGACACATTTGAGTGACCTGGAGTGTCTCTTCGGTATGAAGATCCAAGGAATATGCTCCCTGACACACATGGGTGAGTGCAGAAACCGAGAGGACACAGTAACATGGGTATGGCTTCATAGTGGGGATGCTCAGACCCTGACTAAACTAACCTGGGTGCTTTCCTGCCAATCCCCATGTTAACTGCAGTATAGACATAACCTGAGACACACAGTCAGGCATGTCCTCTCAGTTTGATAAAATGGAAATATACAGCCACGTGTCATGAGGCTACAGAAATAGTTCAATCCATAAATCATCACTAAGACTTCCGATGGCATTTTGTGCACATTGATTGCGAGGGTGAATCTCACAGGAGAATGCCCCAAATAAGATATCACTCACAGTAAATTCTGTATATTTGTGATCCTCCCTCCCTCTTTTATATGAGGAATTAAATAGTTCATAATGTTGAATTTTAATTCATTATCACTGTGAGTTAACCCCTCACTGAGATGAATGGGTCAGTTCATACCTCTGAGGAGTTGTTCTTTGTTTTCTGCAGACTCACATAGAGATCTCTCCATCAGGTACACTCAGTGCACAGTGTTTGAGATTTTTGTTGTAACCATAACAGCTAGAGACTTTTTTTTTTAAAGTGAAAGCTGAAATTTTGGAAGTGCCTGGTGTGTTTTCCAACACCAGTTAGCTTTCCCTCAGTTACTTCCTGTCATGCTCTACCTCTGCCCCATCAAAAACCATTTATTTTCCATTTTCAGTTTCATTCCCCTGTGGTTAAGATGGAACTTATTTCCTCAATATGGTTTTCTCTTCTCCAAAAAGCTCCCAGGGACTAATGAACTCTAACCCATTCTCTCCATACCATTTTATCACCCTTGAAATGATTTTTTAGACAGAAGCTGTAGTAGGGGAAAATACCAACATGCATGGTGAATGTATGGGAAGATGTAAAGATTTGGGACCTACATTAGTGGGGCTCCCTGCTTAATTATGGGTTGGATATTACTGCTGGTAGACAAGATACTCCCACTATATTGAACTATCATCCCCGAAAATCTAACATCCCCCTTGAATGTGATTATTTTCATTTTAGCACGATTAAATCAATGTGGGTAGATATGGATGATAAATATTTTATCACTTGTATACCTCTGATGAATAGATCTCTAACCTGACAATTGAGTCTCTTCAGAAGAGCATACAAATAGAAGAAGTTTGGTGGCTGTAAAGAGAGATTTTTTTTAAAAATATAAAAAAGAGTAGTTTATCTCATCAAGTTAAATAGTTGTCTTAAGTGTTTACACCATCCCTGTTGCTTGGTGGAAGTGATGTCACTCTAATGGTATAACCTAAGAGGAGAGATTTCCATATATGACATGTTAGCATGAAATACTTGCATGCTCAACCTTGGTGCTCTCTACCCACCAGCCAGCAAGGTGTTTAATATAAAAGATGCATAAATATGCTGCTGGAGAAAGCAAAACTTTAAACTGCCTGCAGACTCCAGAATTAGTGATTGACCACGCCAAATGTGTGGTGGTAATATCCATATTTAAAGGGGAAAATGGAAATCCTACTTTTACAGAGTTCAGACACTGATGATTGTAGTTCTTGTAAATAAAGAATTTCCTTATTCAGAATTTCTTTCAAGCCAGACACTGTGATTGAGATGCATTAGGAGGACAAGGATTGACATCAGGAGCAAACACAGTATCAGCACTGCACTTATGGGGCTATGGGAGATATAGGTAGCATGAAGATTACATTGTCTGCAGAGCTCTGAAAACTATCAAGGTGTAATATCAACCTGCTTCTATAATGGAGAGGAAACAAAAAACACTTGTGACAGCCAATCTGTTCAACTATTAGTCACAGCTCCCTGTGTATGTTGGAAAATTAGCCATTTTCTAGAGAAAGTAATCCAGTAGTTTTTTTTCAGCAGCTAGTAAATAATGGAGGCACTTCTATTAATATTTTAATGAAAGTATTTTTATCAACATTCTACCTTGATGAGCTGTGGAAGTAGATTGTTAGTCAACTTTACCTGTTTCATTTATCTCCATTTCACCGACACACGTTTTTTTTTAGATGATTGGATGAAATATGTGATAATGACCTCTGTCTCTGTGATAATATTCTGAGAAAAAGAACCAACAGAAGAAACCATATGATGGAATCTAAGCAAAGCTATAATTTCCATTTATGTATTCCTAGAATAATGTCTTTAGATTTCTAGACACTTACTATACACTGTCTTTATTTAATTTTTCAGATGCCATTTATTTAAAATAAATGCCCAGCCCTCTGTCCAAACAAGAACCAAAACATATTATTTTATACCCAAATCTAACTAAGCCACAAAAATGCTATTATTTTGTTTTTAATATTAGTTATTCAGGCCCCAATTTAACAAAGCACTGAAGCATAGGTTTAACTTGAAGTCAATGGGACTTAAGTGTGGGGTTTTTTTAGATGATTTGCTGAAATGGGGCCATACACTGGAAGATGTTTTTTTGTTTGTTTGTTTTCTTAGGAAAACTAAGGCTATTGGAAAAACTCTTTCATTCTAAAGTAAATACATAAATTTAATTTTACTTTGTTTTAAGATCCAGGAATATTATATTTGTGGCACAAATGTTAAGTCTTTATTCCTCATTTGAATATTGTCAGACTGAAAATATAGTGGCCTTCTGAACATGTGGAAAATCTTAATAGAGAGTGAATCTAAAGTTATTTATCTGAATTTAGTGACGGGGGGGGGGGAGGAGTGGTTTCAATCAAAAGAAGTAGCTTGTTTATTCTGTTCCATGAAACAAATCTGAAAAAGAAAAATGAAGTTTTTGTGTACAAAAGTTGTGGGTTTTTTTGGAGGGGATTGGTTATTTTCTTTTTTTGCCTGTGGTACACCTCTGCCCCGATATAACGTGACCCGATGTAACACGAATTTGGGTATAACATGGTAAAGCAGTGCTCCGGGGGGGGGAGTGTGTGGGGGGAGCGAGGGGAGCTGCGCACTCCAGCGGATCAAAGCAAGTTCGATATAACGCGGTTTCACCTATAACGCGGTAAGATTTTTTGGCTCCCGAGGACAGCATTATATTGGGGTAGAGGTGTACTAGCAATGAGTGTATGTATATTTTAAAGATGCAAACCCTACTAAGTTGACATAAAAACTATTTAATATTCTGGTTTTGCAAAAAGACAAATGATAGGCATAGTATGATTGACAGCTGTTTAATAATTCTTTTGGCACCATAAAATGAAAAAAGCAACCTTCATCAGAGATGATAAATCAAAGAGAAATGACTGAAAAATTACATTATAAAAAGGCCAGACACTTAGATTAACACAGAAAGCACTTATGAAAAACATTTGCATTTCTTGTCAAGTGATCACAAAGTAAACTATAGTCTAGTAAGCTAACAAGTGTTAAACTGACAAGACATCATTCCAGAATATTACATTATTATTTTACCTAAATACATTGGGGCCTTAGTGGTATGGACATCTTTTAAATGTGCAAATTTAAGTTGAACTAAATAATAAATAAAAATCAGTAAGGGTTTGATTCTTCAAACAATTCTAATGATAGAACTCCCATGGTCCTGATCAATTTTAAACTTGTCTGTTTCCATTGTGTTTATCTGGAATTTAATTAAATCATTGCCCTTAGAGTGAATGGAAGTTGATGACAACAATATTAGAGAACAACAGCAAAAAGCCAAAATGTAAAATCTGCTCAAGATTTAAGAGCAGATCTAAGAAGTTGAGGGAGGAGAGGCTGAAACTCCTGTTAATGGAGCACTTGCTGAGACTCACAGGGTCCAAGCAATGTCAGTTCAGATAATATAAGCAATTGTAACCTGATGCACAAGCTTTATGGCACATCTATAAAATGGGGAAGTAATTTGATCTTTTTCACGTTGGTTTAAGCCTGTAGAGTTATCAAAATGCTCATTCTTCCTGTTGATGTTTAAATAGGCCATGAACAGTAAACAAGTCTATAATAGATGTGCCTTGAACTTTAAAAATAGAATTAAACCCACAGTTATTTTATAATACTGTATGTACATCAATTTAAAGGAAAATATTAATAGTATTACTGTAGTAACCAGTTTTTAGAAATCTTTTCTCTTTTGGATTTGTCAAAAAAAGAGGAATTTTTTTCTTAAATTGGATTCTCATATTTATGTAAGCCTGCTTTGATTTAATTAATCTCAAATGCATATATTAGTTTTCATTCCAGTGCTCTTGGTTCTTCATCTTCAGTAGCATTATGAAAGAAAAGAATATAATAGCTTTCTGTAATTAGTCTTTTAAAATGTCCTTTCAGTGGTCATACATTTTAAATAGAGTTGGTTGAGAAATGGTATTCATGTCCCAAAAAACTTAAGATTTCAAACATTTTCCTTTCCACAATGGGATGAACCCAAGATTGTCCAATATTTTTCATGAAAAGAATCATAGAATCACAGAACTGGAAGGGACCTCGAGAGGTCATCTAGTCCAGTCCCCTGCACTCATGGCAGGACTAATTATCTTGACCATTCCTGTCAGGTGTTTGTCTAACCTGCTCTTAAAAATCTCCAATGATAGAGATTCCGCAACCTCCCAAGGCAATTTATTCCAGTGGTTAACCACCCTGACAGTTTGGGAGTTTTTCCTAATGTCCAATATATATTTATGCCTGTATCTATAATTTTCACTCCATGCATCTGAAGTGGGTTTTTGTAATCACGAAAGCTTATACCCAAATAAATCTTTAGTCTTTAAGGTGCCACCTGACTCCTTGTTTTTGTGGATACAGACTAACACGGCTACCCCTCTGATACTAGAATACTGAATGGCCTAGTGGGCAGAACATTCATTTGTAATGTGGGAAACCCAGTTTCAAGTCCCTCTTCTGAAGCAGAAACATCAATGTCCTACAACCCAGGTAGTGTCCTGACCACAATGCTGTTGGCTATTTGGGGTCTCTTGATTTGTCTCAATTCCATTCTGGACCTGAGAAACCTTTCCAACTAAATTTTGTTGAAACTTGTACATTCCCATGAAAAGTTTGTTTTGACAAATCCTGGGGGGTGAAACTGTTGTTGAAAAATTCCTTACCAGGTCTGAGTTTAAATTATCTTCAGTTACATGGGAATGTTTACCTGTAAGACTATACTTTTGAATTGCTTGCTTCTGAACATGTCTCCCATCTTTCTTCACTCTTACCTTTGAGCCGTCTGTCATGTCATTCCATGGGTTAGGGACAATTTTCTATTCTTCCTTTTGTGAAGAAAGGTCTACAGATACTTTACAGTGGCTCTCCAGCCTGTTTGTAGTTGAGGGCGGAACTAGGCTTGTTAGGGAAGGATGGGTCCAGCTACGAAAACACACCCAGTTTTGTTTTTGTCACTCAGCTGCAGACAAGCTTTCTCTGGTTCTCCCAGAAACTGATACCAAAACATGATGCATTGGTTTAAATCAAGACAATTTAAAGGAGTGATTTAAATCACATAGTGGAAAGCCGCGATCTAAATAATATTTTTTAGTACTTTTCTGTTTGTACTTCAGTATTTTCTAATGAAAGATGCATTTTCAATGGTTGATATAACTGTTAAAACATGTTGATTTACAACTAAATAGAGCCTTCATATTAGATTTGGTACATCTTTTTGCTACCTAGGTGGGTATGCTATAACAATATATATTTATTGAAACAATTATATAGCTTAATATTTTCAGATTTTTATTAATTGTACAATTTTAGTATGTTTGTTTGAAAATGAGTAATATATTGCTTATTTTCTATATAATTAACTTTTTGTTCATAATTTATGTCAAGCTGCATTAGGATGGTAACTAGAATTTAATTAAACACAAAAAAGCATACAACATTTATTTTTATTAACAAGCTTAAATATTTTGGATACCTAAACATCTCTTATCAAAACATGTTTCACATTTATGACTAAATAATTTATTAAAGAGGGGGATTAAATGTAGTCAGTGATTTAAACAGATTATTTCAGTCTGCGAAAATTTTCAGATATACCTAAATGAAAGTGATTGGAGCTTCAGTTTCTAGTCTCACCTAAGTCTTTTGCAAATAAGACAGTATTCTAAATTGCTTAGGCTGACCTATTGTGCCATATTTATAAAGCTTGACCTCATAGCTCAGTGGTTTGAGCATTGGCCTGCTAAACCCAGGGTTGTGAGTTCAATCCTTGAGAGGGCCATTTAGGGATCTGGGGCAAAAATCTGTTTGGGGATTAGTCCTGCTTTGAGCAGGGGGTTGGACTAGATGACCTCCTGAGGTCCCTTCCAACCCTGATATTCTATGATTCGCCAAAAGGTCCAAAATACTTTCCCAGGCCTAGTTGACATGAAGCTTTCAAAGTGTTTTCCCCTGATTCATTTTTTATATAGAAAAGCAGCTTTTAACTCAGTTTTTGATAGTCTTGTGGATTTAAAGCATATTATTTTCTTAAAAATGTGTCGAGATTATAACAACTTCAGATGTTAATATATTCTGTATTAAATTCAGAATTCATTTTAAACATTTATTTTTAAAAGAAAAAATATAATTTAAATAAACCAGTCTGATTTTTTTACCTTTTTTCTTCAAAAAATCATCAATTTTTACCCATCTCGTGCAAAACAAAAAAGGAAGATGTTTTTTATTTCTACTATAAGGCTTATGGCATTCAAAGCTTTCACTTCACTGTTATTTAGCCAGGGGGGCTCTGCAGAAATGTTTCTGCAGATCTTTCAAAATGCTTCTAAAAACAACTCTGTCACTTTTATCTTTTATTTGTATTGTACTGTATCCTATCTGCTGTGCTTCTAAGCTTGATCATGCAAGGTGCCAAGCATTCTAGCCCTGATTCAGCCACCACTTAAGCACATACTTAACTTTAACCAAGGAGTAATCTCATTGACTTCAGTTGGACTATTCACATACTTAAAGTAAGCACACAGTTAAGTGTTTTGCTCGACTGCGCTCAGAGTGCTCGATATCTTGAAGGATCAAGCATTTAGACTGGAAACTCAGCCCATGGGCCTGTTCTTTATTTATCAAATATGTCAGCTGGATTGCACAGTGCTATTATAACTGATAGTACAGTCTAAATAGTATCATCTTTCAGTGATTTTTGACAGTAAAATAATAAGAAATCATTGCTCCCTTTTGATGGCACTTGTTATGAAAATTAAAAATATGGATATACACATATACATATTTATACAAACAATGCTTTGTGAGATTCATAGATAATTTTTTCTTATATGGAAAAATAGGTTAATCTTGCATTGCAACTCCATAAGATTAGGTTAGTGTATGGATTCTATTCTTCAGGAAGTACTGAGTTTTGATATTCGCTTTTGTGCCAGTATTTGTTGTCATAAATATTGCTTAATAATAGAGTACATTAATTACTAGTCCATTAAAATACTGCCACTATTTCCATGGCCCCAGTTAGAATTATGCATCCTAAGTAAACAAATCATATTTCACTCAAGTTGTAAGGTACCTAGTACCATTTCTCTAGAATACATACATTTTTCATCATTAATAAACTTCATCACCTTCATTTTTCTACCACACAAACTGCCTGCCTCTTAGTGACTAAGATATTATTGTAAGCTTTTTTGTGTGTTCAATATTGATGATGCCTGTGCAGAGCTAGCAGTTTTGTAATGTTAAATGGCACATGAAATCTTTAAGTCCACAACAGTCTACATAGAAAGGGCAGAAATTGAAAGTCCCTAAACTGTATTATATATTTTATTAACTACATTCATATGTGCTATGAAGGTACATAATATCTCACTCATGCTTTGCATGGTTTTCTAATTCTCATCTGTGCTGTCAGTATTTCCTAGTTGCTTCAATATTTTGGGCCACCTTGATTGTATTGTGGAGTTCGCCTTACATCTGCTGAATTGGCAGTGTGTGATATTTTGGGCATACATGTTGTTGGTTCGCTATCTGTACCTTATCTCTTACCTAAGTATAGATGAATGGATGTGATGACAATGTTGGTATTTCTCAGGTACCTATACTCATAGTAAGTATAGGCTATTTAAATATATTACTTGTTAAGCAAATTCCTTTCTCTAGTAAATTAAAAAGTCTCCTATCAAACACTAAATAATAAAACTGTTCTATGTAGCCTCTCACCCACCCTGATGTTATTCTGGGTTGAGATTCTTTTACAAGTCATCATCATCTTCTTTCTTCTTCCACAACTTCCAAGGAGATCGTTGCCCGTTAAAGTGAAATGAATAAGCTTTTTGAAATAAACAGACTGTTAGTGATTACAGTGTAGTATGGCAACATGTTATAGAATCACAAACTATGTATTTGTGTAATTCTGGATATAGTGTATTATGTAGAAGCATCAATTTCTGGCAAAAAATAAAGGCTGTTAAGTGTAAAGGATAGTACCATTATAAGTGTGACATTTATTTAAAAACTTTGACACAATTTGGAAGATGCAATTTATTACTTTCATAAATAGCTTATATTAGTGTTTAAAAGATTCACAGTTCATTGCTACTGACTTACACTCAGGGAGCCTTAAATTTCCACCTGTCCTGCAGGAAGAGAGTGTCTTTTTTCCTCCCCCAGAGGCTTTCTTTTTCACTTTGCAGGGCAGAGTGAAATTTCCCTGAAGGACAAAGTGAAATGTCAGTGCTGCAGAGATGTATAGATAGCCAAGGAATTTCTTAATTGCCATACAAATTGTAAGGGGAAAAATTCTTTTCAAAATGACATCTGTATGTTTAGCAATAGCATGTTTGTAATAACAAAAAGAATCTGAATATAGTTGTTGCTAAAGTAAAGGTGTCAAGATGTGGTGAAACAAAGTGCTGTGTGCAACCCACTGAGAGGCACTGAGGTAAATTTTCAGGAGTACGAGGGTGACACCTAATTTGCACATAGACGCACATAGTATTTTAATCACTGAGTGCACATGCTATTTTTTTTAGGACTTTGAGAGCTTACAAAGCACTTTACAAGGCAAAATATGTTATGAAGGCTTCAAAGCCAGGTGTGTACAGCCTGAGGATGCTTCTCAGAAACAGAGTTCTTAATGGTTTGTACTGTTCGTCATGACTGTAGTATATCTCTGAAATGGCCACATGCATGATGCAATGTACGTTTGAGTCTGCTGAATGATTGCTGTGTCCCCATCCCACCCCATCCCACACTGGCTCATAAATAAAATACCTTTTCTCAAATCTATGTACCTCTAAAGAGGCACAAATATTAGTCATGGTAATTAACTCCAGATATCTTTCACTACAGATTATGATTATATATTTATAGAAAGTGAGTAAATTTCTTCTTGAATCTTGGATTGCAAAATGAGCAAGAATGAGCACAATGAGCCTGTCCATTCTAGCTGACTTTTGGCCTCATCTAGTTTGGTTTCAGGTAAAAATGGGTCTATACTTTCTTTTGTCCCTTTCGAAGCTACTGCAATGAACTGTGAAATTAGTTTAATCCTTTCAGCAGGTGGACAACAGTTTATACTCATATTTTTGAGCATTTGTTGGCAATACAGAAAATAGGAAACATTTTTTCTGAACTTCCATGAAAATGCCTGCAACTTTATGAAAGGCCTCCCACTCTCCTTGCAATTTCAAGCTAAGGTCCCCACTCCTCTCTGAAGTTTTAATAAGTACTTGGCAATATCTTCTTAGCTGTTGAAAGTCAAGTACTGGCTTTAGAGATGCAGAGTGGAGTCTCCAATGACCCTAGCAGAAGTGGCTTCCTTCTGCAACCTTCCTTAACCAGATATACCTGAAACACCAGGATCTACTCACCCTATCTACCCCACTCATAAGCACTCCACTTTTTTCTGTTTGCTCTCAATAGTTTTCTGCTTCTACCGGACGACTACAGCAAGTGGCTATGGTTGTGGTTTTGCACCATAGCCCTAACAGGTCTTTACCATCTATAACTTGTTAGACAATTCAACCACATTAGATAAACATATTCATTGGATATTTATGCATAAAAGAGCAGAAGTATAGTTCACAATATGGACACTTGAATTGTCATAATTAGTTTTCAATCAACAGCCTGTTGAAATGAATGGGGCTAGTTCATACCTTTTAAAGCTATTTGGTGAGGCCGGCTTGTACAGACTTTTGCATGTAGTGTTGTGTTAATGCTCATTGGTGCACATATGGAAGGAATATCTTTTAAGAGCTGTACACTTTAAAAAAAAAAAAAAAAAAAAAAAAAAAAAGCTTAAATTCTAAGGAAACAAAGAGCTGCTAGTGGTTGGGAGGACATATTTCCGTGGATATCATGCAGCTTGAGAGCTGTGAATAACACTGCTAAATTATTCTAACAATTTATAAAATGTTAGCAAATAATGAATAAACCGCCCCATTGTGGCTGTAGAAATGCAGTATTCTGTCACTATAGTTGTGCTATGTGAAGCCTAAAGTTACAGGGTGAAATCCTGGGCTCACAGAAATCAATAACAAAACTCGTATTGACTCAAGTGGGGCCAGTATTTCACCCGGAAACTTTAAACCCATCCTCTGTATACTTAATGCAAAGATAAAATATCTCATTCAGACATTTCTTGATGATATTTCATTATGACCAGATATTCACAGTGAAAATTACATGTGATGACACGCGGACCTTGAGAAATGTAGAAATTCTGTTTATCTACAAACATATATTGCTTGCTGCCTAATCACCTTGATATTTATCAAACAAGTAATATGTCAGTCACTGGCTGAAGCAGGAGCAGATCTGGGCAGCAGCAGGGGCTGGTTACATGGAAACAGTCACAGGCTAAAGCATGAGCAACTGTTGGTTGGGGCAGAATCAGTAGTGAGAGCAGTCTGAAACTATTGACAGTGAGAGTGCTCCTGGTGAGGCAGTGACATTAAGAACACAAATATGGCCATGCTAGATCAGATCAATAGTCCATCTAGCCCAGTGTCCTGTCTTTCAACAGTGGCCAGTGCCAGATGCATAAAGTGATCCATTCCCTGTCGTCCAGGCCTAGCTTCTGGCAATCAGAGACTTAGGGACGCCTCGAGCATTGGTGTTGCATCCTTGACAATCTTGGCTAATAGCCATTGATGGACCTATCCTCTGTGAACTTATCTAATTCTTTTTTGAACCCTGATATACTTTTGGTTTCACAAGATCCCATGGCAACTAGCTCCACAGGTTGACTGTGCATTGTATGAAGTTCTTTGTTTAAAATTTGCTGCCTATTAATTTCACTGGTGGCCCCTAGTTCTTGTGTTATGTGACAGGGTAAATAACACTTTCTTATTCACTTTGTCCACACCATTCACAATTTATAGACCTCTCTAATATCTCCTCTTAGGCTATGGGTACACTACCACGTATGTCAGCAAAACTTATGTCACTCAGGGGTGTGAAAACCACCCCTCCCCCCGAACAACATAAATTATGCTGGCATAAGCGCTAGTGTGCACAGCGCTATGTCGGTGGGAGAACTGCGATCGCCACTCATTGGGGGTGGATTAATTATGTCTACAGGAGAACTCTGCACGAGAGATCTCTCTAGTATAGAGATGGCATTAGTCATCTCTTCTGTAAGCTGAACAGTCCCAGTCTGTTTTTAATCTCTCTTCATATGGAAGCTGTTCCATATCCCTAATCATTTTTGTTGCCTTTCTCTGTATGTTTTCTAGTTCTTCTGTCTATTTTTAGAGATAGGGCAACCAGAACTGCATGCAGTATTCAAGGTATGTCTGTGCCGTGGCAACACATGAAGTCCAGAAAATTCCACAAGGCACAGTTGACTTTAAAAAAAGTCAAAGTAAACCTCTGGTGACCTGTACAAAACTAAACAGGCTGTGCACAGGATTCCAGTGCAGGAATTGTGGAGATTGAATCATTGTCCTAGTCTGCAGGCAGGGCGGGAGGCATCTGAGTAGCTCTACTATGGCCTGTACTGCAACGTATTGTCATGGCCCAACATGCCAGCTACATGGATTTCATGACTCATCAGCTTCCTCAAGCCAACCACACACCCCTTCCCGCATCTTTCTCCAAAGACAAAGGTGCCACTGAGGCTAGGTCTACACTACCCGCATGAATCGGCGGGTAGAAATCGACCTCTCGGGGATCGATTTATCGCGTCCCATCGGGACGCGACAATCGATCCCCGAATCGACGCTCTTACTCCACCAGCGAAGGTGGGAGTAAGAGCCATCGACGGGAAGCCGCAGAGGTCGATTTTGCCACCGTCCCTAGAGCGGGGTAAGTCGGCTGCGATACGTCAAATTCAGCTACGCTATTCGCATAGCTGAATTTGCGTATCTTAAATCGACGCCCCCCTGTAGTGAAGACGTAGCCTGAGTTCTGTTCCACTCCATGACAAGCGAGGGACATCAGAGTCTCTCTTTGCAGCTTTTTCATTTCTCAGATCCACCACAAAGCAAAAGAGCTATGGTTTTAGTTTTATTTTGGGATTTCTGCAGCTCCCGAGACAGAGACAATTTCACTCTTAAAAGGAGAAAAAACTCGCATAGTGCTCTTTTTAAGTGTACCAGTTGTGAAAGCTTCAGTGTGAAAGGTCCCAGGGTTTTCCTCTGTAAATGCTACAGATTCTCTGCTAGTGTAAATGGGTAAAACTCCATGAACTCAGTGAAACTGCACTCACTGGAGCCAGAAGAGAAATTTCCCTTATGGTTTAGCTATGTGATACTGATGCATCATATTGGCAGAAGCAGGCACTAGGAATTTGGATACTTGCATCTTCAAGAATATTTTTTATTTTTTGTTTCCTCATTTTCCCATCTCCAGTTCAGATAAGCAAACAATATTATCCCTTTTAAACACAGACAAAGAACCTGGCCATTAACATCTTGAAACCTACCATGTATGTATGTTGAGAAAGTCTGACCAAAATGATAGCTTATGTGTAATTTTTCAAACCTGACCTGTTGGGTGCTTTTTGTTAGAAGATATTAAAAAACCCAAAAGCACACTTATATCGTCCCACATGCTGCATGTTCTGATTATCTCTTTTTCAACACCATGGAGATTCAAAATGCTAACAAGTAATATGAGTTGACTTCTATGTGGTCTTTGTTCTTTTGTAAAACTAACATTGTTTTGTTTATTTCTCTTGGGTTTGACTGACTATTTATTTCTTGTCACAGTGTTTTCTTATGTTTGTTAGTTTACCATAAGTAGTGTGGCAGGCCAACACATTACAGCAAAAAGTTTGGAACAGCAGTGCTTTGCTTGATTTTGTCACTTAAAAAGAAAACCTCAGTAATGCAGTGGCAGTGATATTTCATTCCTACTTGCAACTTCAAGGAAGTCCTAGACAGAGAGAGTACTCCAAAAGAAATCCAATCTGCTCCAGTGAAAACAGTTTGATTAGTGCTAAACAAGTCTTTCATCCAATTATGTTAATGATACTGTCCAGTTACAAGTCCCCTCAAAGCCCCATGCTGGCACACACTCTGAAAACCTTTAAATAGCAGTGCCTTGGAAGTCTATTAGCATCACAATAATAGTCATGATGTAAGAATTGTATGAGTCCCGTGAATCACATTTAAGGTCCGCATAGCAACAGTGAATCAACCCCATTTACTTTAAATAACTTTGCACTCTGAAAAATCTGCTTCTGCAGATATTTGAATCAAGGACTCTTAAATATAAATTCCTTTGCAACTCAAACATGCTACCTGTCATCTCTGTGCAGACTGATGTGTTCATTTTGTGTGTGTGTGTAATATATACTTAAAAGATTTTATTTTATATATATTTTATATATCTCACACACACACACACACACACACATATATCTTTTAAGTGAATAGAGTTGCTTAGAATTTTGGTTCAAAGCCACAGTTTCAGTGACCTATTTTAACTGTGCACATGATATTCGTGGGTAAGATATTTGTGCATACTGAAAACTACACTGATGTATGCAAACAGGTATTTGCATGATTAATTGGGCAGATTGGCTAATTATGTGCCTAATAATCCTCTTGCATGTGCAATTACTCAGTCTACACATATATGCATGATTTTGTGCATGCAAATTGATGTAATCACAAATGTTTCAAGTAAAATTAAGCTGGAAATGCAGCCCATGATGTTTATACATGTACACTTAATGTTACCTTTCTTAGTACCAGCAAAGACTATATCTGGAAGGGAGGGGAGGAGGGGGACTTCTATTCTGTGTACCAATATGATTTTTATTGCACCCAAGAGCATACTGGCCACTTCACAGAAGACCTAGAAATCTGTGTTTTACATGACAAGTAAGGATGACAAAACAGTAAGAAGAGAATGAAACCAGGAAGAATTATAGCAATGCAAACGCACAGTTACTCATTGTCAGCATGTGAACATCATAGTGATTCTGGATTTTCCCCCTTCTAATTCTATTAAAAATAATAAAGAAAATAAAGATATGGCAGACTGAATATTAATTACTCATCTATTATGTATACTGATTTTTTCTCTCTGCACTCTTTAATAGATGTTCACAATATGTTGCTATACCCAAGGATACATTAAAATATCCTTATTTTGTAATAGATATTCTGCTGCTCATAAGGAAAAAGTATAATCGAGCTTTTATACTTGTATATGTGGTGGTTTTCTTTAATAAGTTTATTTATATCTTGTGAGTTAATATTGGGGCTGTGGATTGATACTTAGGTTTGGCAGAATTTAGTATTTTTTATAATTTCGATGGATGATATTGGTTTATTTTAAGTCTTTTTTTATTTTTATTTATTTACTTTCTCATGGTTGTGCAAAACTGTGGGACAAGGGGTCAAACAATAAAGGGATATCAGACAATTATTTAATGAGAATAGATACTGAGATTCAAAAAGTTAAAGCTTTGTAACGGTTAAAACACATATTGCCAACATCATGTCAAAATATACAAAGTATATATCCTTAAATAAAACTCTAATAAATTCTGAAGTAGTATATTTCTTACTTTGCCTGTTTGTGTAAAATATATATAATTATAATTGAAAATATCTTTTCACCATTGAAATGGTGTATGTGGATGAAGAAGTCCATATTTATCGACATACTTATAAAAGATTACATTTTCCAAGCCTATTTACAATTCAAGCTCCATAACTTTCCAAGTAATCATATACTGTATGTTAGTTCAAGCCATCATCAACATGTAGCAATTGTTATAATTCAGTTTAGTTTGTATAATGTATGTTCTCTCAACTCGCATGTCAAAGGCTCATACATATTTTTATTCATGGGCTGGAGGCTACATACCTGGAAAAACTGAAAATGGTAAAGGACAACCCACACTCTTTGTATTTTAAATAATAGATGTTTGTAAGAAAGTATTTGTATGCTTCAGAATGGAAACCATTACTAATAATTAAGAAGTGTGCATGTTTTCATATGCAGTAGTTTGTTTTTTTGTGTAAAACAGTTTGTTTTTTAAATTTCCCATGTCAGTATGTTTAATATCAAACTGGGAGGTACAGATGTCACTTGTAAATAATGTGTTTTATACATCGCCAGAGGAAGGTCGATCTAAAGTTCTTGTATGGCTTCATTACCATTGTGTTGGTGGGTCTGATATTTTTTTAATGTATTTATTCTCACAAAACCCCTGTGAGGTAGGGCAGTGCTGTTATTCCCATTTTACAGAGAGGCTAAATGACTTGCCCAGGGTCACACAGGAAATGTGTGGTGGAGCAGGGAACTGCACCCAGGGTGTCTTGTACTAGGCTAGTGCCCTAACCACTGAACTATACTCCCTCTCTCAATACATAGTATGTGCTGTTTGCTCATGTAAAAAAAAGTGAGGCGAATATATGTAGCTTATGCAAAATATATTTTTTAACGTTTATTTCTCATACAACTTTATAATGGCATTGCATGCTGGGAATCTGAAAACATCCTATAGGCTGCAGAAGAACAAGGGATAAGAGGAAGACCATCTGCTCTAAATGATCAAATTACACTGATACACAAGTGAAAGCGTGACACTTTTAGAGAAGTGAGGACGGAGGAAGTAGCTGTCACAGGGTATTAGTGCACTGGCTGTTCGTATCTAGAGATCTGATTCAGATTTGTCTTGCTTACAAGTGAGATGAGATTAATGGTGTTAACATAGTCTTCAGTTGATGCTAGTGTACACAAAGCAATTCACAGTAAACTGTGTCATGAATGACTCAGTATTCCCAAGACAATAGCAGGAATGTTGCAGTCAAGAGTAAGGTACATTTGGAGATCTATGTCCCCAATTCAGCAAAGTTTCTAAGCATGTTCTTAAGTATTTTTTACTTATTTGGGGCCTATAAGTGGAAATTTGTGTCATGTAACTATATGTCTAGTTCTGACCGGCTTCCTGGGCAAGTTTGACTTGCATAAAAACGTTCATTCTGCAGATAATTTAAGCTCTCATTGATTTTTGGCAGTAGTAAGTGCTAATTTTTATGTGCAATGGGCTTGATTTCCTTTACATTAACACATTTATACTACTATAATTCATAATTTACACACCCATACAATATTTGTACACACCGTTATGCATATAAGTTATATTTTTTCCCACATTAAATCCTCTTTTCACTGCCAGAGTGGGGTAGAGAAGCCATAGCATAAATGAGATCCAGGGCCAGTGTGTTTAGACTACCAGCAATTCTGCATCGGGTATACGTGTAGGCCACTGCAGATTTTTACTACTTTAACAAATAAATTGAAGGGTGCTGATTAAAGCAGATTTTGTTTTCTATTTTTTAGTTTTCTTTAATCACTTTAACAAGTAATTCTCAGACTGTGACTCATGAACCACCTGGTGATTAGCAGAGCCTTCTTGGTTGTCTGCACGTGAAACACTTTGAAAACCATGGAATGGAAGAACAGGGAATTGAGGAACTTTAATGCTGTGGACTTTCTAAACTGATATTGTGAGGGACTCGCTGCTAAGGACACAGCCCAGTGGATTGAGATTGTGTTGCAGATTTCTCATTTTTTTCCCCTTCTACTCCTTAGTAAGATTCCAAGCAGATAAATAGTGCATAGAAATCACCGATTTATTATTTTATTCTCGTACTTATATAAACCCAATAGTGTGGTATGCATTTTACATTTTCTTCATGTTGGCACATTTTTTTTTATATATGTGCACCTGCTGGATTTTTTTCCGCTAAAGCAATAAGAATAAGTGTTACTATATCTTCTTTCTCAGTCATTTTTTGCTTACTATAAAGAGTTAGGTATTGAGATACCATGGAGGTGCTCAGATTCCGCAGTGATGCGTGTCATATAAAAGCTGTGGGAGAGAGAGAGTGTAGGAAAGATGTTTTTTACCTACTGGAACCTAATACACAAGGTCCTCAGGTGACTAATAATTATAGTGTGACAATATATATGCTTTTACAAATACTTTTGCTTATCAGGTTAATGCTTTTTGTTTATTTACAGTATGAAAGAGGCTGGTTTAGGCCATAAACAACCGAGAGGTGGTCCCATTTCATCAAACTGCAAGCAGTGTCCAGTAGTTTATACCAATCCTGTTTGTGGATCAGATGGTCATACATATTCTTCTCAGGTAAGAATAAAATAATCAAATTATTCATTCATTCATTGCTAAAGTCAATTTATATTTCCAAAACCAGTCAAATATCCCACTGTTTAATAAAAAGAAGCAGTTATTTATTTTGATTTGAACAGCATAAAAACCTATCCTGGGCTGACACCCACAAAAAATCCAAAACATTGTGAGACTAAAAAGCAGAACAGCAACAAATCTCACCCAACATAAAACAAATAGTTAGCAGTAAATAAATAAATAAAATGATATTCCCCTACCTCAGATTCCAGAAGAAATTCTACTCCCTCCCCCACTCCGCCCAGCTCAGCCTTCATAAATACCTGTTCAAAGATGAGTTTTGCAGCATGCTCTGCAAAGATTAAAAATTCAAGTTGTTTCAGACCTATGGAGGGTAAACTGCAAAGTCAAGGAAGAACCCCTTACTCACAGTTCCCTCTCTTTTAAATCAAGGAAACACAGGCCAGGCCATTCTGCAAAGTGTGACTGTGGCAGTGGTGAATGAGGAGAGAAACAGTCATCCATATAGATAGGTCTCAGGCTATTATGAGGAAAGACCAACACTTTAAACTCTATCCACAGGCCACAAGTAGAAAGCAACTGCAGATTCTGGGGCAAAGATGTCATGCTCACTATGAGATACTAATAATAAGCAAGCTGCTTCAGTCTCCCCTAGATGCAGTTTCCTAATGGGCTTAAGGTGTGGCATGTTACAGTAGTCTAATCTTGAGGTGACAATGGTATGGATTACAGTAGTCATGTCTGCATCCAGAAGAAAAGTTTGCATCCCATGGACTAGGCATACATGGAAAAAAGCAATTGGAAATTTAACCAGGTCTGCAAGTTACAAACTGTATTGAAAAATTATGTGCATACTCTTTTACACTCATTTGGGGCTGTTGCTAAGTATAAATTTAGCCAAATCCCTTAATTGTTTCCTGCAATGCACCACAAACACCTTAGTCTTACATGGATGTTCTCTCAACAAACTTACTCTCATTCGTATCCAAGTATCTCCCAAACACTGACTGAGATGCTTGACTGCACTCTTGAAGCTGGATGAAAAAGAGATACAAATTTGAGTGTCATCACCATACTGAAAGCACTTCAGTGTGGCGATGACACTCAACTTTATATCGCCTTCTCATCCAGTTTTGAGAGTGCAATATCTACTCACTAACTGTCCTAACACCTCATACACATTGAATTAAAGGGATGGCAGCATGGAAACCTGCAGTATACAACATAACAAAACAGAAGAATATTTGCCCAGCATTAACCTCTGAGATTTCTCGAGAGAAAAGAATGAAACCACGAGAAGGCAGTTCTGTTCATTGCAGGAACTGCAAGCAAGTCAATATCCTCTGGAGATCCACCATATAATATTAGTATAGACATCTGATCTTTATCCCACCAAAGTGTCTGCACCAATAGATAATACTTGATGCTTTAGTGGAAGAAAAAAAAGTCATCTATCATACACAAGCTATGCACTCATTACCTGTAAAGGCAAAAAACACCCTCTTTCTATATAGAATTTTAATCAATGGACTTACTCAATACCCCACCCATTTAAAGATTGTAGAACTGCTATTTACTGTATTAATTTTCCTTTTGATTTTCTGCTGCACTTGCAATCTGTGCATAACTTTTCCAAAATATGATTATACTTCCTATTCGTGCCTCCCAGCCCACATGTACAGATTTGCACTAGCTCTGCTCAATCTAGCATACTAAAAATAGCAGTGTGGATGTTGCAGCATAGATGGTGCCTCAGGCTAGCATGAACCCAGGAGATGACGTGGACTTGGTCTCAGTTGGCTAGACTGAGCCACAGCCCTTCTTGCAATGCCCACACTGCTATTCTTAGCATGCTAGCTCAAGTAAAGATGGCATGCTCCCGGCTGCTGTGTAGACATACCCAGAAGAAAGGTGTCCTGCTCAGCTTTAATAAGATAAGCAGGATATGACCAACATTTCATTCTCAGTGTTGCCAGCTAGCTCTTAATCTTTTATCCTGAATCTCATTATATTTAATATATTTCTTAAAGCTCCAGCCCTTGGAGTCAAGGGATTATGTGAGAATCTCAAAGTTCATGTTTTTTAAAAGTCAGATTCTAGTTTTTGTAGTTGTAGAGAAAAGTTTGGAAATGTGACCTGTGTTCACTTTAAACTCTCAGAAGGCAAACAAAAAAGAACCCCAAATTGACTGGCTTTGAAATCATGAGGTTTTTTTTCAATAATGCCATGAGTTTTTGGAGGCTCTGAATGCTTGGGAATGGAAATACTGCATTCTTTTAAAATGAGGATATACTATTTTGACCTTAGTGTTTGAGAAATAGTCATAAATAATTCACAGTAAATTACTATATGCATATACGTATACAGGAACTATTAAAACCTTTTTGAAACATGCTTAAATCATGCCAACTATCTCGTCGTCATTGTTTAGTAATTCTATGTGGTAGCACTCAAAGGGCTAGTCAGGAAATGGGCCCCAGGGCTAGGCACTGTACATGCAGAGAAGGGAAGATGGTCCTTCTCTCAAAGACCTTATCCTCTAAAAAGCCAGACAAACACAAACGGGTTAACAACAAATAACCAACTGTATTAAAAATATAGAATTTACACATTACAATTTCTCCCAGCCCTGTTCCCTCTCTGTACTGATGCCAAAGCCAGATTGTCATTTTTCAGAGTGTATCATCTTCCTTTAGAGTGACCAGACATCCTGATATTAGGGGCTTTGTTTTATATACGCAACTATACGCCGCTTCCCACCCCGAAAAAAAGTGTCCCGATTTTTCCCACTTGTTATGTGGTCACCCTATCTTCGTTCTATCCTACCCTCATCCCAAAGGAATTACCAGTCTTTGAAGAGAATTCAAAACAAAACAAACCTAAAAACCTCAAAGTTCCTGAATGCCTCCTTCCCAGCCATTTCTTCCCCAGTCCTTTTATGTGGAAGTGAGCAAGGCTGCTAACTACTCCCTAAGGGAAGAGACAGGGGATCCATGTGACCTTTCTTTGCCTACAACATTTTTCCAGCAATGGTGGTGGCTCCTGGCCATTTCTTCCTTAAAGGGGTACAGTTGCAGAGGATGCAGGAGAGATAAGGGAGGAGTATCTCCAGAAATCTTAATTTTTCAAATCTATATGATGGTTTCATGTTTGGCTTGTGAAGTACCTCAGTATTCAGAGCACAGTATTCAGAATACTGTGACACAGGAGTTTCAGATATTCTAACAGCAGCTACACATGCATTGTGCAATTAAGAGATTCAGAGAGTGTGGAATGAGAGCTCTTTCTATAAAACTTTGAAAATTCTCAAATAAAAAAGAGACATACAAGGCAAGTCTGGTTGCTTCTAGTGTAACTAGTTCTGCAAAACTTGTGCAGGCAGAGAGTCAGATTCTCTCATTTCATTTATCCTGTGAAAAGATGGCAGTGATTTCATATGTACATCTAAATGTCTGCTACTAACACTGAGTGCATTTTCAGGATATATAGTGCCTGGTGTACACAGAGATGTACAAGTGGTGGTTAGCACTAAAATCATTACAATTGAGCTCTGACACACAATAACTGAAGCAGTCAAAATTGTGTCGCTTTGTGTGGAAAGATATGGGGCTAAATGAACCCACTAAGGGCAAGATTCTGCCACCCTTACTTATGTTCATTAGTACTGTACTCTGAGTAGTCCCTTGACTTCATTGGGTCCTATAGGCTCAGTCATGGCTTGGCCATACATAGCAGTGCAGGGGCTGTAGGGAGGTATAAAAGAAAGAGAAAGAGATGCACACACGTGCTTCTGTGTGGCCTCCTCACATTTTCATTGCATGGGTATGGAGTGAAATAGGGTCTCTTTGTGTCTGGTACTGTTTCCCACCACTGTGAAGGGTGGTGGGGAATTTATTGTGCTCCCCTTCCAATGCCCCAACCAGCACAGCTGAGCTGGTAGTAATTACTACTCCCCAGGAATAAGGGGAAAGAGATTGTTTCTCATATTGCACTTCCAGGGCTTTTCCTTAGGTGGTCCTACTCTGTGTCACTTCTTACACAGAACTAGGAGCAAATGCAAAATCTAGTCCTTTGTCAGCAAAATGTTAAAAATGTGAGAGACTACAGGAGGTTGTTTACAAATATTTACTTATTCCTCTTTTTAAAGATGTTATGCTTTCTGTATTCTCTCAAATTTATGATGCATGTATATCAAAATAAACATTCGAGGTTATTTGAGGAGCAATCACTCTTGAAATTGACATAAAAGACAAATATTTTTGTTCCTTTACTCCAGGCAAAGTTTATTTTGATTCTCTTCAAGCTCAGTGAAAGCTTAATATTGTTCTATGTAATGGGGTTCACGCTGCGCCCCCTGGATATTTGGCCCCTGGGCCTCCCTCTTCAATGAGTCAGGGACACCTCAGTCTGGTGCAACACCCATGCTCTTTGTTCTCATAAGATTTCCCACCACCAGTTCCCAACTATATTCACAGCTACTTTGCCTACAACAGGCCTGGCCGGCAACAGACTAGGAGGCGCCAACTTCCTTCTGTGCCTGACCTTTCTCTTTCCCTCTCCCCCTTCTCTGGCTTCCTCCCAGCCTTTATAGCTCTGGGCTAATAAGACTGGCAGGTTCAGCCAGTTACCAGGCAGGCACAAGGCTATTCACCCAACCCCAATCCATTCCCCTTAATTGGGGCTGGAGTGGCAGGAGCTGATTAAGGGCTTCTCAACCAGCACC
>NW_020664417.1:31934211-31948966 GCF_002925995.2 Terrapene triunguis | reverse complement strand
ACTTGGGCAATGAAAGTAGATTAGTCAGTTTTCAGTCAATTTTACATACAGATACTCAAGCACTGCCATAATGTAAGGGATTATTTATTTTAAATATAGCTGTAATAATTCATAACTATAAAACAGATTTTTCTATCCATATATTGAATGCTACCTTAATCTGTATGTAGTGCCTTGGATTTCATACATACTCAACATTTGTTGCAGGTGTGGGATGACCTAGCCCTAATAATTACAGAATAACAATGCTTTCAGTATTTTTAAAAGACAGTGTTACAGAAACAAACTACTTTTGAAACAAAGTTTGCCACTTGCTTTTTGGTTTCATTCCAGAATAGCCTTGGCAATAAGCCACAAATCATTTTTTTTTTTTTGCTAGTAGCATTTTCCTCAAGAATGTCAAGTCCTTTTCACCCTGATAGCAAACTTTTTACCAATTTATTTTCTTTCCTATTTATGAAAAGTATATCTGGTTGGTGGTATGTCTGCAGTTACTCTTAGAGAAGAAAGGACTCTGTTGATATAGCATTTAGCCATAAACATTTTTAATCACCTGAAAAATCCCAACAATAATCATGATTACAGAAAGACAGACTTGGTTCCTTACAATTAGGGAGATGAAGTTAAGATTAAATATTATTTTTTCAAAAATATAATGGGTCCTAACTGTTTGGGGCTGAGTGGGGAGATCAAAGGGAAAGGAAATAGAAAAGATATCCAGAATGTCTGAAAGATAGGAATGGACTCCTGATGATACTTTGCACATAGATAATCAACAGGTGTGTGTGTGTGTGTATACAAACATACATATATATATACACACACACAAATTTTGTATAATACAAAGTGATTTTTTTAACCTTCTGGTATTATGATTTGGAGTCATTAACCTTCTGGTGGTATGATTTGGAGTCACCAGAGATTTGAGTGTGACTCAGTAGGTTAATAGCAATGAATATGTTCATTATGTTGTTCTTGACTGTGTGAAAATCTCAACCACTTGTTTTATAAATTTACACGAATCTAACTTTCTGCATGCTTAACTTCATTCCCCCCACATTTAATGATTTCTATTTTAAGGCCAGTGCCATTCTAGTTGGTGTCAGTGTATTTTTAGAAATAGGTTTTGTTATGTTGTAAAGCTATCCACATGCCTTAATGTTGAGGGTAGGAAAAAAGCTTATTTGGATGAGTCTTTAGAAATAAAAAGTAAGTAGAGGTGTTTAAACTTTCTGGTGTGCCTTATTATAAATGTGAAGTTGATTGAATCCCATCTACTTAATCAACTTCATGTGATACTTTCAGACACATGTTTGAGCTGTTGGCATTTCCTTTCCAGTTCAGAAAAGATGATAAACTAAAGCTGCATAAGTATTCAGTCTCCAGAACCTGTAGGATTATTTGATTCATATTAGTGCAAATTGGTATCTTGTGGAGGGGTTAGCTGTCAGAATGTTTAAATATTGACCCCTTTATTTGGTAACAGTAAATAGAAACAACTTCACATGGGCCTGATTGAGTACAGATCCATCACACGGTTCTTAATTAGAATAAACCACCACTTTCCTCCATTCTGATTTTTCTTTTAATGGAACTGTATTGGAGTAGACACAGCAGTAAATGAGACACAGACAAAAATAATGTGATTTAATGCTGGGCCACATAATCTGTAAGAAATAAATCTTCTGGCACCCACCTAATCCAGTCTGGTAGGTATTGAAACTTTGCCATCCTTTACAAGGCGGTCTTGTAAATGACACCCTTTCAGGAGATAAAAGTTCATTCCACCAAATCCTTACAGAAATGTAGAAATCTTCCCCATGTATAGCTCTCCTTGACCAATATTAAATTGATTGTGACTGCATCTATAACCTCAATCCCAAACTAATCTGTGAACCTCCTTATCTGCCAGCCACCCACTTGTGTACTCAGTGGATTATACCGCAGATTCAGACCTCATCTGGTGCTGCATGTTAGACTAACCCTGAAAGGACAAACTGGAAACGTGCTTACTGAAGCCAAATATCCCTGCCACACAATATAGTCCCAAAAAATGGCCTCGAAACTATTCCATCACATTCTGTTACCCCTTTCTCCCCTCCCCAGCTACCTCACTTCCTGTTCCGAGTGTCCTCCACTCCACTTATTTTTTTAAAGACATGCAAGGATCTGAGATCTCTACTCCATATGAAGCTGCTGTATTGTCATTGATCTCCTCTAAACTTTCATTCTGCCAGTGATGCCAAAGAAAATGCTGTCTTCTTTGTTCTCTCTCTGTACAGGTCCTAGCACAGTGGGGTCTTGATCCTCCATTCAGGCTTGTAAAAAAATAATATAAATGCCCAGAGGACCCTTTCCACATAAATCCGATTGTTACCTCATTTGATGGCCCCCTGAGCAACCTAGTCTCTTTTGGGTAAATGTAGGATCAAGCAGGCCACCCTTAGGAACTCATTCCCCATCATTCCAAGTTAGGGGTGCTTTTGAATCAAAAGACACCAAAAAATGCCTAAACAAAACACGTGAATCATGACCCTTTTCCTTACCATTTGTGTACACCCTGCTATACACCAGCTATCCTTGTGTACGTGGACACTTTGTCATCCTAGAGGACAGTGAATGTAACTAACCCTCCAGTGAATGAGAAATCCCTTGCATGGACCCACAAACCACATGACTCTACAGGAGAATTTGGTTCTGGCCAAGTAGGATGCACTCAGTATAGGTGAAAGTCTGTAGTGAACCAGCACCATAGCGGACAGAACCTTCTATTGCTCGGAGATGAGACATACATGGGGGGAGGCTGGAACCTACCCAAAATGTGGTATTTTAGAATAAACCAGCTTTGTATGCCCTGCGGTCCTGTGGCAATAGATTTCTCTATCAGTCTGTGAGGTCAGGAGCCAAGAATCCACAATGTCTGTGGCCCTCACTTGGGTTGCATTGTACCCTGCTGCCAGGTCTTGAAACCCGTCCAACGGAAAATGAGAAAAAGAAATGCTGTTATCAGTACCAAGGATGTGGTAAAATAATAGTTACATTTTAAACAGTGACATATAAGCACACATAAGACATGTCACACTCTGGGAATCTGATTTACTGACTATTAATAATGTGGGCCACAGCCTGATTGTCAGATCAGGAAACAACCTTCCTAGTATGAAAGATGTTGGCCCAGATCATGATAGTCACCAGGACAGGTAAGAACTCTAGGGATGTAGTGTTCTTAAGTTTCTCAGATTGTGCAGTTCTCTGGCCATAGGCCTTGCAAGTACAAACTGAAGCTGATTTTTCCCAGGTATATTTACATATATCTGGAAATTAATTACAAATCTTTACTTACACACCACAAAAGAGACTATATTAAATCTGCCCAGACTGTTCTGAAAGAGAGAGGTGCTCTCATATTTCTATGGTAATGTTGGCACTTGACTTCCTTAGTTCTCGGGCATTTATATTATTTTTTACAAACACAGAAGGCCCACACTGGATCAATTACTGCTAAAAAATCTTGTTAAACTAACTTGATATATTTTTAAAGAGATTGTAAGTTTGATTGATAAAGGTAACAGCGTTTATGGGCTAAGCTTAGACTTCTGTAAGTCATTCGACTTGGTATTGCACAATATTTTGTTTAAGAAACTTGAACAATACAAAGCAACATGGCACATGTTGAATGGATTAAAAACTGGCTAACTGATAGGTCCAAAATATAATTGTAAATGAAGAATAATCATCTTGTGTGCGTATTTCTAGTGGAGTCATGTGGGGATAGGTTCTCGGCCCTATATTATTTAACATTTTTATCAATGAACTGAAAGAAAACATAAAATTTCTGAAAGTTTGCAGATGACACAAAGGTTAGGGCGGTGGTAGACAAGAGGACAGATCACTGATGCAGAGTGATCTGGATCATTTAGTAAACTGGGTGCAAACTATAATCATTTCAGTATAGCCAAATACCGGCTTGTAGGATGAGGTAATATCCTGGGAAGCAATGCCTCTGAAAAAAGACTTGGAGGTTATAGTGGATAATCAGCTGAATATTACTCCGGGGAATTCTGCACCAAAATATTAAAAATTCTAAACCAACACATTAAAAATTCTGTGCACAATATTTTAAAATTCTGTAAAATTCTGCATATTTTATTTGTCAAAGATTTGTCAAATTAAGGCAATATCATCACACCAGTTTCAATTATTTTGGTAATTTATTTAAACTACAATACAATGGATGGAGAATGGGAGTGGGGAGCATTGGAGGAAATCTCCAAACCCCCTTTCTCTAATAGTAATGTAGCTAGGTTTTACCCTTTATTTGTAGTTATTACTCAACAAATGCCATATGCTCAGAGTTACATCATAGGCAATTGAAGAGCAAGTGAGTGCTGCGGAGTCAAACTCATAATTTATATTGGCTATTGACCATCTCCAAAAGGTCAGTACCAAACAGTTCATGGAGTACATTTTGATAGGAATTTTTTTCAGTCCAAAAATTTAGACCAGTTTTAATCACTAAAGCACTGTAAACATTTATAAGGCCATACTGTCCTTCACACCACTCTGGCAATGTAAAGGAGCCTTAAAACTTTTACACTCGTTTTATACTCCTGGGGGAATTCAAAAAAGGCAATAGGAAAAGTTCACTAAGCAGGCAGGCTGCTACATTCTGAGGAAGTAGGAGTGGTGCAGAGCAGAAACACCCCAAAGCCCTATCTCTCCACATCAAGCGTGCCACAATAACGAGCAAGAGGGACAGTGTCTGTCTGTCTGTCTCTCCTGTCTGCTGTGGGTTCCTGAACCAACCTGCCTGCGCTGCCAGGGAGGGGCACATGATTGCTCTTGCGGGCTTCCCTTTGCTTCCCCATCAGAAGTCATTTTTTCTGAAGGGAAGCAAAGAAATCTGTGGGGGACACTAATTCTATGCATGTGCAGTGATGCAGAATTTCCCCAAGAGTAGAATATGAGCTTCCCGTGCAGTGCTGTGGCCCAAAATGCTAGTTCATTGGGTGATAAGTAGGAGTAGAAGGATTAGATTTGTATTGGTAAATGTCAGTTTCAGTGTACACCCACAAACCGATGACAAAATATTTTAATCAGTAATAATAAAAATTTACGCATGGGAAAATAAGAAAAAATGGCTTGAGAACTTATTAGAGTTTGATGAAAAGATATTTTACCTTATATATTTTGACATGTGATGTTCAGTTTATGTTTGAATGGTTATAAAGCTTTAACTTTTTCAGTCTAAACATGCGTTGTCAGTAAATAATTCTTATCTGATCCCCCATAATTTCCCACAATTGTGAAGGTTTAAATGGATAAAAATAAAAAAGCTTAAAATTATTTTACACAACTGTGAAAAACTTAAATCAATAAAAAATTTTAAAAGATGTTTTAAAATAAACTGATGATATCCATCAAAATCATGAAAAAATGAATAGGATAGAGATGGTGCAATCTATTTGACATTGGTGTGATCAGTACTGGAATACTGTGTCCAGTTCTGGTGTCCACAATTCAAGAAAGATGTTGAAAAATTGTGGAGAAGAGCTGTGAGAATGATTAAAGGATTGGAAAACATGCCTTATAATGATAGACTTAAGGAGTTCACTATAATTATCTTATAAGAGAGAAGGTTAAGGGGTGACTTGATCACAGTTTGTAAGTATACATGGTATAACAAGATCTGATGCCTGGAAGTTGGTCCAGCTCAGTTTATTCCTCCACTGGTGAATCCTCAAGTATTTAACCAAGATCTGAAAGTCAACTAACAATCAGACCTCCCCGGAGTCCACCTTGCCCATGGGATTGGTTAGGATGAGACCCCCTGGCTGTCAAAGCAGACATATATTCTAGGCAGGCCTCTGCACCTGGATCATTCATGCTGGCACTTGTAAGAAGTGTAAAAACAATTATTTTTATTAACGTTCCAATTTGAAGTTCTGATTTCCTTTGACTTCAAATGCAATGACCTTTGCAGCAGTACAAGCAGATTACTGTCCTTGCAGGGCAGTAGAAACATCCTAACTGGAGTCATCATCTCTACATTGACATTATGGTCAGGCCAAATCAAAAAATTTGAGTGATCATTGGCTACCTTCAGCCACAACTTCTCATTTCTGAACCATGAGACTGCTTGTCATATGCAGCGTGGGCCCTCCAAACCACATCAAGTATCACAGTACAGCACACCAATTCCCCTCTCATTGATTATAAATGTAGTTTAATAGAGGCTTAAGAATATGTTGAGGAAATCATCCTTCCATATGTTTTCCAAGTGGTCTTTATGCCATGCGAGTCCCTGCCCCCCAGCCTGGGTCCTCCAAGGGCAAGCAAGCAGGAAAAAGGCGGTTTTGACGGGATGCCCGGGGGTGCCCTACCAGTTCTCATCAGGGTTCCATCCTCAATAAAGCTTCCCTTCTCCAATCGGTTGTGTGCTTTCCTCCCGGAGAGGTCGCAGCTGACCTCGGACTGATGGGTCCTCAACACCATCTCCCGGGGCTACACCCTCCAGGTTACTTCCTCCCCGCCTAACCACCCTTCCAGCACTGGTTGGCCTCGGAGTTCTCCCAGGCCAGAGACAGGATGGACAAAGTCCTCACAGTGCCCCGTCGCTGGAACTGGTGTCCGACACATCAGACCTGGGATGGGGAGCCCATGTGGGAAACGTTCAGACCCAAGGTCTGTGGTCGGTTCAGGATCTGACCCTCCACATAAACGTCAAGGAGCTCAGGGCGGTATGGCTGGCGTGCCTGGCCTTCCACTCGCACCTGGAGGGCTCATGGACAACACAGCCTCGATGTTCTACATCAACAGGCAAGGCGGGGCCCGATCCTCTGCCGCAAAGCCCTCAGGCTGTGGGACTTTTGTATATAACCCACGACATCTTCCTACAGGCCTTCCATCTGCCGGGCACCCAGAACGCACGAGCGGATTGCTTGAGCAGGGACTTCTCCTCTCAGCATGAGTGGTCTCTCCACCCAGAGGTGGGGCACAGACTTTTCCAAGTGTGGGGAACTCCCCAGGTGGACCCGTTTGCGACTCGGCAGAACCGTTGCTGTCCCCAGTTCTGCTCCGGGGGGGCTGGGACAGGGCGCTATCTCCGATGCCTTCCTCCTGTCCTGGTCAAGCCAGTTTCTCTATGCCTTTGCCCTGTTCCCGCTGATCAGCAAGGTCCTGGGAAAGATAAAGGCAGACAAGGTCCTTCTGATTGCCCTGGCCTGGCCCAGGCAGCACTGGTACAGGACCCTCACGGGCCTGGCAGTCGCCCCACTGTGGCCGTTGCCGTCCCGCCCGGACCTGCTCTGCCAGGACTAGGGCCGCCTCCTCCACCCCAACCTAGTGCACTCCACCTCATGGCGTGGCTGCTGAATGGTTAGGTAGGGAGGAAAGGACGTGCTCGGAAGGGGTTCAGCGCATCCTCCTAGAAAGCAGGTGACCTTCCACGCGCTGAGCCTACTTGGCAAAGTGGTCTCGGTTTTCCAGGTGGGCAGACAAGCGGGGCGTTTCCCCAGTGGCCGCCCCGATCCAGATTATTCTGGACTACCTCCTTCACTTTAGAGCCCAGGGCCTGGCACCCTCGTCAGTCAAGGTGCACCTGGTGGCCATATCTGCCTTCCATCTGCCAGTGCAGGGCCACACAGTATTCTCCCATGCTATGACTGGCCGATTCCTTAAGGGGTTGGATCGTCTCTTCCCGTATGCTAGGCCCCCAGTCCTGCAGTTGCACCTAAACTTGGTGTTGGCCCGTCTCACAGGGCCCCCGTTTGAGCCGCTAGCCACATGCTCCTGGTCACACCTCTCGTGAAAGGTGGCCTTCCTGCTTGCGATCTCGTCGGCTAGGAGGGTCACGAAACTCAGGGCCCTGACCTCCGAGCCCCCGTACACTGTGTTTCATAAAGATAAGGTCCAGCTCCACCCACACCCTTCGTTCCTCCCGAAGGTGGTCTCCGCCTTTCACCTGGGTCAGGACACTTTTCTGCCGGTCCTCTGCCCCAAGCCCCATGCATCCAGTGAAGAGCGCCACCTCCACACATTGGATGTGCGACGGGCTCTGGCCTTTTACCTGGAGCGTACTAAGCCATTCAGAAAGTCCTCGCAACTGTTCATCGCCTCGGCCGAGCGCATGAAAGGTCGGCCGATCTCCACTCAACGGCTCTCCAACTGGATCACCTCGTGCATCCGTACCTGTTATGACCTGGCAGGTGTACTCAACTAGGGCGCAGGCCTCGTCGGCTGCCTTTTTGGCCCATGTCCCCTTTCAGGACATTTGTAGGGCTGCCACGTGGTCTTCAGTTCACACGTTCACCTCGCATTATGAGATTATCTCTCAGATCAGGGAGGACGCTGGGTTCGTCAGGGCCATTCTCCATCCCGAGAGTTTGTGAACTCCTTCCCACCTCCAACAGATATAGCTTGGAATCAGCTATTGTGGAATTCACATGAGCAATCACTCGAAGAAGGAAAAACAGTTACC
Organism: Terrapene triunguis; assembly: GCF_002925995.2. Lineage (NCBI taxonomy): Eukaryota > Metazoa > Chordata > Testudines > Emydidae > Terrapene > Terrapene triunguis. The sequence goes on along the minus strand of NW_020664417.1, from coordinate 31,940,487 downwards.
TTTCCGTAACTGGTGTTCTTTGAGATGTGTTGCTCATGTCTATTCCACATCCGCCCTCTTTCCCCTCTGTCAGAGTTGTCTGGCAAGAAGGAACTAAGGGTGTGGGGAGCGCACAGCGCCCCTTATACCGCGTCATGGAGGCGCCACTCCAGGGGTCGCTACGGCGCTCCCCTATGGGTACTGCTAGGAAAAAACTTGTGGCACCGGTGCACGTGGTGCCCCTTTTCCCCCCATACCATTGTCCCCCATTCTCCACCTCCAAGGTGGAGGCTCCATGTGCTTCTCCATGTTCCCCTCCATCCGTGATTCCATGTGTCTCCCACATTTCTCCTTCCCCCAAGCCAGTGGCTCTGTGTGTGCCTCCTTCCCCCCACCATTCTTATTTCTTATTTTTTAGTTGGAGATTCAGGTGAGGATGGGAGAAAGAAGGAGAGAGGATAGAAATTCAGCCACTGTTTTTGTTTTTGTTTTTTAAATGAGTGAAGATGTAAGGAAGAAGATTTTTGATGCCCTGGTCCAGCACAGTATTTAAACATACACTTAGACTTTTCTGGATCAGGGCCTCAAGGAGAGGGCCAGAGTAAGATCTGGCGGTTATTAACCTAGAAAAAGTTTATTAGAAGTTTATTATTAAAAGAAAAATTGTGACAAATGATATTTTCTCCCTTCACTTGCATATTGGGATGCTAGATTGTTAGATTCACACATTTGCTTTCTGCCTTGAACACACACTGATGTCCCAGAGGCAGTAGGAGAGCCATGACCTCATATATGGGCTTTGCACATAGCTTCTGTCTCTTTAGTAGCTCTTCCAGACTGCTGAAGTTTTGTGCAGAAATGAAAGCACATTCACCTCCTAAGGTCTGAAGAGGTCTGGCCATTCTGCATGGGATTCTGAATACCACTGGATGATTTGGTTCTTTAAGAGGATTGTGTATTACTTGCTTCCTGTATGCTGTGCCCAACAGTTGTGTTTGGGTGTGTAAAGGGGTCATTTTCCTGAATTTACCCTACAGCTGCAATATGTAGCTACAATGTGGTGCATTAAAACAGATGAAAAATCTCATTTTTGAATTGCCTTGCTTCTGCTGTTTTCTGTAATTTTCTTAATGCAAATTTAATGTTTATTTTTGTGTGTTCATTTAAACTAAACATCACTTTCAAGTGTACTGAACCAGAGAGACCAGTTTTTTCTTTGATGTTCCTCCTTGACTCCTCTTAACATTAATGGGAGTTAAATGTGTGCTCATCAAGAAGGAATAGACCTCTAAATTAAGTTCTGTTACTCTAAGACTGTCTCTGTTGTGTTTCATGGCTTTATGGAGAGCTATAATTTCTGTGGGTTTTCATTTGCTGCACTTTTTGATTAATCTTTAATTTCTCCAGTAATTAATTCCATTTTTCCCATTAGGAAAGGTCTTAAAACAATGTGTATATATAGCGAGCATAAAAGAAGACACATTTAACATTATTGAGCTGTCTTGTTTTTGTTTTTCTGTGACAATTAATGGAATATTAAGCATCTGAAAAGCTACAGAACTGCAAATGAGGTAAAAAATGACTAGAGAAAATGTAATTATTCAAATTAAAATTTATTAGAACTTGCAATTAGTTTAGAAATCAAACAGAACAAAGTGTTCAACTTCTAAGCAAAATATTCTTATGCACTATTCATGTAGGTCACATCAGCACTTAGTGAGGACTTGAGATACTGTACAGTTTCAAGAGTCAACATCAAACACCATGCCAGTAATTTAAAACTCTACTCTTCCTGCAAACTAGTCATGCTGTCACAGGGTATGTCTACACTGCAATCAAACACCGCAGCTGGCCTGTGTCAGCTGACTCAGACTTGCAGAACTCAGGCTATGGGGCTGTAAAATTGCAGTGTAGACATTCGGGTGAAACTCTGAGGCTCACAAAGCTGAAAGAGGACTATGGTTGTAACCTCTTTTTCCTCACAGGTCTCCTTCCCTCCAACAGGCCCAGGATTCCTGTAATACATTTAATCATTTTCTGTAGGAAGGATCCTCCCTAACTTCAGCTGATTTCTGGCAGGGAGAAGAACCTTTCAATTCCATTATTTTCTAAGCACTGCTACCTGGCCTGTTAACTTATGTTCAGGGACATTTCAGCTGGTCTGCTCCTATCTCCTTTCTTTATGGGAAGCTAGCCCCTAGGCCTCTTTTTGTTTCACAAACAAACTTTCCCCAGTAAATAGTATAAAGTTAACATAGGCTAATTTGTGTCAACTTGCTCTTTAAGTGCACTCTCAGTTGTAGAAGCCCAGAATGCATTAGTTCTGGGGCCACAGTGAGACTGGTCATTCCCTAATTATAATATATTGATACCCCCTTGGGTGAGAAAGAAGTATGTCAGAATTACTCTGAAAGCAGAGTAATGAATTCCATAAAAATGTAATGAGGGGGTTCAGAAGGAACATAGGATAAGTATACAGCATAAGAATTGTAAGAGCCACAAGGATTTGAAAAAATGTAAGAGAAGTTGAGACAGATCCTTGGGGTGAGTGAAAGAGTTTGTTTTGTTTGTCTGAAATTTAGAGAAAAAATATTTGACATATTTAAATTGTGAAATACCAGAAACAATTATTGGGACAGTTCAGATCCAGTCCTGGGGATCAATTCTGTCTCCAACGAATATGAATATCTCCCCTTGACTTCAAGAGGAGTTATTCATAACCCATGTAAAAAAAAACATGCCTTGGACTATTAAAATTTCACCTGTTGCACTTGGAGGGGATTTCATGCCCAGCAGGATGAAAACAAATTAATCACACAGAATTCTGTAAAGCAACACTTCCTTCCAACAGAACCAAGGGAATCCTATGTATCTAGGACAATGTATAAATAAGCTAAATATCTAATATATTAAGTTAAAGTAAACTTTGCCATAGATTTTTAGAATTGCAAAAGAACAAAGGAGAAAGAGCAAAGACCCGTGATCTGATATTATGTCACATTCTGTATCAAGGTGAATTCCTAGGTTTTGAACCTACACAAACATTTTTTGTGTTGACAGATCATGCATTGACCGGTGTTTGACCTGAATATGAATCAGTTTGCAAGCTACCATTTCTGATTATCATATAGCATAGCTTAAATGTTTTTGACACTTAGACACTGGGAAACCAAGCATGGATTAACTAGGCCTGTCTGTATATGGTATTTGCATTACTTTTCTGTAATTAAAGACTAATGAGCATGCCCTTTATGTGATATTTTACTTCACTTATAACTTTATAAATATTTCAACTTTGGGATAATTAGGTAAATTGAACTTGATTAATTAGTAATGCAATCAGTGAGTGTAGTTTGAGAAAGTATATTATACCAAAAAGTGGAATTATAAAACATTTTAATAGGCCCCGAGTAGAATCGTTAACAAAAGTTCAATGTTTTGAGAAGCCAAATTCACACGTACGCGTGTGTGTTTGTCTCTCTCTCTCTCTCTCTCTCTCTCTCTCTTTGTTATTGGGGTGGGCGTTGGAAGAGGGGAGAAAGAGAGCAGTTAGAAGCACCACTTATTATCCAGGGTGCCTGACGCTTCCCACTATAAGACACAGTTCTCAGTTGCTTATAATTTCACCTGTTTACATGTTGTACATGCCATCTTCCTTGACTGATTTTTTTTGGAAATTTTCAGCCAAAACAGTCCATTTCTGAGAATGAGAGTAGGGAAAATTACCTTGTTTTTGCCCATGTTAAAAACTTTGTAATGACCTTTTCTTTGGAAAGTTCTAGCGGCCCTGTACTTTGGAGTAGGACCTTGAAATTTGGCAGTCGGATGGCCTTTATGTCTGGGATGTGCCTTTTGCTGTCCCTTTGAAAATCTGTCCAATTTTGGCCGAGTTATAAGCATTTGAAAAATCCCAATTTGCACATGGTCTGTGCAAAGACTTCTTAGATTTTTAGCAGCTAAATTCCCTCAAAGATTGTGTGTGACTGAGCATTCTCCAGCTTTGGGACTGAGCAAGACTTGACCTACAGTTGCAGCTTGGGGCTGCTGTGGGACATGCTGAGTCTGGGCCCGGGGCCTAAGACTTAGAGCAGAGAGACTCTTGTGCTCTCAGTGGTTCTGATGCAGAGGGGAGAAGAGCCAGATCTGCTTGGGTGTGGGGGGAGGAGATTGGGACAAGAAGTCAGGGAGTGGAGGCTGTTGAGGGAGGGGAGAGAGAAACAGGGATTTGGAGTTGGGATGTCGGGAAAACTGGGGCCTGGTCTACACTGGGGGGGGGGAAATTGACCTAAGATACGCAACTTCAGCTACGAGAATAGCGTAGCTGAAGTCGACGTATCTTAGGTCGACTTACCTTGTGTCCTAATGGCACAGGGTCGACTGCCGCTCCTTCCCCGTCAACTCCGCTTCTGCCTCTCGCCACGATGGAGTACAGGAGTCGACATCAGAGCAATCGGGGATTGATTTATCGCGTCTACACTAGACGTGATAAATCAATCCCTGATAGATCGATCACTACGTGCCGATCCAGCCGGTAGTGTAGATATACCCTGGGATAGGAAATGTCAGCCCCTGGCTCCTAAACTTTTGAGTGCTTGACTTTGCAACCTTAATAATATTCTTTAACATAGTTCTTTGTGTGTAATATAGAGCAAAATACATAATCACACATACCCCAAGCGCACCAACCATATGGATATATTTTAGATAGTTACAGGATAACTGTATTGATGTGGCTAAACTTGGGGGAGAGGAAGCATAATATGGGAATATTTACTGTGAATTATTTTGCCTTTATTGCTACTTTAAAGTTAAAACAACTTGTTTATTAAGCGTTTCTAGTGAAAATTATTTTAAAGTCAAACATTCTGAACACAATATTAAAAAAAACCCTTCCTTTTAACAGGTGACACTTTGGAAAATCCCACTAGGCACCTACCTACATCCTTAGGTGCCTAAATACCTTTGAAAAGCTGACCTAAAACTGTTAAGTGACTTCCTCAAGGTGACACAATAAAAGGCATTAGAAACTAGGTGACCTGATTTATAGTCTCTTTTTTTTTTATATTGCTGCACTACACTGTGCTGAAGAAAGCTGGCAAGACCAAGAGATATATAGGAGAATGAGTTTCCTGAGAACAGGAAGAGAATTGTTTATACAGATTTTCAGTGTGCCTTGTAAATTGCTTTCTCTGGGTCATAGCTTTATAAGCAACGTATCATCAGTTCTCTTTCAAGCACAATAGACTTTTGATAGCTAGTGGTCCTGGTTCAAAAGCACATGTCCTTTTGTTTCTGGGTCAAAACATTGCTTGTATTCCCCCAGGTGTTTTTTGTTGTTGTTTGTTTTGTTTTTACAGTAGTGCTAATCTGTTGATTAGCTTTAACCTAAACTCTTATTGAATGACTAGGTAGCACATTGGATTAGTGGTTATTGTAAAATAAAAGAAACATCAGCTGATGCTGATCATAAACTAAAATATTTTTTTAGACTTTGGAGGATGTTTAATTTTAATGCATAATTTTACAGTTTTAATTCTTCTGCTCTAAAGCCTAAAAACGTGTTTATTGTCAGCATCAGATGATCTTTCCTAATTTTGCACTAACCACTAATCAAGTGTGTTACCTATAAACATGTCTGTAATTCTTATAAGAGCCTTGAGAAAAGCACAAACATATTTAATGTTTTTGGTTTTTTTAATGTAAGGTTTTGAGCTAAAAACTTAGTCAACTGGAAATAATGCCCAAGAACTGCTGATGCTATGATATTGAGGGGATTATTTCCAGTTAATTAAGTGAGGTTTTTAGCTCAAAACTTTATATTAAATATATTTGTGCTTTTCTCAAGGCTCTTATAAGAATTATATATGGACATAATTATTTCTAAATTGTACTAAAAATGTTACTTAAAGTTAAGGTTGCAAAAGTGAATTTGCTTTCAACATAAATGCTGAAGATACAGACAATTACTAGTTTATACAACAGTAATATACAGAATGATCTCAATTCACATAATGTACACTCAAAACATCAAAACATACTCACATATTCAACTCCACAACTCTTGGAGGAAGGAAGCATGAGTGGGATAAGTGTGTTTTTTTCTTAAAGGAAAACAGTTGTGTGGGGTTGGAGGGGATGTTCCAAGTCCCTGTACACTCACAGCCCCTTTGTTTAATTCCTTGCATTTTAGTTGTTAGGGGCTAGAGTGGGGGCTGGAGGTGATGGTAGTGCAGAGGACTATGGAAGGATCGTGTGTGTGTGTGTGTGTGTGTGTGTGTGTGTGTGTGTGTGTGTGTG
>NW_020664417.1:31886806-31934201 GCF_002925995.2 Terrapene triunguis | reverse complement strand
TGTGTGTGTGTGTGTGTGTGTGTGTGTGTGTGTGTGTGTGTGTGTGTAAATTAAGGCATATTGGAGGGACAGAGACTTAAGAGGTCTCTCACTCCCCTGCTCCAGAAAACACTGCATCAGTCATTCCCCTGCTCCAGATTCCAGAAAGTTTGGTTAGAGCTGAGGAGCAGGGCCTGAGAATAGACATGGAGCTGGGGACGAGTACCCTTCTCTCTGCCCCAGTTTTGTCACTGACAAGCATTAGATTCATCATCCACATGAGTAGTCAGTAGTTCTGACTAAAGATTATTCACTTTGACAAATAATTCTGCTATACAGACATATGTAATCCAATTTAACATTTGGAACATATGCACTAGTAAGTATCAGCTGAAGCTGAATTGAAGTACTCATGAGTGCATTTTCTTATTAGAACTATACAGAGTGCCCTGTTTAATTTTAAAATAAATTCCCACATAATAAATTACTGGCCTGTAAAGAACTTTCATTACCTAGATAAGTTACAATTAAAGATGACAGCTACCTTTCAAACATGAAACATTTTTGCAGTTTTGTAATTACTAGTTATCAGTCATCTAAAAAGTATCTCATTAATGTGCTAATATTAATGTTCTAGAAAGAGTTCCTGTTTGCCTCAACACAGTGAAATTTCGTTAAGATTTCAATTCACATCAAATTCACAGTCCATACTGTGCACTAGATGAGGAAGGAGTTGTGCAGAAAAAATAGTATGTGATACTGTAATCAGATTGCATCATAATGCATATGCACACGGGGGCAGAATTAACATTGTGTGGGCAACTTTAATTCTGGCATTTCTTATCTTTTGAGTGCTTGACTTTGCAACTTAAATAACTTAGTGTTTTTTGTCTGTAATTGAGTCTAACTTTCTCTGCAAAGAATATCAGCGCACTTTACAAATCTTAATTTATAGGTGGGGCTGGTATCACCATTCATTATTGAGGTTACTTGATGCTTTCCATTTAGAGACCTCATTTTCAGTTGCTCATTAGTTTGCTAACCTTTAACCATTTGGGCTGAAATTTTCCATTGCAGGTGTTTGGCTCAGGCAGAATTGTTTGGGAAAATTTCAGCCAAAATAATCTAGCCATTTCTGAGACTAAGGCTAGGGAAAATATCCATGCTTTTCCTGTGTTAAATTCAGGTGAAATTTTCTTTGAAATTCTCTAGTGCCCCTGTCCTTTGGAGCAGGGACTTGAAACTTGACTGGGAATGGGGTCTTTGCATCAGTGATTTGCCTTTTGCCACGTAATCTACTCAAACCTGATCAAGAAATAAGCCTTTGGAAAAAACTGCAATTTGCATATACTAAGTGGAGACTTGCTAGACCTTTGAAGCTAAAAGTCTCCAAAGATTCTGTGCACACTGATCATGCTCCAGTCCTGGGCTGAGCAGGACTTTACCAGTAATTGCCATTCTGGTCTGCTGGCGATAGGGTGACCAGACAGCGAACATGAAAAATTGGGACGGGGGTGGGGGGTAATAGGAGTCTATATAAGAAAAAGACCCAAAAATCAGGACTGTCCCTATAAAATTGGGACATCTGGTCATCCTAGGTGGGGATCATGCCAGGTCCAGGCACTGGCACTTGAGTGTAGAGTGCCTGCATTTCCTGTGTTCTCAATGGCACACACACCCTACTTGGTCCAGGCAGAATGTAGGAAGAAGCTGCCTGATTCAAATGCAGAGGAGACAAGAGCCACAGCTGATGAGGAGAGCTGAATAGAACAAGGAGCCTGGGGAGGAACTGAGACTGCAGGCTGCGGGGAAAGATGATACTTGGTGGATATGGAGAATGGGATTGGGATCCAGGTAGATAAATGTGGAAAGGGGCAAAGACACTAGGATAAGGAGCCATGGAGGAAGTGGGGAGGACACTGAGTTTGGATGAGGAGCCTGGAGAGGAAGACTGGGAGGCAGTGGGGTTGCAGAATGAGGGTGGGGGAAGAGTGAAGTCAGTAGAAGGAGAGAGAGAGAGATTGGATGAAGAGCTGGGAGGGGCAGGAGAGTATGAATGGCTATGCAAGGTGAATGGAATCGGGAATGGTGGGGCAGAGATTGGGACTGGGACAGAGTCTGGAGGGGGGAGACTAGATTGGCTGGGCAAGAAGACTGGAACTGCAATGAGGAGTGGTAACTACAACTGGCTAGGAGTATAGGACTGGGATGACATGCCAGAGAGCAGAAGGGACAGGTTGGAAGGGATGGGGAAGAAGCAGTCAAGTAGGTGAGGGAATGGGTAGAAGAGCCTGTGCCGACTAGAGCACACTCTCCTTCCAAGGCTAGATGGACCCTGAGATTTCATTCCTCTGCTATCAGCAAATAGCTGTGAAATCCACAGACAAAAGTGTGTCTCATCCCAATCTACTGCTGATCCAGATAGGGGATTACAACATACTACTGCAATCAGGTGTTTAGTGAGCTGAAGTGGCGTAGGTCTACATGGAGGGTGTAAAAGTTCACATCACAGCTCCCGTTGACTTCAGTTGCAGTTGTGAATGCTCAGAACTTCTGCAAATCAGACCCAAAGGTCTTAAGGAGGGCACCAAAAAAATTTGAGAACACACAATTAGTGACCCCCTAAGAAAAGTTTGGCATCACTTGCCCAGCATTGCTTAGGAACTCTGGCAGGAATAGAATCCAATTATCCAGGGAATTATTCAGCTGCCTTACTCATTATGAAACCATGCGTTCTTTTCATGTAATCTCCTGCCTCATTCACTACACTCATTCCAAACTCTCATATCCTGCCCCTACACCAAGTGGCAGGACCTCTTACCACCCAAGGAGGATGGGGAATCCTGGGGCCTAGGCCAGTCTGTATTCCACCTGGGTCCCATGGCCCACTGGGGATATTAGTTGGTGGCTCCTTCATGGAGTTGTGAGCATAGGCATGTACTTGGCGCAGCCTCAGCACTTTCTGCGGCAAGAGAGGGACCCTGGCGCACATTTACATTAAGTGCACCAGGTTGCCGCCCCTCTTACAGGTCCTCTAGAACCTCCTTCTCCTTCTGGCTGCACTTTTCCCCGCACCTCCTGATTTATGTACACCCTATCTGTGTCCTCATGAAGTTGCGAGACCTCCTGGCACTGGCCAAGTTGGCCGTCCACCATACCAGGAGGACAAAGCTGGACAAGGAGGAGTGTGCTCTGTGATTGCAAGGCCTACTTCAGATCCCTGCTGAAGTCACATCTCTGGGCAGAGTTCCTCTGTGCTGCCTCCACTGGATGCCTTAGAGGAGTAGTGGCCACTGTCTGGGTTCTCTGCTCAGTATCCCGCTCTGGATCCCTGCTTTTGAACCTCAACCCTTACTCCCATCCCTCCTTTATCATAGTTGTTCCCTGTGTTTGGTCGATGCCTGGGACTGGTAGCTCCTCCCTTAGGCTGAAGATAGGGGCCTTTAGATGTAGATGGGCTTGTGCCCACCTGTCCCTCAGTGCTTCAGTAGGTACACTCATTCCAATTTCTGCAACAAATGAGGCACAGGTCCTACAGACCAGTCTCCTTCACTACACAACCCTGATTCATCCCCAGAATAGGTCCATTCTATGCACTGAATGAAGCAGGGGTCCTGTGGAAAATATGTGATCATGTAATTAAAGACCATATTATAATGCATACTCACGAGGGGGCTAAATTAAGGTTGCACAGGCACCCTTATTTCTAGCATGTCCTAAATTTGAGTGCTTGACTTTGCAACCAACCTCAATAATGTTGTGTGTGTGTATTATATATATATATAGAGAGAGAGAGAGAGAGAGAACAGGGATAAATTTACCTTTGGTTAAAAAGCAGCTTGCCTCTGGAGTAGAACTTGGCAGAATGTTAGAAAAACCTGTGCTTTTTAGTTTATAGGGCTTTTAACATTGTAACAAGAGTGATAAATACAGAACTCATATATATCAAAATAACATACATTGTAATAATTGTAGAACAAATGTGACTATTCCCATGCTTATAAATTGTAAAAATAATAAAACTGTATGATTTATATGTAAATATGTCATGAATGCATTGACATTTTTCTTTGCTATTTTTAATTGCTGCTCCCCAGTGCACTATACAACAGTTTAGAATGAGAAGTAAAGGATGTTGTGTCCATTTGAAACTATACAGGGTACTTAAGTAAGCAGAATATTGGAATACAAATTGGAATTTGTCTAGGAGGACCTTGACATTACGGAAAGCTAGCAACATTTCATCTTGAAATGTACTGCCAAGAGGCTCCGACATAGTAGTAACTATATGTCTATATAAAAGTGGAATATATTTTTTTAAGGTACTGTGCAGTATATCACTCTGAAGTCAGAAGTGCCTGCACTTGTATTTCAAAAATAAATGTACTAAATTCAAACAGTTTAAGCCCCATAATAACATACAGCTAAGGATGTGGTGAAACTGCCAGGTGGCTGAGCTCAGAGGGAATGAGGATCAAGAGATGAAAAAAGGACTAGATACGTTCATCAGTAAAATGAAAAGTTTCATTTCACAACAGAAGAGACTTATAATTGTATAATAAAGTGAGGTGGGAGGGGAGACATTTAGATGAGATATTAACAACTAAACTGTAAACCCGAGATAAGAAATGAGGAATATTGTGAAGTCAAGCAGTGAGTGCCTTGAAAGTTTAATGAATTGTACTTTGAAGATTCAGTCTTTCTCCATAGATTGATTAAAAAAAAGAAAAACAAAAAACAACAACCCTGCAATACTGTCAAATTAGACCACATTGTTTCTCTGGCATCCCCCTGTTTTCAATCCATTCTGTCTCTCCCTCTTGCAATCTATCCTCAGACTTTCTATTGCATCAACCATCCCTTAGGAGTTTTTCAAGCATTGTATTTGCATTTTGTATTGTCCAAAGACAGGTGTTTGAAAAGGAAGCAAGGAACTCTGACCGCCCTGGGTTTCAACCTACTGTCTTTGCAGCATTTCTGTCCCTAGCTAGCCTGTGGAGCAAGGAAAAGAGATTTGGACAAGAATTTAAATTTTCTTCATAACATCAGTTTAGTGGCAGCACTATATATCAGGATGCATATTGATTCATTTTTTGATTCATGAAGACACCATGTTTCCTGTGGAGTACTGGAGATGTAGGGCCTGATTTTGCCTTATTAGTCATGTACATCACTGCAAAATTAGTGTAGAGTGAGAGTAAAATTCTAGCACAAGCCTGAGTGGAAAATACTGGAAGTGTTGTGCACCCACTTTGTACTCACTATGTGTGTTTGTCTATGACTACAGAGGGTGAAAATTAGGGAAGAATATGTTCTTTAAAATTTAAGCAGAATTTAATCCTTTTGTGGGATTTACCACTGAATATGTAGACTATGTAGCCAGCGACGCAACAGCAGGTGATTGGCACTGTAAACCTGTCTCCCCTTGAGAAGTTCCAATGGCTTTGGGCAGAGGAGTGCCTATGGGTGGGATAGAGGAAACCCCTGAATGAAGAAAATGTCCCCAGAAAGGTGGATGAGCCGGTATTTTTGTTGGCCAACTGTATCCACATTTTTGGGACAATACCCATCCAGAAATGGTGCAGTTGTGGCTGTGATAAGGTGGGTGCTTTTTTCAACTCAGAGTGGTGTTCTGGCTAGAAGCTGCAGCAGGCTTATCCCAATCATCTTGACCAGGGGTGGCAAACTGTGGTTTGTAAGCCACATGTGGTTCTTTTACCATTAAAGTGTGGTTCGCGGAGCCCCCCACCCCACCCCCCATTCTCCACATACCAGACCAGGGTGGAAAAGCTCAGGACCTCTGCCATGCAGCAGGATGGTGAGTTGTGTGGGCTTCTGCCCATCAGGAAGGGGGGTCTCAGGGCTTCAGCACCATGGAACGTACCTGCTGGTGTGCGGGGCTTCAGCAGGAGCAGGGCTGAAGCCCCGAGCCCCGTCAGGCACCTCCCATGGGGCTGACACTCACGAGTCCCAGCAGGTGTGCCCCTAGCTCCCGAACTTCTGAAGATTGTTGTGTGTGGTTCGGAGGGTCAATAAGTTTGACCACCCCTGGTCTTGACCTTTGTCTTGCCATTGGAGTTCTATAGATCCTGCCAGGAGAGAAGGTGGAGGGCCTTTGGCAACCCCTTCCTTCTTTATTTTGCTTAGGTGTGCACATCAAGAGTCTGTGCTCGATGGTTGCTTGTTCTGATAGGGAAGGACTCAGACATTTGGCAGCAGCTTAGTTGTCCAAGCCCTATTTAGGGATGGCCTCCTTATGCCAATCTGGGAAAGGCCCTAGAAAAGGTGGGATAAAGAAGCTTTTGTCTTCCTTCTTCTTTCCTGGCTCTAAACTAATCATTGCTTGTTGGAACATTTGCACTATGTTAACTGGACTTGACCTTGAAGACTATGAACTTCGGAAAACAGTCATAAGTGATAGAGAACTGCATCAGTTCAGCATTGATATTGCAGCCTTCAGTGAGACAAGGCTTTTGGAAATTGGATCACTAGATGAAGTAAATTATCACTTATATTGGTCTGGGAAACCTGACAATGAACCAAGGATAGGTAGTGTTGGATTTGCTGTTAAGAAGTCTGTCCTCAGTGCATATACCCCTCCAGTACCTATCAGTTAGAGGATCATGCGGCCGGATGTGAACACGAACATGCGAGTCCTGACTCTTCTGTCCAATTAAAAAAACCCAACACTTGATTATTCCAAACAGCAAAAAGATGAGTTTTGTTCTCAATTGGAACAAATAGTTGAGAATGTCCCCACAAAAAGCAGACTCGCTCTTCTCGGTGATTTCAGTGTGCACGTGGGTGAGGATTTGGAGCACTGGGGACACATCATTGGTAAACACTGCACAGGTAGCCTCAACAAAAATGGCCAGCTTTGTGCCTCTTGTGAGCTGATAGTCTCAAATGCCTATTTTGCCATCAGCAGCTGCAGCAAGGTCACATGGAGGCACCCTTGCTCAGGATCTTGGCATCAGCTTGACCTTATCCTGATCCATCCCAGAAACATTAACGATATATTATATGTTCAATCAATGCATAGCGACACTGATCATGCTGTTGTTAGGGCCAAGCTCCAATTACATCCTTAAAAAGATCTGTTCTGTGAAGCCAAAAAGTAAACCTCACCTCAACATCACTAATATGAAGGATTCTGACACTTGTACAAATTTCCAATGTGCACTTGAGCTTGTTTTTGAAAATGATCAACCTGATTCTGACACCTTCTGAGAAAATTTTAATAATAAGACACTGGCTGCTGCCAAGGATGTCCTTGGAACCACAAAGAAAAAACATTGACTGGTTTGCAGTATCTGAACATCTGCTGCTCCGACTTATAGAAAAGAAAAATCAAGCTCTCCTAAATCTACTTCAACAACCAATCAAGCTCAGAACTCTCAAGTTTAAGGAGGCTAGGGCTGTGGTTCGGAATACACCAGAGAATATGCCCAGAAATATTGGCAAAACCTGTGCAAAATTATTTAGATCTGTTTTGAAAGAGGGGACCTTCATAGTACCTATAATGGAATTGAAGGGGTACTTGGTCCACTTTGTAAAAGAACAAAAACATGAAGGCAAAAGATGGTATCATATTGACTGACAGGCAAAAACAGCTTGACCGATGGACTGAGGATTACAAAGAACTCTATTGAAAGAATGCCATTGTCTGTGATACTGCCTTAGCTGCCATTTCCCAGCTTCCAAAAGTGCAGGAGCTGGACCAAATACTGACTCTTGAAGATGTAGAGAAGGCTACCAAAGAGATTGCAACTGGAAAAGCAAGCAGCAGGCAATGACCAGTTACCTCCCGAGCTCCTAAAGGCAAGGGGGAGAAAGTTTGCAAGTGACATCTATGCACTTCTCTGCACCTGTTGGGAAGAAAGCCGTATACCCCAGGAACTGAAAGATGCAAAGATAATTACGCTATATAGAAATAAAGGGGACAGAGGAGACTGCAACAATTATCAAGAGATATCTTTGTTCAGCGTGGTCGACAAGGTGCTTGCAAGGGTCATATTGAAAAGACCCCAAGTCCTTGCTGAGTCTACCCTGAGAGCCAGTGTGGGTTCAGAGATGAATGCTCCATGACTGACATGTCCTTCATATTGCGCTTGTTTGCAAGAAAAAAGCCATAAACAGGCACCTCTCTATGTAGCATTCATTGACCTACAAATGTCCTTTGACATAGTTAGCAGGAATGGCATCTATAAGATCCTGTTGAAAATTAGCTGTCCACAAAATGTGCTTTCCCTATTCAAGAGTTCCACGAGGGAATGAAGGCAGCCATCCAATATGAAAATGAAACATCATCCGAGTTTAGTATTGATGCTGGTATGAAGCAAGGCTGTGTCTTAGCACCCACTAGCTTTGGTATCTTCTCTATTCTTCTTAAGTATGCCTTTGGAAATGATCAATCTGGCATCTAATTGAATTGAGGATGGCCAACAGCTTGTTTAACATCAGATGATTCCAGCACAGAAGGCACGTCACCCAGCTTACTATTCGGGATCTCCTTTTTGCAGATGATGCTGCATTCATCTCTAAATTATCTGATGAACTGCAGGTCATGATGAACAAGTATTTTGATGCATGTGCCAAGTTTGGCATGGTGATCAGTATCAAGAAAATAGTTGTCAGATTTTAGGTGGAATGTTGGTACCTTGTCACATATGTCAGTAATGAAGCTCTGGACAACATGTATCACTTCTGCTATCTTGGCTCAATTATTACCAGCTCACATAACCTTGATAGGGAACTTGATGTAGAATCTGCAAAGCTTATGTTACCTTTGGCAAACTTACCTCATGTTTTTGAAACAACAAATTGCTAACCCTGAACACAAAGGTGTCTGGTTTATCAGGCTTGTGCCCTCAGTACCGTCCTTTACAGGTGTGAAAACTGAGTCACCTACTCCAAGCAAGCATGGAGATTGAACAGTTTCCACCTCCACTGTCTTAGAAAAATCCTTGGAGTTACTTGGAAACAACAGATCACCAATAACGAGATTCTTCAGAGAGCCAGGCCTGCAGTCTATGCAGACTATGCTGGACATTCACAGGCTTCACTGATTGAGACATGTGGAGCGCATGCCTAAGGATTGTCTGATGATGGCTGTGCTCGGTGGCCATCTTAAGAACCACCCACGATGCAGAGGAAGGCCAAAGCTCTGATAGAGCGACAAGATGAAGCAAGACCTCAAGAAATTCAGCATCCCACTGACAATTGGGAGAAACCTTCCCAAAATCATTCAATTTGGAGAAGCCAGGTTAAGAATGGTTCCATCACCTTGAAGAGCCATCAGAGAGACCAGGCTGAGGCCTGCAGGCAATGCAGGAAGCAGAGTGTGCTTCAACTTCCATCTGGTGAGTGGATCTATAGCCACTGTGAGAAAGTTTGTCATTTGGTAAGTGCCACTGACGGACCGACTTTGTCTTGTCTGCTTTCATCTGTCAAGATGTTGAACGGCCACATATTACTGTGAATAGAGGTGGAATGGTTAAATAACATTAATGAAAAGAACTAAATGTACACCAGTTCAGAGCCCTCACCCATGCTCTAATTATGTTAGATGAGCATTTTTATTAATATAATATTAATATAATAAAATAATTTCTTTTAAAACATGTACCTATTTGAATGGAGCACACAGAAGTCTTGGCACCCATGAAAATCTCTGACCAGAAGACCAACCAAAAAAAAAATCATGTCTTAACAAATGAAATCTCCTGTATTTTACACTATCTGAATTACAATCTTTTGTATTTACCAGGATTTTAAACAGTAAGTCTAATTTAGGCTCTGCAAAGACTTATGCACATGCCTAATTCTAAGTAAGTGCCATTAAAGACAGTGGTATTAGACACATGCACAAGTTTTTGTAGTTGTTTAATTAAGCTGGAACAATAAGAATTTCCAAGATTTAAAAAATGGAAAAATCCAAATTTTGCACAGAAATATGTATTAAATTTACTATTTGTCGAATTTCCACACTTTCTCACCCACCATTATGGACAATATAATGTGTTCTATGCCATCTCTGCATTGGAATAGTAGAGAGCTGCACAGCCTCAGTAGGAACTCCCAGAAACAGATACCTTCCAGTGCTCTAGGAAGCACAGGACGAGTAAGCCTGCTGTTATACCCTTTAAAAAGGATGAGTTTCTTTCAATGCCAAGCTAGCTCTGCTTGCTGTTGCAGGGAAGGGAGGGGGCATGTTTTGGTCTCTTCCTGATCTTTTCTGAGAGATCAGTTGCTGCTGTGAGCTCTGGGTTTGTGTAGACCTTGATCTGAGCACAAGTGTGGGGTGTCTGGCTCTTGTTCAGGACTGCAAGAGATGAGGATCCAATTGTCCCTCATCCCTCTCTCTCCTCCCCCTCCACCAAAATCCACCGCTTGTGAATCTGTGCAGTGCTGAGCACATTCTTACATAAATTCAAAAATATTGAGATCCATTTCTTTTATCTCCTCTAACAGTCTTCTTCCGGGGTGCTTTTCTCATATACTTCTGTAAAACGATAACACTCAGTTTGTCCTGCTCTACGAACATTGGGAACAGTTATGTGACAGAATTGAAAAGACCAGGTGTATAGAGGGTTGACAAAAATCAACATGAGATGAGGGTGAGTTTGAATACGTTTGTGTCTGGCAATAACAGACTGAGTTTACAACCTGAGCTGCTGCTGTTCCCACAAGCCCACGTTCCAACAAATACCTATGCTCCCCCAAGTTGCCATCTTCCTACCCCTTACCTTAAAGGAAGTTAGCAAGAGAAAGTCAAAGCTCTTTCCAAGCAGTGTCAGCAGTCACTATAGAGATTGCCAGAGAACCTAGCCACTGGGGTAATGTAGTGTGGTTCAGCTGGAACTAAACCAAATAGAAGATGAGTCGGAGTGTGAGAACAGACTTCTGGTGACTTTCTCTGACTTTGGGTGATGCCTCAGAAAATTCCTCCTATGTTTTTCTTTGCCATTTGAACTTACCCTCTGAAATAAAAAACATTGGGGTTCTATCTCCTTCACCTGACTGAGCAGAGGGAAGTCTTCCATCCATCTACTGGAGGGCTAAATACTCTCTAGCACCATCTTTTTTTCCTTCTGCTTCTTTCACCCCACAAAAGCTCCTTACTAGGTGACTACAGATTTGTTCATAATAGACTGGGAAACCGTCCTACCGATGGTCCTACAGGCCAAAATCAAGAACGGACCTTTGTTTGAAGAGGTTCATGGGATCAGTGTGGCCCTATTTTTTTTCTAGCTATATAGAAGAGTTTAACTTTTTGATTAGAAAAATAATGATCATAATTTTATTTTTATCCACCCGTATGTATTGTCCATGTTACTTTCTTTTTTTTTGAAATTACGTTTCTGGTTTTTGTTTTAGTATTGTTAATGTCAGAATGTCCATAATTCCTGAGCATGTTTTACACACATTGTGTACAAATCAGAACTAAGCAACCTTCAACTTAGTTTTATATTGTAGAAGAGAGAGCCCAACTGAAAGTGTCACTATGTGGAATACATTAAATTGTATTGTCTATGACATACTGGCTTTATTTTGAGTAGGTTATTGTGTTAATAATAGAAATATATGAATTGTTAAACACTATAAATAGATTCCTATTGCTGTCCTTGCTATCTTATTGATCATTAACATATACAGAACAGGTAGAATCAATATAGTCTGAGCACCCACATGTATTCTTTATGCATGAAGCATAACAGAAGAAAATACTATATCTTTACAGAACTTTAAATAAATCTACTGAGTTGGTGTCAGTAATTTACTATATCTTCAGAACTTTGACATAACGTAGGGATTTCATCATACCTGTGACTGGTTGTTGCAGGATGTAAGACAAATACCGGAAAATCTGGACAGGCACCATTTTTACAATATCAGTGGCACTCTTAATCTAGTCTTCCTTGCCTGGAACTATGATTTAGGGAGCCATACTAATATGGCTGCACAAAAGAGGAAGAGGCTTATTTCCCTTTACTCTCCTGTGTAGCTATATCAGGGATTGGCAACCTTTGACACGCGGCCCGCCAGGGTAAGCACCCTGCCGGCCTGGCCGGTTTGTTTACCTGCCTTGTCTGCAGGTTCGGCCACTCGCGGCTCCCATTGGCCTGGAGCAGGGAACTGCAGCCAATGGGAGCTGCGATCAGCCGAACCTGTGGACGCGGCAGGTAAACAAACCGGCCCATGCCAAAGGTTGCCGATCCCTGAGCTATATTATAGTGATTCACAACCTAGCCCATAGTTAGTGTCTTCACATCATGAGTGTTGTACGTGAAGATGGATTGTGTACATATTACTGAATGTATGTAATTAAACAAATGCATTATTGATAGAGATGAGCCTAAAACAACCACCACCTGAAATTAGAGGACAGAACATTACAGCTTGTTTCCATCTTTAATTCAAACTGTAAAGTGCAAAGGTAATATATACTGTACAGATATTTATCTAGCATTTATAACCACAAAGAACAAGAAGTGATGAATGACTAACAAAAGCTCCTTTAAATATTCAATTTTAACTGGAATTTATATTATAAAATATATTTGTTAATTCTCATCATTCTCTTATTACAGTGCAAACTAGAATATCAAGCATGTGTCTCAGGAAAACAGATTTCTGTGAAGTGTGAAGGACGTTGCCCTTGCCCTTCAGATAATCCCACAAGTATAGGCAAAAATGGTCAGAGGGGTAAGTAAAGGCAATTTCAGTTTTATTTTTTAACTGAGCATTTTTAGAGAGGAATATGATTTAATTAATGGAAGAGCACAGCGATCACTAAATGGTGATTATTCTAAAGAAAAATGAGATTCTTTTTTCTTACAGTGGGTTTTGAAATAACAGCTAGAGTAGAAGACAATATTTTTCAACGCTAACTATAGTGTAAAACCATTGTTGATATTTGTATTATTGTTCAACACAACATGCTTAGCACTGTATAAAACACACAGAAAAACACAGTCCTTGCTCTAAACTGCTTTCACTCTAAAGGTCAAGAAGACAAAGATGCACTAAAGAATCCAGGGTGGGAAGTAACTTAATTTAAAAAATATATTCTTAAGTAATAAGTAGCAGCAATTGTATTGTTGTTATGTACTGACAACTAGAGGGCATCATGGAAAAGGTGAGCTTGTATGTGAGAACAGAATGAAAAGACATTGTTGGCTTTCTGAACCAGGTGCACAGTATTTTTGTGAAATTTGGGTCAGCAGAGAATTTGGTTGCTTTGTGCTGCTTCTCAGCCCCTCGCGCAGTGGGTAAAAAAGATTTGTGCCCAACCGCTTCTAGATTCTGCTGATTCCTGGGTGCTGGAACAGCCCATCGTGGCTGCATGAAGCTGGTGTAAACTATAGAACAGCAGGAGTTTGCTCTAGTGGCTGCTAGATGGATGACCTCAGAGTTGGGAGGCACGCAGAGGTTGTTTAAATCCACCTTTGTGCACACACCTCCCAAGTGTGCCAAATGCAGCACAGCTAGAGCCTGGGACTTTCTTTCTTTGCTCTACATTTAGAGAATCTCTTTATGTATAAATGCCATTTTTCCTCAGTGGAATATATGAATACTGGTGTTTTGAAGATATTTTTCTCTGGCAACATTATAAAGAAAAAACAAATAGCATTTATGGTCTTGGTGTATATTATTATATCAGTACTTTCTGAAGCTAATTTATTAACTTTCATGGGCTATTTTAAATTATTGTGTAGAGAATTCTTATCACCTCCATTGTAAAAGTTAGCTGCTGATTAAGTAAATTTTTCTTACGTTTTTAAAAAAAAAAATTGGATTAGTTAATTTTAAGTAATGAGTTTAAGTAACCACAATGAACACAGATACATGTGCATGCACACACAACCAATTACAAAACTGTGCTAACACATCACTTATACCTCTGCTTTTTTCTGCAATAACATCACTAAGTGTTATATAAATACTGTCTGTAGTGTAAACTGCTGCACTACAATAAGGCATCAGGGTTTTTTAATTGCATTAATTTTTAGTTGCACTTTGGTACCTGTTATCAGGGCTTTAAAAAATTCTGCAACATCTACTCACCCTAGTAGCTCAGGTGAAAAATACTGAAGCAGGGGTAAACCTCAATTAGCTTAATTTGTGCAAGTCTCTGCATGGTTCAGTGATACCAATCACTAGTAACCAATTGCTGATTCAGGGCTATTTCTGAGTATAGACCAGAGACTCCCCCATGGGTGGAAGAGAGATGACCCTGCCTGGCTACCTGCTTCCCGCTTGCCCACCAGTAGGCATGAAGTGGAGAATTAGCTGAGAGGCTTCACTCTGGGAGGCCATTTTCACCTCTGCATGTGGTACCTCTGCCCCTGACCCCCATCTTCCCTACAATCAGGGATGCTGGAACAATTTGTACAGTGGAGATGCTGAGAGCTATTGAACCAAACTGTAAACCCTGTATATGATGGAAACTACTTCGGCTAGGAGATGCAGCAGCACCCCTATCACTTCTATTTCCAGCACCTAGCCCTAAAATAGCACTTAGCCCTCTGCTCCCTGCCTCCCTTCCAGCCCATTCATCTGTTCTAAATTCCTACTTGTCCTGGATGAGTGAATTTTTCAATCACAGCCTACTATTAATACTAAAATTATCTAAATACTGAAAATAAATTATAGGTACAAGTTAGCAGCTTCAACAAGATGGAATTAGTACTCTTAGGAATGAACTGTTCCTAAAGACTTACCCGGTCAGGGGATAAAGATAATTTATGTTCAGTTGAGTAGAGGGAAAAGGCAGTGAGAAATTAAACTAATTCTGTCCTGCCAGATTGTGAGGACAAACAGAGTACAAGGTTTTCTTACAGCTGCAGATCAGTAGTACATAAAAATGTGAATGTCATTTCTTTTCAGTGCCAAAGGCCAGGAGACATGAAAAATGTGAAAGTAGGTTGAGTATCATTGCTAGTATTTCAGCTGTCATTTACATTAAAAGTTCATAATGCTCCAGCAGTAGTACACTGTGTGTGTTAGTCAACCCCCTCAATGTTTTCTAACAAAGCTCATCTGTGCTTTGATCAACAAAGAGTAATCTAGGGATCATGTTGAAATGGTTGGGAGTGTTTTGTCATGCATCTGCAATATTAAAAAGAATAGAATACGAATCCTCAAGAATATAAATATGAGAAATATAAGTACATGCATCTGATGAAGTGGGTATTCATCCACGAAAGCTTATGCTCCAATACGTCTGTTAGTCTATAAGGTTCCACAGGACTCTTTGTCGCTTTTTACAGATCCAGACTAACATGGCTACCTCTGATAATTACATTGTAGATAGCTTGATTACAAAATATTTTGTTTAATTAAGAAATGAATCCAAGCAACCTTTTTGGCATGAATAAAAAATAAGTTTAATAACAGTATCTGAAAATTAATGTTACATAATTCACCAAACTGCATGTGCTTGCACGCTAATTTAGTGATGTAGTATGCAGTTTGCGGCAACTAGCTACTTTGACTTAATTTAATTCATGTTCCTTTTCAGCCAAATTGAGTTTAAAATATAAACAGCAGAATTTTCTTCGGGGGGAATTAAGCAAGTTAATAGTGGAATTGTAGAGAAGATGATGAAAATGCTATTGTATTAAAGCCCTTCTGTGTCTCTTTAATAGATTCTCGTGTAACTCTGTATAAGAATTTAATTCTGATAAAAATGTGTTCTGTAGAACTAGAATAATTTGACTTGTATATTTGTAAAAATCCTTCCTCCCTTTTAACTCATTTTGCTTTTTTTTTTTCCCTGCTGCTGCCCTAGTTTTTCCCCATGAGTCTTAAATGGCAGTATAGGCCTGTTTGAATCCCTTCTCTTTTCTGTGTCCAGTACAGTTTCATTTGTACTCTCCAGTCTGTGAATAGTACCAAGTTAACTCACATTGACAGTCTGTTGTTGGGTGCATATTTCTCATCACTGAGCATGTAGTCCGTTGCAACTTAATTATGTGGCCCAGACTTCTTCGGACTGGTCTACATTACAAAGTTAGGTCGACATAAGGGAGCTTATGTTGACCTAATTATGTGTCCGTGTCTACACTACAGCCTTCCCCCCACCGATGTAAGTGCCCTACTACACCGACCTCATAACTCCACCTCCATGAGAGGCGTAAGGTGTATGTCGGTGTAGTTAGGGCAACACAGTATCTGTGTAGATGCTGCATCCCTTACATCGGCTGTTGACTGTCTTGTAAATATCACAGCAGGCGCCAACTGCTCCCTGCTCCCCTGAAGAGCTGGGCGGCTGGACCCTATTCCCAGCGGGGAGCCAGGGAGAAAATGGACCCCATACCCAGCTGGGAGTCAGGTCAAGAAGCCCTGGCAACCCCAACCTCTCCACTGGGAGCTGGGCAGCCTTGTCAATTTCTCAGCTTGGTGAGCTGAGAAATTGACAAGGCAGGTTTCTCGGCTCCTGGCAGGGAACAGGTTGGGGAAAAGCCCTCAGTGGCTTTCCCTGTTCCCAGCAGGGAACGGGGAGTGAGAGTTGGGCGGCAGCCCACTGGGAGCCCAGTAGCCTGTGGGACAGCCAGGTGCCCGGGGACCAGGGTCTCAGCTCCCCACACTGCCCTTCTTAGGTTGGTGGAAGTGCTTCTAGTGAGGATACGCACCACTGACCCAAGGAGGGTAGTGTGGACATGCACTACCACAGTAAGTCGACCTAATATAGGTTGACTTACATTTCTAGTGTTAGACATACCCTTCTATACTTACGAATTTGACTATTTCCTTTCATTGCACTGTGTTCACTGTGCGTCCAAACCTGCACCTATTATGGTCAATGACAAAACTTTCATTTACTTCAGAGATAAAGGATCAAGCCCCTTGGTTTCTTAATTCCTCCAGATTTTGGAATGTTAAAATAGATTTTGCCTCTTTACAAAACTTATTTAGTTTTTGTTTTGTTTTATTTTTAAACATATGTAGGCATTTATAAGGTCCTTGTCTAGCCTCAACACTAGGCCAGTCTATACTACTTTGATTGGACAATTCCCAGCCTCTCCACTCTCTTGTAATACTGTGACTCATCTTGTGTTGGGGAACCAGGTTGGAGGGGTTGTCATACTTAGTGCTGTGAGTCCAAATGTCAGAGCTAAGGGTCGCGACAGAGTCAGTGCCAGGAATCTTAGCCAACGGTCAGAACCGGATTACCAGGAGTCAGGAAAGGCAGGATCAGGGCTGGTTCTGAGGCAGGCGCAAGGCTGGGTGCAGGATGGGGTCTGGACTGGAGCAATGAAGGTGCAAAGCCAGAGCAAGGCTTGGAGAGAGATGAGGACTGAGAGGCAGAGAATCCGGGCCTGTTCATTGAGCAGCCAATGAGCTGCTGGGCTTAGAAATCAGCCTGCTAGCTTCCTCAGCCAATCAGGCAGGGCAGTTTGTCAGATAGCCTAGCTGGCCTGTTAGACTGTCAGGAGTACAGAACAGATGAAACTGTGGGGCATTACTCCTGACTTTTTGTCAGATCTTCATTGTTGGGGGGGGGGTTGTTTTTGTTTTGTTTTTTTGATGGTTTGAGAGTCAGGGTGTCAGATCTCTTCTCCCCTTTCAAGCTCCCTACATTCCAAAGTCCTTTTTTGCTGAATCCCTTAGTAGCCCTGGTAGAGACTGCCCCTCCAATAGCCAGGATACAACAGGTTGTAGTGTTCCATTCTGAGAGGGCTCACCCCTACATTCAGGTGGAATTGAGTAAACTCCTCCACACCCCCAACATACACCTCAATACTCAAGGTGTTTTTTGCTTTGCATTAAGATAAAATTAGCCAGAAACCAAAGTTCTAGAGGTCTAGCTAGCCTGAATAGGCTCTTCGCTGCTTCCCAGCACCAATTCTTAAATTCTATCCACTTCATTCTCTGAGTGATTTGAAGAAATAGCAGTTACTACACTGGACCTATTGTCTAGTTTGTTCTTCGGAATTGCTTCTCTTGCTCCTGACTTCATGCTTGCAGATAGTCACTGCCACTAGGCTGGGAAAGAACTCCTGCAGGATTACATCTTTATGACCTCCCAGATCCAATGAGTACCACTTGCCCTAGTGGAAATCTCAGACCTGATGCCCCCAATGCATAAAATTCAGCTATCGAGTCTAACTCTGGCATCCAATTTCCCCCACTTCAGGGAAACCCTATTGCACTGACAAAGAGTATAATCTAGTGCCCAATAAAACCTCCATCTCTTAATACGTCCTTTAGTAATAAATTTGGGCTGCCCATGAGCAAAATACCTCCCAAGGGCACTACCTGGGGTGTGAAATTGAAGATGTCCATGCTTGTAGTTAATGCAAAGATATCTTCTTGGATGTTCCAATCCTCCAACCCCCTGCCTATTTAATAATAGTGAATAAAGAAATCTACCTCTGTTTCCATACAGTGGGGACATCTGTGTTTCATTTGCTGGCAGTACTCCTAAACTACTAGCCAATGGGCTATGAAGTCAGCAAACTTGTCTCATCTTTTGGATAAACCTTTATCTGCAGGAAGGGTGGATTGAAGTGGCCTACCACCTGCAAAGCTGGCTTTAACCAAGCAGAAACTCCTGGGCTTCAGATGGCAATCTGGGAGTGAGGAAGAGCTCCATCTGACAAGACAGATCATACATATGGTCATCCCCCTGGTGTGCAGGTGACCAGTAGCTTACCTGAGCCCCTCCAGCCAGCCCACAGCTAAGATGATGCCCTTCCAAGCCAAAGTGGGGTGACACTTAAAGAAAACTGAATATCTTTCTTCTTGATTGACCAAACAAAAACCCCTTTGAGGCTACAAATGTTACATTTTTGAACATTTTCTTCTTATGTTTAGCATCTATGTGATTTTATAGTTCTTTCATTTAGCATATTTGAAAAGGAGGTAAAAAGACATTTTAAAGATTACAGAAACCATGTCTCTGTACTTTGGTGATTGTTCAACCAATGTGACAGGTCTAATTATGGTGGAATTACCTCTGAAAATGTGTCTGACCGACTCTCTAGCCTTATGCCACGTTAACCTCTACAATTAATTGTGGTCTCCTTGTCATTTTCTACAAATTGTTATATGTGGATAGTTGATAATATGCAGAACTGAAAAAGAATACTGAAGACTTAAAGTGAAGTGAGCTGTATTTTTAATTTATTTTTGATCCACAAATTGACAATTATCACTGTCTGGATAAAAGCTAAAAAAGGAAACTAAATATGTAATTATACAGAGACATCGCTCCTAAGCAAAAAATAACGTACCAGAAAGTTTCTGAAATTAGGAGATGGTCTTACTGGATACATACTTGGGTACATACTTGACTAAGCCACATCTGGTTTGGAGGCAGGTGGGAATAAAATGAATACTTAGTATATTTCAAAAGTACCAAAATAGATTAATCTTCCTTTTGAGAGTTGGATAGAGTATAGAACCTAGGATCTATACCTCTCTGATGTGTCCAATACCAGCTGACTTGCACAAAATGGGGGAGGTGTTGGGCTGGGTTTGTTAAATGCTTCAATTCATTCACAAAAAGGAATATCAAGGGCAGCTGTCATGCCCTAAGAAAATTATAATAACCAAACAGTATAAATGCAGGGCATGAGAGGGGAAAATGTGGGCAAGCAAAAGCAAATTTGTGCTTATTATTTATTTACTGATACTTTTATTTTATAGCTATGATGCAGATCAGGATCCCTATTTGCTGTACAAACATAGGACAGTAGTCCTACCTCAAGAAGCTTACAATCTATGAAAGCACACAATATCTAAATGATGAGGGAAACAATTAATTATGTGCAATTTAAAATACATTTGCTTTATATAGATAGATATAGATATATAATTCAAAATTGTGTGTGTGTGTGTACACACATTAGATAGATAAGTAAATATACACTACCTTCAAATGGAGAACTGAGCAGTTGATGTTGGCCATTGGTATTTTGACTGGGGTGGAGGTTGTTGTGAGATGCTACCGGTGTGGTGCTCTGGTTGCTCCTATGTTGATATCACTCGGCTGCGTGCGTCTATTCCCTCTGTATGCTGCCCCAGCTCTGCGCAGATAGCTGACACAGCAAACCCGACGAGAACCCCCAATAACCACAGAGTCCAGTAAGGTGCAAAGTCACTTCGACTAGGTTTATTGCGATCTCGGACACAATTGCAGTTCCCTGTAGGTTTCTGAGCCTAATTCAGGGCATACTACGAGAAAGTGCCTCTTGGCAAGGACCCGGCTCAGTGGCGGGACTTTCCACTGCCCCCGGGGCCGGACAAAGACACCACCCCAGGGATACATTCTTATACACGGGTACAAACAAGTTACACATCACTCTTGACGTATTGAGGTGCAACCCCTTCACGTAGCAAGGTACAACCTCCCTATGTAGTAAGGTGCCGCCTCTCACCTTGTACATGTTGGTTCGATCAAAACAACTCTATCCATCATTTTACCCTTTTGCCCCTGTCATTGGGATGGGTCGGCCTGTTCCATGTTATCTGTGGAATGTTCCAGTATAGGAGTGTTTTAATATCTAGTGTTCAGTACTTTTTAGGTATGTATCTTTTTGCAGCATCAGCCCTTTCCTTGCCAGCTTCTGTGAGCAGGGCCTGCCTCTGGCTCACAGCTTAACTTTGCTTTATGTTAGCAAAGTCTTGAGCATTACTTTAGTTCAGGCCTTAGGCCTCATACCAGGCCTCTGATACCAAGGTTTATCTCTCAGGGCCTCCTCTTACTACAGAGGTAATGCAGTAAGAGATAAAAGTGATTAAATGGACAGGAACAGAGTTGTAAAGAGCTCAACATTTTTCCACGATTACAATGAAACACTGAACTTTAGTTTCCATAACAATAATATATATAGGTATCAGTTGAACACACTGTTTTATTGAAATATTTACAATTTTTAAACTGATAGCCAGAGCCCTGCTGCTGTGTGTTATTTTTTCACAAAATGTAAAAACTAAAGATTATCTGTAAAAGCGCAAATTCTGTTTTTTCTGCATTTTTCTGTGGCAAATGGATTTTTAGTATCCCTGTTTATAACCATCTGACAACTTCCATAGCAGGACAAAACTATTGCCAAATGCTTATAATATTGACATGAAGTAAACTTCTGGAGTGATAGACACTCTCTAGAAATCTAGACTTGAGGCAAGGGAGCTCTAAATGACAGGAGGGTAAGAACACAGGTTCAAGATGGCAGCACTTAGTATTCTGCAACCAAACAATATTTGAAGAAATCTCTGAGGATGGATAGAAGAAGACAGAGGCTGTAGCATGAGAAATCTGGTAGAGAGAAGCTGATTCTCCCTCTGGGGGAAATACTGAAAGTTGAGCCACTCTGAATGGGGATGACTGACTGGTTGACTCCAAGTGCTTTTCCACCCATTTAATCTAGTGAAGCTCCCTTATAAGGCAGACACTTGCTTCTGGTCCCATCCCTGTCTTGTGTATATGAGTGACTGCAGCCTCACTGCCTGAATAAATTAATATTAGATGTACATAAGTCAGTTACTGTGCAAAGCTGTAATTGTCTGGTGTATTTTCTTTCCTTTCTGGACCAGATATTTTGAGCATGGATAGATGTTTCCATCCAAGTCAGGGAGACTTAGTATCGAATGTGGCTGCATTCATTCCACTGTTGAGTCTGGAGGGGCATGTGAATGGGATGTACATAGGAATCCCACCTCTGTAATGAGATCCTTACTGAATCTGGCATTGACACCAGATCCTGACATTTTGAGTGTCATGAGAGACTACAGGAGGGGTCTGGAGTGTTCTTGTCCACGAGATTGTCCCTATTAACTACATTGCCATCCCCAGCAGTTGTAAGACTTACCTGGCTGACTGGGGTCTGGATGGGTGAATATAGGTTGTGCTCCTCTTATGGACCAACCATGTCCTTATGAATAATGAACAGAGCTCCCACGTTCACTAGCCTCCAAGAAAGGGGATGTTTTGAATAACTCTCCAATAAGATAGTTAGTAAGAGGTCAACTAAAGTTTGCATTATAAAATGCTTCCTGAAAAAAAAGGGTCTTCATTAATTTGTCAGGGAGGAATGCATATGTAGCCTGGACAACTGCTGCCACTGTCATGATGTTTTTTTAAGGGTACTCTTCTGCCAATGTGAAGCCAAAAGGCAAAGTGTCATATTGAAAATGCCTTCATCTATTGCAAGTTTTGAGGGGCATTAAGCATATGAATGTAGGAAGCCTGGCAGGGGGAGACCATAATGTGCTGAATATTGTCACTCTATTAATCACAGTTTTAGCAAATAAGTTCCAGGAGCACCATTATTTTAGGTTACCTAGGTAACAAGAGGTGGGAAGACTTGACGTGAACACAAATACAATTAGATTAAAAACAAGGTGGGTCCTGTTGTGTTCTGTATACATTGCTACTTAAAAAAACAAATGTAGGTAAATAGTGTTTTTAAACAAATTGCATAGCAGCATTCCCAGAAATCCTCGTTATGTTTTTATTCACATGGCACTATCTTCTTACTACATGAGTTAAAACCCTGCTACATCATACAGGTGTGGATACCAAATAAATCATTTTTTCCGCTGTTTGTATTGAAAGAGAAAGCGGAGCAGTGTCCCAAAATCACAAATGTACAATTCGAGGGATGAGAGTAACACTTGTAATAACCTCTTAATCACTAATTTCCATTATTACCTTTCAAGGACAAACAGTACATTTTATTCTCTCTATAAAATTAATTTCAGGAATGAAATCCATATACCTTAAGATATACACCAGACCAGTCAAACCTGATAACATCAATTATTAGCTATGGGGTGGCCAAGTGAAGCTATTTATATAAGAAAATGGGCTAGATTTCCATCTAAAACTGTTTAAATGTTTATTGTATATTCAAGATTGAGACTTCAAATCCAGAAAAAATACAATAAGCAGGCTCTCAAGTTACGATGTGTTCTGGTTTTATATTCACAAATCTACTCATATGAATTAACATGAGTTCTGAATATATTTCACAAAATAGGAATTCCATAAGTGTTGTTGTATTACTGATAAATCCATTGTAGAAAATAATACTGGCTTTCCTCCAAAAAAAAAGTTGTATTAAATTGGCAAAACCTTAAAGAGGTGTGCTTATTTTCAGCATGGAGAAACTATTGCCATTTCAGATGTCAACTTTCTTAGGAGAAGAGGCTCAATAAATTAGTGGGCATTTTCAAAAGCAGCAGCATTAAGCCAGGTTTGCTTATTGGAAACCTTTCATACACTATTAGCTGAATCAGCCCTTGTCTTGGTCATTTTTTTATTACATTGTTCTTCTTTCTAACTGCATTTCAGTTTTTTAATTCATTACCATAAGATGTCTCACAATACAATATTGATTAAAAACAGTAAAGCAGTTTATACTGATATTAACCGTCAAGCAGCGTCTTCAGTAGATGGTCTTGTGGCTAATGCACAAAACTGGGAGTTAGACTGGATTTCTTGTCCTGTCTGTGCCATAGGCTACCTACATAGGTTGCTTAGCTCCATTCAAGCCTGATCCTGTACACTAAAGTCAATGGACATTTTGCTGTTGATTTCAGTGGGAAAAGGATTAGACCCTTGTGCTGCCTGTGAGTCAGTTTCACTGTCTGCACAGAGATGATGAAGCTTAGTCCATTAAGGCTGATAAAGTAGTATGAGATGATACAGTGAAAAGAGTTATAGAAATGCAATTTTTTATTATTAATCTAATTCTGTTTCCAGTGAAAATTAATTTAATATTTTCTTTAAAATAAGTTCAACTTCACTTTTCAATTTCAATCCTTCACATATATACCCAAAACATTTTTTGCCTTTACTAATTCACTCATTTACCATTTGAACTTTTAAAATGTTGGTCTTTTGTGGCAGTTTTTGTTTGTGTCCTCATTTCAAATTCTTATGCCTTGATATTGGACCATAATATTGACAAAGAATCTCTTCTTTCTCCCTTAGTGTTATAACTGCTTCATAGTCCATTTTCTGCATGATAGTTCTGTAATATAGACTGCTATTGTTAAATTAAATTTTTTATTGCTTTAGTAATTTTTATATTATTAACATTCATTTTTACTAGAGTAGTGAAGTAATAATCTCAGTAATATTCATTTGTAATCTTAAACTGATTACCAGTGTTGCAGTAGGAATGTGATATGATATAAAGGGAAATTGCTAGTACAATATGGTTTTATTATTGTATTTATATAAGAATGCCATTTCCTATTCATGCAAAACATTGACATTTACTTCAGTGGTTGTGGAATAGTGGAAACTTTAATGGAGACATTTTTATTGTTTATTCCCCCACTGTTCAAAAGTTTTCTGTATGACTCTCATTTAGATTTATAAGCAGAATAAAAATATAGCGTCTCTGTACCATATCTTGAAAAACACAGAAGTAAGGATATTTGGTTTTGCACAGATATCCTTTGGGTGAAATTCATCCAGATGCAGAATTCTAGCAAAAGACCCATCCACTACTTAAGCTCCATGTTAGGGCTTCTAATAGAGAGGCTACCATATCTCTTGCACATGAAGAAAAGTGTCTCGGTACTATCCTCACATACTGCAGATTAAGACAAAGTTGATCAGTGAAGGTGAGCCAAGGGATCCATATTTACATAATCAAACAGCACCCCACCTCCACACACATAGTACAAGACTGACGCACAGGGGCCATGGCCATAGACTGGAGGACTGGGAAACTGTAGCACTGCTCTGTATCATAGGCCCAGCCTATGAGTGAATTTCACCTCCCAAAATCTATTCTCACCTCCATTGCCTTTCACCTGCATATAGGCACGGGTATTGTAGCTTTATGTGGATGAAATTTCAGACTTCCTATATAGAACCTGACAGGCATATGTTTTAATTTTGTTAAAAATCTACCATATTAAGAAAGACTTACTAAGAACTAGAGCTGGTCAAAACTTTTTTGTTGAAAAATGACCTATTGATAAAAAAAATCATGGAAAATCTCCTGATTTCTTCACTTCTTGGTGGGGGAGGAAGATCTTGAGTGTGAGGGACAGGAAATGGCAGTAAAATATCTGTCTTGTAGAAAATAATCATCCTTCCTATAAAGTAAAACAATGAAGCTGAAACATTCTAGTTACATTCTAGTTATGCCATATCGGGGGTGGAGGGAAAATTAATGACATAAAAGAGCAGATAACGTGTTGAGCAATGACAATTGACTTTTTACTCCTCTGAAATATAGACATAAATGCAAAATTCCTTTAAATCCTGTACTGTGCACATGACTAACATTGGGAACTCAAGTAGATGGATGATGGGGGTAGGGAAACAGATACTAACGTCCATAGTAATATATATCAGAGGGAAAAACAAGTTGAAATACAAGATATTTGTACCAGATATTTGTGGGGGGAAAAAACAGTTTTTCCAAAACTAGTTCAATAATAACTTGT
Source organism: Terrapene triunguis (assembly GCF_002925995.2). Classification (NCBI taxonomy): domain Eukaryota; kingdom Metazoa; phylum Chordata; order Testudines; family Emydidae; genus Terrapene; species Terrapene triunguis. The sequence continues at coordinate 31,908,797 of NW_020664417.1, read as the reverse complement.
CTGTGGAAAGAGGACTCTTGTAATGTTGACAAGATCAAGTGAATTTTATAGGAAGGGTGGGATGCACAATAAGTACTTGTGGGAGTTAAAGCTTAACTTAAGAAGCCATTTTTATTAAGAAATAATTTTAAAAGAGTGAGAATATTGTGCATGTAAATTTTTTTCCAAAGTGGTTTGACATTCTGTATGTTTCTTTCCCCCTTTTATCAATTTTGTAGTCTAAAATATTGTTACACCTTTTTAGTCTGAGTGGTTAGCCAATATGCAGGGTCTTGCAAGTTGTTTCTCTTAGGAGGAGAAATTGATGACAGAATTTGGTATCATGATGGAATCCTGACTATTTATAAAGAAGGTACACTAAGTCCTGTTTCCCTCAACACAGTGGAAATGAAACAAGAGGAGGCAGTTTCTTTGCTCACAGTTCCAAACTTCCTTCCAGCTAACACTTTGCCCAAAAAACTCTCTCTCTCTCTCGGCTTTCTCTAAGTGCCAGGTTACCCGTGCTTCTCTTGTTGGCTTTCTGCTCTCTTCTCTGGCTGCTTCTGACACTCAGATACACACAGCTCCACCAAACAATACTCAGCCTTGGGTATGCGTTCAGACCTCAGGGAAAACCCCTCAGGCCATATGGCTTAGCTTCTACTCCAGTCTTGCTGTGCTGGTCTGCGATTTGGTTGTTGGCTTCTGTTGTTTCAGCTATTACTAAATAATGGGCATTTAACTTCTCTCTCATTTATTCTGAATGGAAGGCAGCTATCACACCTGCTAGCTTCAGCAAGATTTGTGACTGGCCATAAATCAAAGACCTACTCTTGGGAAACACCCAACTTCCAGCATAACAGTATCTATTATGTGGCAGTTCGATCACCACAGTATGTAAATACTTTTGATAAGACCACTCCAATATACTGTCTAACTGGATAGTTTTCCAAAACATTCACCAACTTCTTTGAGAATTCTGACTTTTCAGGTCAGATGCAGTCACTCTCTTTAATTCACATTACATAAAAACTCAAGATATCTGGGATGTTGTTTGGGATATTAAAATGTAAAGCTGCTTCCTTACTAGCTAAAGATTACTGACTTGCTGTTTATAAAGGAAAATGCATGCACAGGACAATTAGATGAATTTGTTTACTGTGAAAGTTCTGATTAGCCTGCTGCTGTTCTATATATATTGTGTATGTATTCTTCTTGTTTCATAGCAAAAGATCCCGTGATTAATTTTTTCTTTGAGGAGAAAAAAATTCTATTCCTATATGAATTTTCTTTTGTTATTGGATCCATATATAAGTGTGTGCATGTGTGGTGTCAGAGCAAGAGGGAACATTAGAGAAATTGCTGTGTTGAAAGAAAATAGTTAATGCTTTTTAATGTTGTGTAATTGTTTGATATCAATAATGTTAACCTAGGGTATTAGATAATTAGTGAAGCAATTTCAAAAGTGGAGTCCCCACACCACTAAGTTGTTATGAAACGGTAGCTTGTTAGGCACTGTGAGGCCAGATGAAGATTCCATATACTAAACTAGTTTAGATAAGTCCTAAGATCCCCCTTTAGTTAAGAATTTAGGATGTGTGGATTATAAAACTGGAAGCTTAAATATGGTTCAGACCATTAAAACAGTGTTGGATTCAATTATAATGGTTATAATTGCCTTAATTATGTACATGAAGGGGGCTTTGCAGTCTTATGTTTCATTAAAGGCTTTGTAAATGTGTGTCAGTTGTTCTATTGAGACTGAATAAGCAGAGGTATGGATTCTATGGTAAGGATCTGAATCAGCATTATTGTCCTGTAGTCATGTTACATTTTAAATAAGCTAACAAAACACTGTCATGTTTCAGTTTCCATTCTTGAGATGGCTGCAACATTATTTTTACTTGTACTTTATTTTATATTGTCAGTATGTAATTTATTTTTAATATGAACATGTTTGTTTATCAAAGTTAAATAGCTTCTGGTGGGTCTTTATTTTCAGCAAGGTTAATTGCTCCTCCTTCCACTGGCTCGTTTTTGAAACATAAAGGCTACTGTGTCATTTACATGAATTACAATCATGTCATTTTGTGCTATGATCCTGCCAGATCTTATAAGCAGGGCAGCCTGAGTCAGACCAGTACTCTAATAGTAGATCTATGTGTTGCAGAAAGTGGTGGTGGTGGTTTGGCAGTGTTCTGAGTGGTAATGTACCAGTGCATTGCATTTCACTGACTTTCTTTCAGATGAGATGTAAAACCAGTTTTACCCTCTTCTATTTAAAGATTGCGCTTCTTTTCTAGCCAAATTTCAATATAGGTAATTAAATTCTGCCTAACTAATTTTTTAATATACTCTTCATTTCCTGCCTTCCACTATGGTGTTGCTGTTGTCTGTTTTATATAGGTGCCATGCTATGTTTCAGTGATTGGCAAAGTGATGGATGTTCTAGGGCTTAATTAATTCTTTTAAAGCCCTTTGAGCTCCTGGGATTATATAAGTGCAAAATGTTTGTTTGCTGTTGCTAATATTTGTTGTTATTACCACATTAAAATTAGCACAAATAAAGAGTGATAGCTAATTACGCCAACTCAACACATACAAAAGAATTTGCTAGGGACATGTTGCCCATATCTGAGTTGTTTATAGTTATTTTTTGTTAAAGTGTAAAGTAAAAATGTTTACTTGTTATAAAGCAAACCTCCATATTCAAAGCTAATTTTCCACTTGAGCTAAGGTTTATCAACCATTTTTATCCATATGTGCCAAAGCCTCATTATATAAGGAAAAGGATCTCAGCTTGCTTGGTTATCCAACTGCCTCTTAAAGTACTTGAAAACAAATTCTACAAAATTCCACTGAGTTCTGTGAAATGCAAAGTTCAAAATGTCACTTCTGATTCCAGAGAACTGCTTATGAGCATGGGGAATAAGAACAGGTATTAATTTACTGTATCACTAGTGTGGAAAAAACATGTGTACTGCTGACCAAACCAGTGCAAACAATTTTTATTTAATAAAAACTATTCAAGGTTTGATCCAAAGAAAATACAAAAGCAATATTGTTGTTGGCCTTGTATACCTCACTAGTACCCTCCCCCAAGTCTCCCTTTTTTGTTTGAAGCTCCCAGTTTTACAAGGGCACACATGCTTAACTTTATTCACACAAATTAAGTCAAAGGGACTGCTCACATTCATAAATGTTTGCACGGTCAGGGCCTAAGAGTGTGTGTGTGTGTGTGTGGTGTATACACCTATGCATCCTTCTCGCTGGTGGTCTTCCTAGATATCAGTATACAATACAATATCTTTTTCAAGCTAATGCTGCCTCCAACTTACCAGCTTTTCCATTCTTTCTGGTAAGTAGCTCAGATATGCTTGGGTCTTCTCTGCCTCTCTTTCTTTACTTCCTTAGTTCTTTGAGGAAATATGAACTCAGGGCTTGTCTGCACTTACAGTGCTGCAATGGTGCAGCTGCACCAGCTATAGTGCTTAGTGAAGATGCTGCCTACACTGACAGGAGAACTTCTTCCGTCGGCATAGATACTCCACCTCCCTGAGAGGCAGTAGTTGAGTCCTTCCTGTCTCCATAGCACCAGGAGTTTGGTTGGCATAACTGCAGTGCTCAAGGAGAATCCACACCCATGAGCAACATAGTTATACCAACATGAATTTGTAGTGTAGACCAGGGCTCAGATTATTGACATTAGTACTTCTACGCATTTTTATTTCTTTCATGAGCAAATTACATGCTGAACTATTACACAAAAACATAATTGCCAATCTTTCTATTTTTGGCTATTCTTAAAAAAGAGGGATATGGGGGGGGGGGAGGTTGCTTTATTTTGTTTGCTCCTAGGAGCCCTACAGGAAAAAAAGTATTAGTCAAATATCAGTCTGTGGAGCATATGGAATAATGTATTTGCTTTATGAATTAGCAAATCCAGTTAACCTTTCTTTTTTTTTTTCCTGGTACTACTTATCATTAAATAGACCTTGAGGTGGGACAGAATGGGAGAAGCATCTTGATTTAAAACTCCTGTTTTAAAGCTAGACTTAATCCAAGTTACTCCGCTTTGAAAATGTATTTTAATTAATAGCGATAACAACGTATATTTAACTCATATCATTCCTTTCATGTCATCAAGCTAAAGACTCTTTTGAAGTCTGGGTGTGTTTGTTGTGTTTTGGTTAGCGTCACATTGATCTAGTCACAGAGGCAAAATGAGGAGACACACATGGATGGCTTTTTAACCAGCAGGCTCCAACTTTTATTAAACTTAAACAGAGATGAGGGGCTCTACCCACCCATCACCCATATTCTCCTATACCAGGAGTGGTTCCAGTGCAGGCGTTATAGGGCTCTGACTGTATAAACTCTAACTTGTGGTAGGCTATCCTCAGCCTACCCCTCAGGATTCAGCTCACTCTTCTGAGTCCTACTGCTCCCTGCATCTCCTGCCCCCTTAAGGAGGACAGAGGGTGCAGAAGGGTGGGGACCTAGGCTCACAAGAGCCAGAATGTCTCTCACTATCTCATGAGCCCAAGACCCATCAGCAAAATTTCAGGTCTTTTTTACCTCTGGGAACTGTTCATTTTATCCTTTCAACCACACTGCTAGTCTCCCCACTCCCCTTCAGCAGGAAGGGCAGGATGTGGGGAAGCCAACTTGGAATTCCTTCCTGAAGGCAATCCTGCTCTGGTAGTGGGCAGATCCCCCTTGCTGTGGGACAGGGGTCTGACCCCTGTGGTAGAGCAGAGAGCCCCCTGCTGGGGAAGCCACTCTGCTCCAGGGGTAGGAGCTCCAGAATCCTTAGCTTTCCTCCTCTGCCTCCTGACTGCTACTGGAATAGTGAGTAGTCTGGTCACAGCTGGCATGGAGTTGAAAGAGGCTCCACATGGCCCATGCTCCAGTTTAAATCCTGGGAGTTGGGGAATGCTGGCCAATCAGCAGCTCTCCCTCCCAACTGGCCAATGGGTTCCAGAGACTCCAAGGTGGAGAGGAGCTACCTTGTGTCCATCAGCGAATGTCTCCCTCCCTCACTGTCCTCCTTTGCCGCTGGCCACATCAAGTTCCCCATCCACTGAGGTGGGTGGATGACATTTTTGATGCACTTTAGATGCTACTTTTGTGGCCAGTGTTTATCCAATGGTAACTGAAAGAGCTAACCTTCCGGTGAACCTTAGATGCCACTTAGTCACTTTTGCTAAGAAAAACTAATTTCAGATAATGTACTTTTGCCCCTCCACTGCTTCCCCTCCTGTGATAATGTGTGTTATGGACATGTACATGAATAGAGTAATTGGATAAATATTCTGTGGTTTGGTTGTAAATGATTTCATGTAACTAGCCATCTGTGGTGCTATTTGTGTGTTTCTTGGAACACAATATTAATTTTGTTCTTTTTCATAATATCAAAATTTTACATCCCAGCCACAGACTACCCTAGCTTGCCATAAATCCACTAAATAAAACATTAAAGCCTGCATGCAAAAAATACCAGCTTCTTCCCTGTAGGCACCAAGATCCATGAAATTAGCTGTGGTATCCATTTTAACTGTTGTTCCTGCTGATACTGCTCGATCAAGTGCTATAGCCACCTTGCAGGAAAGCATCAACAGTTGCTCAGTTATATCCAATTATAAGTTCTGCCTCATTAGCATGGCAGCACCTTTATAATTGGCTGACTGCTAAATGAAAAGAATTCAGCTGTAACACATAACTATCTCCTAAAGTGGCTCTGAAAAACAGATTTGCATTGGGATTTGCTAGTATTAACGTATTTTTCTGATAGGAAAAAAACTATATATATATTTTTAAAGCCATGTACATTAATATTCTTCATTAATGTACAGTGAATAATAAATCTTGTCAAAAAGTATCTGCCTTGTTTATTCTGTTAATAACGTCCCCATTAATAATCACAATAATGTTCTTGAGACCTTTGTGGTACTCTGCTCATAACGGGTAGCTTGAAGTCTGTAAACAAAGATAAATGTAAACCCAGCTTTCAGGGGGCTAAGTCATTAAAATATTTGTGTTCAGTTTTGCCTTTTCAGCAGGATTATCTCCTTATCTAAATTTAGGAAGTGATGAAAGTTTTAAACAGGTTTATAATCCAGTTTGCTATGTCTCACAGGAATCAGGATTTTTCCAGATTTTCTTTTAAGGTCAACATTTGAAGAAGTTGATCATCCCCTGTAGTATTTCTACATGCACAATTTAAGAGGATTGTATTTTAAAGGATATCCCAGAGGTCACTCATCATTCTGTTTCATTCAGTTACTTTATTTCTAAAAGTTGTTATACTTCGAAGGCAAGGGGGAAAAGCAGCATACAGTTTTAACAAAATGCAAAGACAAAGAAAATAGAATTATTCTCTGTGTTCTTTTCTTTTGAAGCAGATAAAGTAATGGAAATACACAATGGAACAAGGCTTCAAAGAAGCAGTACAGGGGACAGCTTTTTCAATAACATTTCTGCCTTAGAGAAATTTGAGCAACGAGTCTCATGCTTGTCAGAGTCTGTGTTTTAGTCCATTTGCAAAAGAAAAGGAGTAAACAATTTATATTTATATTTCTGCTACAGCCCCAATTGCATCTGCTGAAAAGAAAATACAGGGTCTGACAGAAATGTTTTAAAGTCAGTTGGAGTATTTCCATTGACTTCAGCGGGTTTTGGATCAAGACCATAAAGTTGAGGGGTATTGAAGCACATTGCTTATCACAACTTCTCCGCTGTTGAGAGTGGGCATTTCAGGGGCAGGGAGGACTTCATCTTGGACTAGGGACAGTGTGGGTTCCCTTGAGGGTCCCTCAGCTACTGACATAGGCTCCTGCATCTCCTCTTCTAGTACTGGAGGGTTCAGGGATGCCTTTCACCTGTATGTCCCCACTGTCCAACAACTAGGTGTGTCTTCACAGGCCTGTTTTTCTTCAGAGTGGCCTAGGAATGCTGGAGGGGCAGACTCATTATCTCAGGCTGGTCTTATTGGTCTCATGGATGTGCCATCAATGGGCCTAAATGCTTCCGCCATGGGGTTTAGGGCTGAAGAATTGGAGCTCTCACTGGGTTCAACCGATAGAGGCTGGAATCTGGTCTCCATTCTAGGATACACCGTGATAGTGTCCTCCTCTTCAGACTTTCTCTCGGATGTGTTGAGCAAAGGTAGGTTAACTCTAGGGGGCCCACTGCATGTGTTGGGTTTTGGTTTCAGTCCAGAACCCTTTTGCCTCCCAGGTTCCATGTCATGGTCCATTTTATAAGCTGAGTGCCCACTAATTCCCCAACAGGTAGTAAGAGGTTCCTATGTACTATATCTATTATGTCTTGTATATAATATAATATTTATGAATATCTTTGAGTGTTGGTGGTCCCAGATTAGATATATTATAGCATAATAAAAATAACCTCTATTAACATATGGGGGGAATTAAAATCTAATTTCCTTTTCACTATGTAGTGTAACTTTCTGCATTTTTCTCAATTTGGACAATATAACAGATTAGTTAGTTTGGGGTTTAGTGAGTTTCTAATCTATTTCATTTGCACATCGTCATGCCCAAGAACAGCGGTGCAACAATTGGGTTACAAACACCACAGGTGACTTGGAGGAGGAGGAGGTGTTTTTTTTTTTTTAATTTATGGAAATATTAAGATTGGATGTCTTCCTAAAAAAAATGCTCCAGCTCAGACAGAAGTTATGGATTTCTTGGAGCTATTACTTGATAAAATTTTATGTATGTTATACAGAAGGTCAGACTAGACGAGCATAATGATCCTTTCTGGCCTTAAAATGTATGACTCTGTGAATGTATTTTGGTCTTAACATTTGTCAAATCTTGTCTTACCAAAAGAATCAGTAGGTGATGTGTGTGGTTCTCTTTGACGTTTTAACAAGTCTCTGGATGGTTGTGTTATTGACCTTAAAGTTGGCTGTAGTCTTGTTGCTTAGCTGTTGGAAAGGGCCATTTCTAAGGGGCCTGGTCCTGCCCCTGTTGATGTGAAAGATAAATCTTCCCTTGATTTCATTGTTGAAAGATCAGGGTAATAGCCCTTTGGAAATGTATTCCACATCTTGTTCTACAGTAGCTACACTGGGGAAGTGTTTAATAAAATATCTCATTTCTTAAATCCCATAGAAAACAACCAGGTTAATTGTAAAATCATTTCTGAAATCTCAAGCATAAACACTTTAGATTGTATTCTCTGTTCTACCAGAAAACAAGTTAAATAAATAAAAAAAAGTAGTTGGTTTTTAATTCAGTCATACATTTGCCACTTCCAGCAACATATCCAGCTGATCAGCTGTTGTAATTTAATAATTACAGTATAGTAATCTTTTTTTTCTAAAATACAAGTATTCACTATGATTATTTATTTTCACAGCACTTAACACCATCCAGGTCATTTTAAAAGAGTAATGATATAAATCAGTCATTAGTGACTGATTTCAAAATTTAAGAAGGCAAACTATGTGTGATTTGCTTTAGGATTGTATAAATACTTTTGACATTGTATGTGTAGCAACTTAAATTAATCCACATACAAGATACTGTATTACCTCAGCCACTTTGTCTCTCTAATATCCTGGGGTCAACACAGGTACAACGGCACTGCATGTACTAGAGATTAGCAGAGAAAATTTGTGTTTTATTAAAACAAGTATAGCAATATACACTGAGGCTAAATGAGCAGTTTTCTGTACCAGTAGCTTGAGATATTGTATAGCAACTTAGTATATGCTAGGCATAATCTGAAATAGCTCTCTTGGCTCTCATGTTAGCAAATAGATAACATACAGCACCTTGGCAACTGGATGAAAGGCCAGGTCCGCAACTTTTATTTAAATAACCTACAGTGCAGTGTTATCTGGCAGCTAATAGACCCTCCAATATTAAATAATTATAAAGCTCAAAAATGTGGCCTCTTAGTTGCAACTCCCAAATCATGCAGATATTAGGAATTTGTTTTCTCAGGGTGGGGGGGAGGGTGGCCCTGTAACTGCATATTAAGTCCTTCTCTCATGTTCTGTGAGTAAAACCTTGGTCCCATTTAACTCAATAGCAAAACTCCCATTAATTTAAATAGCACTAGGATTTCTCCTTATTTAAGAGAATATGGGCTATTCTCCTTATGAACAAACTTACAAACCTTGATACCCAGAAATATATACAGCATTTTTGCTAGCTGGTTACCATTTATTAATTTCTTTGAATCCAATAAATATGCTACTCAACTAGCCAGCCTAACAATTAAACCATGATCTTCTTTTATTTTAGGACTCCATGTCATGCTGATCTTAATTATGATAATTGGCTAAGAATTAAGATTAATATATCTTTATATTTTAATTACTGGTATTATATTAAAGTATCACCATGATATTGTATTTGTACATATTTCTGTATACTTAATATTATCACTTCAAGACTAAAAATCACTTCTAAAAGCATAGTCCACAAAAGACAGAAGCAGAAACATGCATGAAATTTCAACTCACTAGAGCTAAAATATAGAGGTGTCTGAATGATAACTAGCAAATTACTTAAAAACTAGTTTGACAGAAAATAGTTTTTACTATACAAATAAATGAAAAATGAAGACAAGTTCCACACTGAATATTCTCTGTTGGCCTTTCTGAGATATCTTCAGAAACAACATCAGTATACACTTGGCTATTAAAAAAGATTAAACATTTGTTGTTTTATTTCTTCAGGCATCAGCTACTGACAGATTATTTTCAAACTCTTTCTGACAACGTGCTGATGTCATCAGTGACAGTTTAATCAGTCTCAGTTTCATGAATCTTGCAAGCAGCATAGAATAGTGATGCTGTTATTAGAGGTAATAGTTCTTGCAAAACCAAGATGCAGTAGAAAAGAGGCTCACACTTGATGACATTTGACAGTTCTTTTCAGCTGAAGGCAATGGAGCTGATAATCAACACATCCAGTTAGTTCAAATATCTTTCATGCTTTATGATTAACAAGCAAATTTATGACTGAATAAATTACTGCTTGGTATCTCTTTGTCCATATTTTTTTTCTTGAAATGCTCTTTATAAATGTGACAGTATAATAACTAGATACAAAAATGTATGTTTTAATCTCTACATGGCTCAAAATTCTGTGCAGCGAAAACTAATGGCTGTATGTATCTTCTAATGTAATTTCATGAACTTTACATAGGAAATGTCCTGAATGAATGCTTTCTTAGGCTTAGTCTACAGAACAAAGTTTTGCCAGCATAGCTGAGTTGCATAGGAGTTTGAAAAAAATCACAACCTTAGCCGGCAACACCCCCGGTGTAGATACAAATATACTCTCAGAGGAGTGCTTTTGTTCACTTAGCTAACATTATTCATGTAGGCATGGCTTGACACGAGTAATTAGACATGGGTGAGGCCTCATTTCTTGTGAGACAGGATTAGAGAGGAATATGGATCGGCAGGCTGGAAACACGTCTGTACTAACTAAAATAAGGGTAAACACTTGGAACCATTTACAATGGACAAGATAACAATGGATAAGATAAGTCAGGAATGTAAATAAGAGTAAGTCGTACAATGACAGTGCGTAGACACAGCAAAACTTGTGATGTAATATATAGTAAATGCAATGTAATCTGTAACTATATCAAAAGAAAGAGGTTTGTGGTGTAACTTTGGATGTGCAGTATGCTCTATGCCCAGCCCTATGCTTGAGTTTGATCAACTCAGCATAGCTTTGCTGTATGCCAAATAAAGGAATCTGAATAATGAGACTGGAGTCAAACTGAGTTCTTGGGGAACTGGTGGTTCTATGACTCTGATACACTTGTCTGGAGGAGGTAATGTATACACAACTTAATGTGAAGGTCGCAACCTTGCATTAAGGGAAATGGTACTGGAAGGGTTTAAGGGTTTAAATACAAGGAAGTTGGAGAAAAGGGTTAAATCTAAGGACAGACCCAATGGACTCCCCAGAGACTTATTAGAGGGAGATTGGGACTGGTGAAAAAGGAACTCCAGAGTGGTATTAAATTTTAAAAAATAAAAACAATATGTGGCAGGGGTCCAGTAATGCCATAAATATACATAAATTATTGGCAGAGCACAGCAAAGGTCTGTTATGCCACTGAAATTTTCAAAAAAAATAGGACCAATATTCAGCCATGAAAAAAATAGTATCTAGGCAGTGAGTGGGGGATGTTAATCCTAAGGCTTAAAAAAATTAAAGCTCAAATCAAAGCAGCAGTTTTACAAGGATTAGTTCTGGTGGCTAAATATTAACAGACAATATGTGCCAATTTATGAGATGAATGCTAAAATCATGCAAATCAAAGTTGTAGAGGGGGGAAACAATCTAAAAGGAAAAGATTCCTAAAAGGTCACAAAGAAAATGTCTGTTACCTATTTGCATAAACCCAAAGTAAAAAGCAGTCATCCTTCAAGGACTATATTTGGTGAGTACAGGTTTTCAGGCAACATGTAATAAGTTTAAAAAATAAGTGTGAAAACATAAAAGATAAGCTCAGAGATACACACAAAAAAAGTCAGCTGAGAAATGTGTTATTCTGGGAAATAAAATTTAAAAAGTTATGGTCCCAGAATTTAGTAGTTAGTAAGGTCTTATTAACGATGAAAAACTAAAGTGAGTAATTCAAAAAAAGATATGTGCGGTTAAAATGAGCTTTTGCACAAATTAATACTGCAGAGCTCAGAGCGATAATGGAAGTAATAAAGTGTTAAAGAAGATGTTTACGTGTTTTTTAAAAAAGAATGCTTCGTTTCATAATCCAGTTATGGCAGTATAACGTGGTGCAGTGATGCCTGATAAAATCTTTAGTAATCAAACAAATTATGCAAAAGGGAGGTCAAGTGGTGAGAACTACCAGCACTGTTTTTCGCCCCCCCAAAAAGCCTTTACAGCCGTTTTGAAAAATATACAGAGTGGAAGAACTGAATGGAAAAGGTCTTGGGAGAACCTCAAGTACAGGGAAGTGGTGTAGCTATGCTGGCAGGAAAAACTCCTTCTCTCAGTTTTTGCTGGATTTCCTCTGCAGGCTGTGCTGTCAAAGGCTCTATAGTGTAGACCAGCCCTTGGTAAATGACTGCATCCAGTTTTATAAATCATGTACAGTAATCTCTCTTACCACAAAATTAGTAGTCTTATTTTTATTAAAAGATCAAAAAGTTACACAAGGCTACAAGGGATAGATATTAAAAATATCTTCATGTTGAATATACAAAATATGCATGCTCATATAGAAACGTAAAAGTAGAAATAAACTGTTTTTCTAATTGTGGAAGACTGACTTGGAGCTCCTTTTGGAGCATGTCAACAGAACTCCTTAATCATCCATCTGTTAAGCAATTTCTAGCACTCCCTTCCACCTCTACAGTGACACAGCATGATAGTATATACAGCAAGAATCCAGGGATGCATTCTGCTTCCTTTGAAGTCACTGGAAGTTTTTCCATTGACTTCAGTGGTGCCAGGGTATCACGAAAAGTTCAGAAATCAAATCTGGATCTCCAACATAGTAATGCAGAATTCGATCATTAGACCACTGGACTGGCTACTGAGCAGTTTCTTGATAGGAATTCCCAAGATGTGGGTCATGAGCTTCTAGGAATCTCCAATAGATTTCCCTTCAATTCTTACCCTTTCATTAAAAATAATAAAAGTTTCTAGCCTTCATAGTTTTAGAGACATCCTTGAAAATGTGAACTGAGCATAAATCAATGCAGCAATGCGTGTCTGCTCAGCTTCACCATGGTCCTGTGAACTCTGATTTTGTTTCCGTAGAATTTGGTGTTTTCCCAGGATCCCAAGGAATAAAGCATTTGTATTATTTGCCATTTCGCTGACGCCAAATGCCTAATGTTTTCTTTTGTCTCTCTGACCTACTGGGAAGAATTCAGAAGAGCCATCATTTCTCAATACAATTGGATGAAACTGTAGATGACTTCTTCTGCCTAATTTTAACATACATGAGGATTTCCTTTAAAGCTGTCCACTGACAGGAGGTGCTACAGAAGGAAAAAAAGAATGAAGCTTTCCAACAATGAATTCTTGCAGCTGGGTTAGATTGGTATTGCTGTATTGGGATGGTGCCTAACCTATGACAGAAAAACGCAGCACCCTCGTGATTAGAATCTAGTCAATTGTACCTCAAGTTACTTGGACACATTGTTCAATTCCCTACAAAGTAGAACTGGTAAAAAAAAAATCTAACTTTGTCATTTTTGAGGTGAAAAAAGGACACATTTTTGGCAAATGCTTTTGAGGAAAAAATCTCTATTATGAAGCTTTTGATGGGAAAGAGGATGCCATTTTAACTGGCACTTAATGAGCCTGTAAAAGTGAAGTACTTCTGTGATGGGTTGAATCACAGAAACCCCCTTGGGAGCTGCCACCTGATGTGCTGAGACTACCTCTGCTCCTGTTTTCCCTGCCAGCTCAGGACTCCAGCACCCTGTCTTGCTGAGCCAGACATTCCCGTCTGCTCCAACACAGACCCAGGGTCTGAATTACTTGCCCCAAAGCTGCAGGTTTACCTGAAAACAGCTCACAGAAGTGTGCTTGTCTTTAGCACTCAGATGCCCGACTCCCAATGGGGTCTAACCCAGATAAATCCGTTTTACCCTGCATAAAGCTTATGCAGGGCAAACTCATAAATTGTTCGCCCTCTATAACACTGATAGAGAGATATGCACAGTTGTTTGCTCCCCCAGGTATTAATACATACTCTGAGTAAATTACTAAATAAAAAGTGATTTTATTAAATACAGACAGTAGGATTTAAGTGGTTCAAAGTAGTAACAGACAGAACAAAGTAAGTCACCACGTAAAATAAAATAAAATGCGCAAATCTATGTTTAATCAAACTAAATACAGATAAGTTCCTCACCAGTTCCAGAATGTTCCCTTTTACAGGCTAATCTCCTTTTAGCCTGGGTCCAGCAATCACTCACACCCCCTGTAGTTACTGTCCTTTGTTCCAGTTTCCTTCCAGTATTCTGGGGGGTGGAGAGGCTCCTTCTTTAGCCAGCTGAAGACCAAATGGAGGGGTCTCCCACGGGTTTAAATAGACTTTCTCTTGTGGGTGGAGACCCCCCTCCTCACTCCTATGCAAAGTCCAGCTCCAAGATGGAGTTCTGGAGTCACCTGGGCAAGTCACATGTCCCTGCATGACTCTGTCTTTACAGGCCGAAGCCATTGCCCACATGGTATCTTGTATGTCTCCAGGAAGACTTCTTATGTGGATTGGAGCATTCCAAGATGCATTGTTCCCCAAGTGCTTCCTGATTAGGTACTTAACCTTGCGAATTCCTTCCTAAAGAAACTGACCAAATGCGTCACAAAGCTTACTTAGAAAGCAAGCAAGTATACAGCCCATATTCTTAACCTCAAGTAGAAAATGATATATGTGTACAGATAGGATGAATAGATATAGTAGACCATTTACAGAGATATGTTACATGGCACAGGCAGCACAAAACATATTCCAGTTACGTCATACATACTTTTATAAGCACACCCCCCCCATAAAGCCTTATGGGGTACACTGTCACAACTTCATTAAAGGTAAGCCCACCAATATATGCCTCGAGGTTATTTTATATGAAGAAATACACACTGAGCATCGGCAACTCCTCTTCAACATTGGAGATTGTTGACTTTCACGTGGCAAAGTTTTGAATGGAAAAAGATCTAAATATTCTTCTTCAACGAATGTCCCTGTGGGTGCTCCACTTTTAGGTGTTTGAGCGCCCTTGCACTTCTAGTTGGAGATATAAGGTAGCAGTGCCCTGGTTGGCCACGCATGCGCTGCAGCCAGCTCATGCTGCTCTGAGTGGTTAGTGCGCGCGTGCAGCCAACCGTCCCCCAGTTCCTTCTTTGCCGCCGTTGGCTTCAGTCGGAACAACAGCAGCGCCTCAGAATAATCTTCCTCAGAATACTTTTTCCTTTCCTTTTTGCCCGAAATTACCCCTTCCTGTTTCCTGCGGGGTTCCTGTCTCCAAGGTCAGCTAGATCTACTTCACTGGTTGCCCCAGCTTCCCCTGAAGTCGCCGGGGAGAAGCAAGAGGGCAATGAGGACTTAGTAGAGGGTGACATTCTACCTCCTACCCATATTTCTTCATTGTCCCCGGAGGACACAATCATGCCTCCCCCCCGCAATCGGGGGATGACTTTAAATCTTTCCAAGATCTATTCAAGCGTGTGGCTGATTCCCTAGGCATCTGCTTAGAAGAGCTGCCAGAGGCACAGCATAAGCTCACTGACGTTCTCTGTGCCTCTTCTACGGCCAAGATTGCATTGCCTATTAATTCTACCATTCTGGACCCGGCAAAAATGGTCTGGCAGACACCAGCCACGGCACCACCATCTTGTAAATGTTCAGACAAGAAGTATTACGTGCCAGCAAAAGGGGCTGAGTTCCTTTTCACTCACCCTAGCCCAAACTCACTGGTTGTGGAAGCCGTTAATCAAAGGGGAAAACAACACCTGACTCATACCAACCCTTATGACAAAGACTGGAAATGCCTTGACCTGTTTGGTAGAAAGGCCTATTCTTCAGCGACTCTTCAGTTACGCATTGCTAACTACTCCGCACTATTAGCCAAATACACTCACAACATTTTTGCACAGATGTCTACATTTATTGAGCATCTCCCAACAGACAAAAAAAACAAAACTATACAAAGCGAGCATCTCAGAAGGTTCCCTGATTGCCAGGACGGCCTTTCAGGCATCATTGGATTCTGCAGACACAGTGGCTCGCTCCATCGCTGCATCAGTAGTCAAGCAAAGGGCCTCTTGGCTCCACCTTTCCAGCTTCCCCAAGGAAATCCAGGCCACGATCGAGGACTTACCTTTTGAGGGACAGAAACTCTTTGCAGACATCATGGATGCAGCCTTGCATACACTCAAGGACTCCCGTGCCATGCTGTAAACCTTGGGAATTCACATACCTGATAACAAAAAGAAACATGGTGCATTTTACACCCAGTGCTTCCGTACTGCTCTGTATAGCCAGATGCAGAGACAGTACTACCAACGGCGCAAACAATGTCAGCAAAGACGACGATACAAGCCAGGGAAGTCCACCACGTCCCAACCATCTACTTCTAGACAGGCATTTTGAAGTGTTGGTCGAGGGCATGAGAGTCTCTCAAATTCCATTGCTGCAACCATCTCCCAATTCCAGTCCATTTGGAGACCGCCTAACACCTTTCTATCCACTCTGGGCAACCATTACATCAGAAAAATGGGTTCTGGAAATTATACCCAAGGGCTGTTACATCCCCTTCACCTCTATTCCACCAACCCACCCACCCTTCCCCGTCCCTCTTCAGGGACCCTTCTCACAAGTACAGCAGGAAATAAATCCCCTCCTGCAACTCAGTGCCTCCCAAACTCAGGAGGACTGGGTTTTATTCACATGATTTCCTCTCCCAAAAGAAAATTGGTGGCTGGAAGCCCATATTGGACTTGTGCAAGCTAAACACATTTATCAGAACTCAGCGTTTCAATATGGTTACCCTTGCAACCATAATCCTGGCATTGGAGAAGGGAGATTGGCTCTTGGCCCTCGACCTCCAGGATACTTATTTCCATGTTACCATACATCCTGCACACAGAAGATTCCTTCGTTTCAGAGTAGGCAACCTACATTTCCACTACAACATGCTTCCATTCGGACTTTCCACAGCCCCGTGAGTTTTCTCCAAAGTCCTCGCTGTGGTGGAAGCCTATCTTCGCAGACAGGGGGTAATTATATTCCCCTACCTGGATGATTGCCTATTGAATGATTCTACATACCAACAGGAAGTGGATGCTTTGTTGCTCACTGCAACTCTGTTCAGAAGACTAGGCCTACAAATAAATGCCCTAAAATCCACCCTAATTCCAACCCAACAGTTGGAATTCATAGGTGCCCATCTGGACTGCATCACGGCATTGGCAAGTCTACCCCAACAACACTTCCTGACATTAACAAACCTCAGAGCAACCATACAAAACAGCCCGCAGACATCCGCCAGGTTATGCCTCCAACTTCTAGGACACATGTCAGCAACTATGTTTGTCGTGAAACATGTACGACTTCATATGAGGCACCTTCAGGCATAGCTCGGTACAGTATACATTCCTCAGACTTTCCATTCACAAGCGACTGACCATGCTCACCACAATAAAGAACTCGTTATCCTGGTGGACAAACCATTCCAACGACACACCCATCAGTAACGATAACCATAGATGCAATTCTCCTGGGCTGAGGGGCACACCTGTCCAAACATACCATCCAGGGCAGATGGTCCTCCGTGGAGTCCAGGCTCCACATAAATCTATTGGAGCTCCGGGCGGTCGGCAATGCCACCATTTTCTGCCCCTCATTCACAACAAGACAATGCAGACCCTTACAGACAATTTGGCCACCATATTTTATATTAGTCACCAAGGTGAGGCTCGATCTTACCCGCTCTGCACAGAGGCACTTCACTTTTGGGAGTGGTGCATCTCCCACAACATAGACCTCAAGGCAGCCTACCTACCGGGAAGCCAAAACAGCACAGCGGACATGCTAAGCAGAAACTTCTCCCAGACACACGGATGGGAAAGGGCACGGAAATCCTCACCACTATCTCCCAACACTGGGTTTCTCCACAATAGACCTTTTTGCAACGCCCCACTGTACCAAGTGCCCTCAATACTGCTCCCGGGCAGAATTCGGGGAAAATTTCCTTGGGGACGCCTTCTTCATGAAATGGGAAGCGCCTCAATTTTATGCTTTCCCCCCAATTCCTCTGATATCTTGTGTCCTTTACAAGATAAAAGAGGACAGATCCCGAGTAATCCAGATCGCACCAACGTGGCCCAGACAAACATGGTTTCCGTACCTCAACCAAATGATCACACCACCACCATGGCCTCTCCCAATCGTACCTCACCTACTCACACAGGACTCAGGTCATCTCCATCACCCCAACATCCCAATCCTTCATCTCAAAGCATGGCTAATTTGTGGCTGACAACTCTGGAGGCAGGCTGTTCAACAGAGGTCCGGGATATTTTGATGAATAGCAGACAATTAACCACACGAAAAACATATACTCAAAAGTGGCGTCGTTTCTCCACATGGTGCGGAGACAAAAAACTCTCCCTTCGAACGGCTCCATTACCCACAACACTTGAATATACGCTGACCCTAAAAAAATCGGGTCTTTCTATCAGTTCACTCTGGGTATACTTATCTGCAATCACAGCTTTCCATTCCAAAGTAGATGGCCTCACTATATTCGCACATCCTCTCACTAAACGCTTCTTCAAGGGTATACAGAATACTTACCCTATGGTCAGAGCTCCTACCCCTATGTGGGACCTTAACTTAGTCCTCCATACCCTCATTGGCAAATCTTTTGAGCTTCTGGCTACCTGCTCACTATTACACTTGTCCATGAAAGTCACTTTCCTAGTTGCAATTACGTCGGCATGACGGGTTGGAGAGCTTGGTGCCCTGATGGTAACTTCACCTTACACCATATTCCTCAAGGACAAGGTAATCCTTCGCCCACATCCAAAATTCATACCTAGAGTGGCCTCATCCTTCCATCTCAACCAGCCCATCTACTTACATGTATTCCTCCCGAAGCCGCACGCTGACAGCAGGGAAGCATCTCTTCACACGTTGGACGTTTGTAGAGCACTCGCGTTCTATATAGATAGAACAAAGACATTCAGAAAATCCACCAGACTGTTCATTTCCACAACGGATCAATCTTAAGGACTAACCATTTCCAAACAACTTTCAAAATGGATATCGGAGTGCATCTGATTATGCTACCGCGAACACGACCTAGAACTCCCCTCTGGTCTTCGCACCAACTCCACCAGAGCTATATCCACATCAGTAGCCTTTCTTAAAGATATACCCATCATTGATATATGTAAAGCAGCTACCTGGGCATCAGGCCACACCTTCACCAGACATTACACCATAGAGAAACAATCAGCTGCTGACGCTCATTTCAGAGAATCGGTGTTATCCACCACTCAGTAAACATCTCTGAAGCCCCTCCTTCCACTGACGGGTACTGCTCCATAGTCACCTAAAAGTGGAGCACCCACAGGGACATTCCTCAACGAAGAAGAGAAGGTTACTCACCTGTGCAGTAACTGATGTTCTTTGAGATGGTTGTCCCTGTGGGTGCTCCACTACCCCCGCCTCCCACTTTGGAGTTTCCCTTCGATCCTCTGCGGCAGAGAAGGAACTGGTGGACGGTTGGGTTCAAGCACACGATACCCACTCAGAACAACATGAGCTGGCTGCAGCACGTGCATGGCCAACCAGAGCACTGCTACCTTAAATCTCTGACTAGAAGCGCAGGGGTGCTCAAACACCTAAAAGTGGAGCACCCACAGGGACAACCATCTCGAAGAACATTAGTTACTGCACAGGTGAGTAATCTTGTATGACAAAATTGCAGAAAATATAGTCTGTAAAAGAGAAATACTGTGGCTACTTGTTCAGGACCAGGTTGCAGAGCTCTAACACTTTCTCATTTGATTAGTCTTGTTTCACTTCAATAGTGCACTCACATGAGTAAGGTCTCTGCAAGCTTGCCATCAGTAACACACCTGGTGTTATGTCATTTATTGTAAAGATTATCATTTGTGACGTTTTTCTCCAAATGTTTCAAGAAGCCTTCAGAAGTGTGCCTACAATAATTGGACTTTCAACCATTTCCACACATAAAACTTGTTTTTTACCAGCATGAATGAGTACTCATGCATGCAAATTAGGTCAGTGCACATGCAGTTACCACATTTATTGGACAAAAAGGCCTGTTTCCTGAAGAACATGCTGGATTTTATTCTCATGCAAATGTTGTAGATGGCCCTTTAAAGTTTTTAGAAGTCATTTACAAATAAAACTGGTAATTTTAATACTGAAAATCATAAAATTTCAAAACTAAAAGTGCAAATCAAAATTCAGGGAAGCAAAAAAGAATTTCATTGTATTCCGAAAAGTCAGCTAATTTTCATCCTTTTAGTAGGATACTTTTCATCCAGAGAAATATTTGGCATAATCAAAATCCAAAAAATGTATCTATCACCTCTCAGAATAACTTTTTATTTAGCAAGAAGAACTACAGCAGAATTCTAAGTTTCAAATGTTAAATTTGGCATCCAGGTTTGAGTTGCACAGGATAAAACAGTATTTAAGAACACTCAGCCCCGAATAAGTAAAGAGCTTTTCTTTTGATTTAATTATGGATACAATGCCATCCTTTTACCTAATGGAGTTGAAAAATAGTGGTATTTTGACAACATTCTTGGGGTGTAATAATAAGGCACTCCAGTATCACACCAATGGGCACAGTATAAAAGCCAAGATGTGTAGCTATCCCAGACCTCCAAAACTACAGTGGGCACAAGCTCTCTATTATTTATTCAATTTTTATTGTGCATACTTCATACTCTAAGCACATTTGCTGCTTGACAGAGCTTATATACTAAATATAAAGTCATACTGTGGATATTACAGGCACTTTCAGTAGTGAATATTGATATTATTAATGGCTCCCACAGTACTGCGGATTCCAGCAGTTATTCCCCAAATCCACAAACATTATTCTCAGCGAAAGATGAAGATTTTATTTGAAAAAATATTTTCCATGATTCCCCCCCACACACAGTCAGCACCTTGAAAAACCTTATGTTTCTGACTACAGTGTGAAGAATTTTAATCTCAATATTATTCCCCATTGAATCCAGATTTCAGCAGAGCAATACCTTTTCCATTTATTACTGCTGTGAAAGAGTGTCATAGTACTTTCCACACTAGGCTGTAGTTTTCTCTTCTATATTCAGTTTGTAGATAGTTCAGCAGAACCCTCCACTTTAAATACTTATGGAGCAATTGTATTGCTTTTTTCCCCCTGTAACTCTTCTTCCATTGTTTTGAGAGAAGTTTCCTCACCATGCAGCATCTTAATTGAGAATGCCTCTGTACAGTCACTGTTGGTCTTTCAGTTTTTGTATTTGGAATACGTACTGTAGTAAACACAAGAATAATCAGGTAACATGAATTCATGTGTTTATGAATTTAGATGAATATTCATGTACACCTCGCAAAGATTCAATATAGTTCATCAGGCATTCCTGAACAGTTCACTTGGGGTTTAGGACCATTGAGGAGTAATTGCATTATGATAACATTGCATTTCACATGTATTTATCAAATACATTCGGACAACTATGATATGAAAAGTATTTAATCTCATCATCCCATTTCACCCCCATGACCTTACTCACGGCTCAATCTCCTCTGAGACTTTGTCTAGTCTTGACTGCTTTTAGTGAGTGGTGTGAATATGCTATCTCCTCATTAAACTATTTTAAGGAATTATGGAGGATGTTATTGATGAGTCTGTCTCTGGTTTTTTTTTTTTTTTTTTTATAAGAACGTGCAGGAGGATGAAGACATAGACGTGAATTGATTGAAAGTGTCAGATCACTACTTTATTAACTTTATTATTATTCCTGATTCCCTCTGATAACTAACAGGCAAAATTGGATCCAGTAAAAGGTTAAATGATTTTATGCCATACAATCATTGGATGAGAATTGGCTCACTTAACCAAACTCCCAACAATCAATTCATAATTCAGCACAAATTCACCATCCTCCCTTGTGAAGGTATGGACAGTCTACAACGATTTAAGATCTTCTCTCTCCCAACAGATTAATAGGGTCTGCCAGTCCCTCCTGAGTCCTTGCTCAGCATTACACGAGGAGTTAACCCTTGAGTCCTCTTACTGGCACTGAACATTCACTTTTGTTTTAAAGAGTATTATCCCTTATCCTTTATATATCCCCATCTACCAGGCCTCCAGAATGGCTGCAGAGGGAAAAAAATAAAAAAAATCCCACCAGCACCATGCCAATCTAGCCCAGAGGAGAAAATTCCTTCCAGACCCCATCAAGCTATCACATTAGACCCACAGTAAGCCTGGAAA
>NW_020664417.1:31864946-31886406 GCF_002925995.2 Terrapene triunguis | reverse complement strand
TCGATGACCTCTCGAGGTCCCTTCCAGTCCTAGAATCTATGAATCTAGAAGAAGAAATATGGGGAAGATTTCAGCACCAAGAAAGACTTCTGTATGCCTAGGTGTGCTTAAACACATGGAGAGAGGCGTCTGCAGGAGCTAACTAGCTCTTTCTCCCTTAAATTGGCCTAAGGGCAGCCAGAGGAAATGGAGCTCCCCTCAACTTTCCCCAGTCCCTGCCCATGCATGATCCCACATGCATCCTGGGCAGGGGGAGAGGAAAGGGATGGGGCCTTGGTGCAAGAGCACACTCACATCCCCCAGCCAGGACCCAGAGGATGTCCATTCCCCAGACTGTCTGATCAGACAACCCCAACACTAGTTGATAGTGTTAGTCAATAGAGTCCCAGTTGGGACTTAGCCCCAAACAGGGCATGCCCTGCTCCTCCAGCTTCAAGCCATGTGCGTCCTGCAGCAGGCTGATGCCAATCAGTGATCCGCACGATAGCTGTCTTAAGTGTCTGGGAGAAGGCCATCGCAAAGACAGGTGCCGCATCTGTAAGAACTTTTGCTCATAGACCCAGAAAGAGCGGGATATCCACTTGAGGGCGTCACTGATGAAGGCTGCTGTTCATCCACCATCGGAACCTTCCACTGCAGCACCCACACCCAGCACTTCAGCCTCGGTGCACAGTGCACTGCCGGTGCTGGGCCGAGACCGGCACCATTCCGTTTCACTGGCGCTGAAGAAGCAGCTGAAGAAAAGAAGCCCCTTGGCACTGAAAGACAGAGTCGCCTTGTGCAAAGGACCTGTGTCAGGCCATGCACCCGCTACAGGGCTTCATGGGGGTACTGCAGAGGTTGGACCCACCAGCCCCGTCAGGGACCCACCCTCCACCTTGAGCAGTGGTAGGGGCTCCCAGCTAGTGATGGGGCTTTCAGTGTCCGAAGTGGTCAGAGCAGCTAAGAAGCAAGGCTGACCAGCTCTGCAGGTGCCACGCCAGGTGACCAATACGGCTCCACTCTCGGCACCAAAGGGGAAATCCACCGGGGTACTGTAGCATAGACTGGTGGAACACCCCAGGTCACCAGATTGCAGGCGCAAGTCCCTGTCACTGCGACCTCGGAACCCGGCACTGGCCAGAAGACTTAGATCTCCATCGAGATCTCCACCTACTAGGCAAGGGACTCCGAACTTACGGTGCTGTTCCCCGTACTGACGATCGTCTAGTCATAGGTCACCTAGATGCCGAATACCCTCTCCCAGCCAGTGTATTGGATCCAACCCTCCCTTTCCTCAACCACCTCCACCCCTTCTGGTTGGCCTGGTCCTGTGTCACCTCGGGCCCCTGGGTATTAGATACAGCTTCTTCGAGCTAAACCCTGCCGTTTATATCTGACCATCCCTCCCAGCCCCCTTCCTGGTCCCTCTTCAGGGACCCTTCTCCTGAGCAACTCTTCGTTCAGGGTGTTGAAAACCTCCTGCACCTGGGGGCAGTGGAAAAGGTTCCTCAGAACATGGAAAGCAAAGGATTCTACTCTGGCTACTAGTAATTCCAAAGGCAAAAGGGGGCCTCAGACCCATCCTAGAACTGCATCGCCTCAACAAGTCTCTCAAGAAGTTGAAGTTTCACGTGGTCTCTCTGGCCTCCATCATCCCCTCCCTGGATCAGGGAGACTGGTATGCCACTCTCGATTTAAAGGATGCATACATCCATATTTTCATCTTCTCAGGGCACTGGCGCTTCCTCCGCTTCATATTGGGCCGGTGCCATTTCCAGGTCACGGCAATGCCCTTTGATCTCTCGTTGGCCCTAGGGTATTCACAAAGTGTATAGCACCAGTGGCCCCTTACTTGAGACGTCAGGGAGTCCAAATGTATCCGTACATTGACAACTGGTTGATAAGGGGCCGGTTTCTGGATCAGGTGTGGTGACATCTCGACCTGGTATGTTCCACCTGTTGTGATCTTGGGTTGATAATAAATGAGAAAAAGTCAACCTTGACACCAGTACAATGCATGGAATTCATCAGAGCGATCCTCAGCTCCACTCAGGCCAGGGCCTTCTTCCCCGAGACTCGGTTCCAGGCCACAGTGGACCTCATCGCTGGCCTGCGGCCTACCCTTTCACCAGTGCCTACACGTGCCTGAGGCTGTTGGGCCACGTGACAGCATGTACATACGTAGTTGGGCACGCACGGCTCCCCCTCAGACTTCTTCAGGTATGGCTGTCATCGTTCTATGTCCCCAACCGGTACAGCATGAACCGGGTGGTCAGGATCCCGGACAGCATTCTGTCGTCCCTCTTCTGGTGGCAGGATCCCATGTCAGTGTTGGAAGGAGTTCCCTTCACGGCCCCGACCTCATCGGTGATCCTGTTCACTGATGCCTCAGACCTGGTCTAGGGAGCCACCTGGGTGCTCTCAACACTCAAGGTCGTTGGTCCAGTCACGATCGTTCCATGCATATCAATGTCAGGGAGCTGACAAGCCTGACCAGACAAGCCTGACCAGCCTTTCTACCTTACATACACAGCAGGGTAGTCCAGGTCCTGATGGACAACATGGCTACAGTCTTCTATATCAACAGGCAGGGCGGAGCAGGTCATCTGCCAGGAAGCCCTCTGGCTCTGGGACTTCTGTCTGCAGCACAACATCCATCTCATAGCTGTCACCTTCCAGGGACCAAGAAGGCTTTGACAGATCACCTCAGCAGGATATTCTCATCTTGCCACAAGTGGTCCTTTCATCCGGAGATGGCCAGTTCCATCTTCCGCAGGTAGGGAGCTCCCCAGGTGGACCTGTTCGCATCTCAGCAGAAGAGGAAATGCCACATCTTCTTCTCAATTGGGGGCATGGACAGAGGATCCCTGTCAGATGCCTTCTGCCCCTGTGGTAGGGAGCTCTAATGTACACCTTCCCTCCAGTGCCGTTGCTACACAGGGTCCTCATGAAAATCAAACAGGACAGGGCGAGGGTCCTCCTCATAGCACCAGCATGGCTGCGCCAACACTGGTTAAGCACTCTGATGGACCTCTCAGTGGTGACCCCATTCCAGCTACCGCTCCATTCAGACCTGTTGTCCCAGAGCCACAGCAGTCTTCGGCACCCCAACCTAGTGGTATTACATCTGATGGCTTGACTGCTGTGTGGCTTAGTGCGCAGGAGCAGCAGTGCTTAGCTGAGGTTAAGTGCATTCTGCTGGGGAGTAGGAAGTCCTCCACCAAAGTGACCTACCTGGCCAACTGGAAATGGTTCACCTGTTGGATTGCAGACAAAGGTGTTCGTCCTGAACAGGCTTCGCTGCAGTTTATTCTGGACTACCTCCTTCACCTCAAGCTACAGGGCTTATCCCTCTCATCGATCAAGGTCCATCTAGTGGTCATTTCAGCCTTCCACCCGCCATTCGAGAGCAGGTTGTTTTTTGCTCAGGATATCATGGCCAGGTTCCTTTTCCCACACGTCAGGGACCCCATCACTCTGTGGGACTTGAATCTGGTGCTGTCGCAGCTCGCGGGTCCTCCCTTCAAGCTGCTGGCTTCCTGTTCCCTCCTTCTGCTCTCCTGGAAGCTCGCGTTCCTGGTCGTGGTCACGTTGGCCCGCTGGGTATCCGAGATTCAGGCGCTCACCTCAGAGCCACCGTACACAGTCTTCTACAAAAATAAGGTCCAACTAAGGCCGCACTTGGCTTTTCTTCCTGAGGGGTTTCTCAGTTTCATTCGAGACAGGACATTTACCTACTGATCTTCTTTCGGCGGAGGAGTGCAGTCGTTCTGTAAGTCAACGCAATTATTCGTTGCTGTGGCCAACGGAATGAAAGGTTTCCCTGTATCTATTCAAAGAATTTTGTCTTGGATCACTGCGTGCATTCGCTTCAGCTACAACCCAGCAAAGGTGCCACCCCCGGCAATTGTCACCGCCACCTCTACCAGGGTGCAGGCCTCTTTGGCAGCCTTTCTGGCCCATGTGCCTATCCAGGACATCTGTAGAGCAGCAACCTGGTCATCTGTCCACACTTTTACGACCCACTATGCACTGACCCAGCAGGCCCGGGATGATGCTGGCTGCAGTACTGCAAGCCGCTATGCTGTGAACTCCGAGCCCACCTCCATGGATACTGCTTGTGAGTCATCTATAATGGAATCAACATGAGCAAGCACTCAAAGAAGAAAAAATGGTTACCTACCTTTTGGTAACTGTTGTTCCTCGAAATGTGTTGCTTGTGTCCATTCCATTTCCCGCCCTCCTAACCCTCTGTCGGAGATGCCAGCAAGAAGGAACAGAGAGGGCGCAGGGCCAGTGGCGCTTGATATACTGACAAATGGGAGTACCACTCCAGAGAACGCCACAGCCAGCCCTACAGATACCACTAAGGCAGAAATCTCCGACAACTGTGCACATGGGCGCGCACATGCTTAAAATGGATTGCACATGAGCAAAACATCTCGAAGAACAACAGTTACAAAAAGGTAGGTAACTGTTTTTTCTTTAAACACAAACCAATACACTTCACATAAATATTACTTTCCTTCACTAACTTTTGAAAAATTTCAAGAAATTAAATATGTGAAGAAATATGCAGCAATACGAACTCCAGAGCACACTGATTTTAAATACTAGTAAACCAGTTTATAATAGGTGCACATGAATCAATACATGGGAAGTATGCAAGCTGCTTTCAAAAAGTTTCAATTTTGAAATATTAAGTGCCTTCTATGTTAAAAATATATTTTCAATTGTGAATCTTGGGGAACATTACAGACACGGCCTTATTGCACAAACTCTGTGTTTTTAAATCATATATTTTGTGAAAGCTTAGTGGTTTGGCTTGGTGGTGGTAAAAATATTTTCGAATGACAGGAACAAGTGAAAGGCACTGCAGCAGAGGTCTCCTGCTGTCGACTTTGTTGTTATTTATTATCTCTACAACTCCAATAACATGTATGCAACTTTACAGAATTTTAAGACATTTCCCTCCCCCAAAATTGATATTGTAAATTGGTGCAACATGATGAGAAATGGTAACAAAAACTGGCTGTACAGGAACAAGAATGCAAGAATTGCAACAACAAAACCATGTTGGATAAAAACATAATTAAACATGGCATGCATCTTGCGGGGGAGGCTATGTCTTTTAAGATAATGGTATTATGAGCAAAAGACTAGGTGGTAATAATTTATAATCTATTTGAAATTTCAAAATGTATTTTCTATTTTTAATTTTGTAATCAATATAGTGGCGTTACCATCAGTCTTAGTGGAGGTTTGTTGGAAATTGTTTTCCTAATAAGTTTAAGGTTTATCACGACTCAATTTCAACACAAGCATTCCTTTATTAATTCAAAGGCCAGTTGATGATAATTACACGCAGTGTACAAACAAAAGTATGTACTCCTATATTCTACACCTAACAGCAATTTAGTTTTAAGTACTGGACAAACTATTCACAACAGGATCAGGCCCTGGAGGCACCTTGCCATCATGGCATTTTCCAGAGGGGTAAGGAAAAGCACTGACAAAGAACCTAGAAAACCTGTATTTATTTTTTTTATACACTGTGACAAACAGGTGATGTCATTGCCAGTTATCAGACCTTCACTAAAGCTAGATGAGGGAATTTTAGGGCTGAATCCTATCCTCGGCTCTGTTGAGACAAGATTCATGGCTTGTCAAGATTCACTCACAATTCAAGAAGGTTGCCTTCTTATCTTATTTTAGTATGTTTTTTTCCTAGCTACCAGACTAAGCATTTCTAACCAATTATTTACTGCACCTGGTGCCCAATTAACTATGTTTTCTTTATTTCTATGACATCCACTCAAATCTTAAAACTGGTATTTTAAGGGTCACTACAACAATCACACAAGTAACTTATTTTTCTCATGATCTCATCCTTTTACATGTTTCGGGCCTACCACTCATGCTAAAAATCCAAACTCAATTTAAATCCATCGTCTGTTTAGGCCTAATGTAGACCCATATTCCTAGAAAAGTCACTAGCACTTAGATGTTGAGGAGTAATATTGTTAAAAAATAAACTTTAGGGAAGAAAAGTAGGTTTGTTGTGGGAAAAGATGGTTTCCGTGAACTTGTTGATATGCACCTCGGTATGTCTGAAGCCGCCTTTGGTTGGGATAGGAATGATAAGAGAGACGAGAATAAAACTTTCAGCAATAAAAGCCAGCATATACACTACAGTATTTCATCTTTCAGATAATAAATTAGGAAATGAACATTGTCTTATTTAAAAAAAATACAGGCATTACAAGGTAGCACACTTTCACATTTTAGTTGCATAGAATATCTTGGCATATAAATTCTGCATGTTATGAATCTCTACTGTGCATTACAGTTTATTCTAGTGAGAGTTGTACTCAGCCTTAGTCCAGATATTTGACTCTGAGTGGTCTTAACAATTGTGTGGACACAATAAGATCAGATTTATTGTAATGAATATATAATTTAATTTAAATCATTTTAAATGTTATAATACGTTAATCAAGAGCAGAATGTCTGTATGGAACATTAATTTGA
Organism: Terrapene triunguis; assembly: GCF_002925995.2. NCBI lineage: Eukaryota > Metazoa > Chordata > Testudines > Emydidae > Terrapene > Terrapene triunguis. Next base: position 31,879,893 of record NW_020664417.1, on the reverse strand, counting down.
GGCAGTAAGAACAAGCAGCTGTAGTTCCCTGATATGATATCTGCAGTATTTATATTAATTATCTCATAACACAGAATAACTGGAGTAGAAAATCCATTATGTTTAGTTAAATAGTGAGGAAATCAAAATGCTTTTATCTGTTAATTTTAAGGTATCCTCCAGAAACGGTAGGCTTTAAAGGTAACAGATGGCCAACATGTTTAGTGGGATTATAAAAATACAGTAGTAATATTATAAGTGTGAACTTTTCCAATTTGCAGCCTTTTTACTTTAATTAAACAAATATGGCTATGACCAAAATAACTAAAATAATTGTCTTTAATTTTCATTTTCAAGTGTAAAAGTTTTTTGTACTTCTGCCAAATTTGTCATTTGCTGACATGTTCATTGTGTGAAAATACTATTCTCCTAATTTACAACAGACATAATACAAAAATAGAAATGATTCTCTGTAATGCAGAAGTAATTTATCCATTGTTTAATTTAAGGGGAAATGTCTGTTACAACACACTTAAATATTACTTTAACTTCTAACCAAAGACAAATGTGTAGTAGGTTTCCAGCTCGGATCCTATATACTTAGGCTTGTCAGAATTTGATTTTGATTTTTTAAATATTTTTTTATGGATAACATCGATGTTTATTTTTAAGAAAGTTTAAAATTCTTATCAATTTAAGTTTTCACAGTTGTATAAAATTGTGGATTTTAAGCCCCCCTCCCCCCATCCCCCCATTTTTATCTATTTAAATTTTTACAGTTGTGGGAAATAATGGGAGGGTCAGGCAATTATTTAATGACAATAGACATTGAGATTCAAATGTTAAAGCTTTATAAATGGTCAACGTCACATGCCAAAATATACAGAATAAATAGCCTTAAATCAAAAAATCATACTACTTTACTCGTCATTCACTAGTCTATTTGTAACAAATCTAATTCAGAAGTCTGAATCACTGGATTTTAACTCTCATAAATTCTTAGGCAAAGAAAGAAAAATGCTGTTTATCTGTAAATTTTGATTGTTATTGATGGAAATATTTTCCCTCACTTTGTGTATGTACAGTGAATTAAATGTTTACCAAATTTACCAATGGTAATACTTATGCACATGCTTAATTTCAGTGGGATCATTCATCTGCTTGAGATTAAACACATACCCATGTCTTTTCAGGATCATAGCCTTAAATAATAGTGATACTGCCTGGGTGCTGCACTATATTACATTCCAAATGTTGGCCATCAAAGGTACTGTGTTTAAAAGCAGGAGCAGCGGCACAGGATTTAGTCTCCATGTGACCGACTTCCTACCCTTTAAGGAGAATAGTTTGTCATATAGTAAGAGAGTGAGTCACATGGATCTGATGTACTGGGATGACTCCATATATTTCTTGCATCACAGTACTGGATTTTAGGATAATACTCTATGGAGGGGTACTTCCCTATTTAAGGGCACAGTGCTTATATATTATTATTTATATTACCAATCTTCTGTTGTCTTCTGTTCTGTATATAGGGAAATTGTCATTTTACATATCTAATTAAAATGGACTTCAATAGTTTTTTGAGGTTTGTCCCTTCTGGTTTTCCTCCCAACTGTCAGAGGTTCTGGCCTTTGAAGTAGAGACTAAACTGAAGCCTCTTGTGCTCTTCTCTTTGAATGTCCTGATGGAAGTTAAGTGTCCAGTATTAATTTTTGAAAACAGCAGAGAGCCAACCTCAGCCTCCTGAGCTAGGTTGTCCTTTCCCTTGAAGAACAGATTCAGCTTTGTGAGCTAGTACAGAGTACAAAAATTGAAACCTTATTTTCCTACCCAATTAGGCTACTTTATGGTATTCACTTCCTTTGGATTTTTTGGAGTTGGAAGACCTCATTCATAAAAATTACTATATAAAACTATTATATTTTCAAAGTTCATATACTTCAGTATAGTAAATTTATATTTTGTTCATGTAGCATATATTATATAAACGATTTACTGCATATTACTCCAGAAAGAAGAGACTGTTTGTTTTAAATATGCAAGGAAACTTAATCCATCACGCTGTTTCAGAAATATATGTTCTATTTCTCTTTATAATTTTCAGTATCACTATTTTTACTTCTCTCTCAATTAGCATTAGCTCCAGATTTGAAAAAGCAGCGGAGGAATATACACTGATTAGCATGTTCAGATACTCTGCTTCCAATCAGTAAATTATATTCAAATGTCAACACAAATTCTACCATTTTCTGTATGTGAAAACAAATTGAACAGTTGGTTTCTCTTAACATTTATATAATATTTATTATAAAGATATTTCTAGAACATGTACTTACGAGTTTCACATTCCTTCATTTGTTCCATAGCTATATATGTTGGTTTTGTAAAACCAGTCAGTTTTCATTACTTCAAATGATAGGAGAATAAAGTAACCTTTGAGCTGATGACTTTATTTCACCCCACACTAATTCTCTTAATGGCTGCTAGAATTGATTGTAATAGCAGAAATGCCTTGCATTTGGTATTAGACAAGAGCAGAAGCACTTCTTGGCAAGTTCCTGAATGGATTCATCTGATATAATATGCATTTTTTGATTACTGTCTAACCTTCTACAACCTTTACTGTCTGTCTTTTGCCATTAAAGATTCATCTGCCACTCTATCAGGTGAAATAATAGTCTGAATAGATCTGAATTACCTCATCTAGACCTATTTTAAATCAACGCAGACCGATGATATAATTTCAGTAGCATGTCTCATTTGTAAGAGAAGTACCTAAACAGATTCCAGAATACAGAGACATGTTAGTAAGATTACTCAGCATATTGCACACCCTTGATCAAGCATATACCTATAGCACACACCTCAAAAACGTTAAACTGGCCCAGCCACAATATACAGCTTTATCCATTGCTTAGCAAACATTTGTGCTCTATGAGGGAATGGGTGCTTGTGACATCTGCTAATATTCTGGCACACGGGCAGAGCTGTATCAGATGATGTATTGGAGAAAGACATAGAAAAACCAACACCAAGGAAACAAATTCAAAATATTTAGAAACTTCCAATGGGTCAGGAGGTATGTTTGTGACTTTAAGAGGTTTTACTTTAAGAGGTTTCAGTTAGGGTTTTCTTCTGCAGTCTAATTTTGCTAGAAATAGTTTTAGTGGGAGTGATGGTAACATCTATATTTAAGATTACCTAGTTGTTTTCATTTTGGTCACTTATGACTATCTCAAACTCACTTTTTGGGTTATAGACTTAAGCTCTGACTAAATGTGGGTATTTTTGGAAAGTTTAAGCAAAATGTGTTCATCTGTGTTTGAATGAGAGAAAATTGAAAAAATACTTATCCCATTTTAAAAATAGTTTTGTAAGTTTTTTTCTTCTTCGAGTGATTGCTCGTGTATATTCCACAGTAGGTGTGCATGCTCGCCACGTGCACCGGTGTTGGAAGTTTTTCCCCTAGCAGTACCTGTAGGGGGGGAGTGACCGCTGGAGTGGCGTCTGCCTGGCGCGGTATAAGGGGAGCTGCGCGCTCCCCGCACCCTCAGTTCCTTCTTGCCGCCAGTGAAGGTGCATCGGAACTCCTCAGCTCCAGCCTTTACTGCAGCTTGTCCCCAGAACTGTTCATTCAGTAGTACCTGTAGTCAGTTTAGTTTTCAGTGAAGTTTAGTTAGTTAGTGAGCCTGGGCTGGGGCATGCCCCATGCCCCGGGATTTAAGTCATGTGGCTCCTGTAGGCGTTCTATGCCAAGGAGTGACCCGTACCCAGACTGTCTGCGCTGTGTGGGAGAAACCCATATCAGCGAAAGGTGTAAGATTTGCAAGTCATTCAAGCCCTGGATGAAAAAAGAAAGGGACATTAGACTCCGGGCCATCCTGATGGAGCTGGCGCTGGTCCTGACCCCAGCACGCTGCTCCGATCTTGTACCCAGCACCGCGGCGGCGGTGCATGGAGACCCTCCGGTACCTTCAACTAGTCGGCACCAATCCCCTTCCATGGGGCGGGCCAAGAAGACCGGAAAGACTCCCTCTTTGCAACGGCTCCGAGGGAAGTCTGGGACAGAGACTAGACCCATCGGGCCCTAGGCCTCCGACTCACGTGGAGCTTCTCTGGATGTCCGAATGCCATCTACGCCTAAAGCCCTCCAGGCGGCTAAGGACGTCATGTCCATCCCAGTGCCGGGAGCGCCGCTGATGTCGGCCCCACGCTACAGAGGCAAGCCGCCACTGGGACCGCTGCAGTCACCGCCAGCCCGGTACCAGTCTTGGTCGAGGGAACGTTCCTGACACCGCTCACCGCTCACCGCCCAGTGACCGTTCAGGGCTCAGTCCACGTGGATCGCCCTCGACGCTGGCCAGACTGTCCGGATGGGTGCCATCCAATCGAGACTCCTGGCACCGCTCATCTTCACGGAGCAAACACAGATGGACCGTGGCGGACGTCGCCAACGGTCCTCGTCTCGAAGGGGGTACCGCAGTCAGTCACTGCATGACCGTCGATGCTGTTCCCGCTCGGAATCCTGCTCCCTTTCTCCGCCAAGGCACCATAGCTCCAGGCATCGATCACTGGCTCCTCGCCGTCACGAGTCTGCCCGTCGAGATCACTCGCGGAGCAGCCACTACCATCGGTGCTGTTCTCCTACTCCGAGGTCACGTTCCCGTGGTCGACATAGATCCCGGCACCAACGCCACTCCCGGTCCGGAGGCAGCAGCGTATTATACGCCAGTCCATCCTCCGCTCACAGTCGCCCATCTACAGGCCAGGCTAGCCAGCCTGATCGGCCGGACCCGCCGGTGCCTCAGCAAGTGCAATGGCACCGTGCGTCGTGGCCAGCCCAGTGGGCACCTTGGCCTCCGGCACAGCCCCCGGTGGGGGCTTGCTTGATGGCCAGGGCATCAGAAGCACCATCGGCCTCCATCCCTAGGCCGCCAAGAAAAGGGTCAACGGGCCCGCTTCCTCGGTGCCGTGCCCAGAGTCCGACCAGGTGGTGGATCCTCCGGTGCCGGACGACACCCAAAGCACCGCACCGGACTCCTCGCCTTGTCCTGAGGAGCTGATTGCGTCCCCGCCCCCCTCCGTCCCACAGGAGGACTACCGGGTCCATCAGGACGTAATAAAAAGGGTGGCAGTAAGCCTCCATGTCCAGGCTGAGGAAATGGAAGAGCCCTCAGACTCCCTGTTCAATGTGCTGTCCCCCTCGGCACCGAGCAGGGTGGCCTTGCCGTTCCATGAAGGGGTGGTGAAAATTTCAAATGCCCTGTGGCAAACACCAGACTCATTGGCTCCCATCTCTAAAAAGGCAGAGCGCAAGTACTTCATACCCACTAAGGGGCATGAGTATCTGTATACCTACCCACTGCCCAAGTCCTTGGTGGTCCAGTCGGTCAACCACAGGGAGCGACAGGGGCAGCCAGCCCCGACCCCAAAGAACAAAGACTTTCGGAGGCTGTATGCTTTCGGGAGAAAAATTTATTCGTCTTCAAGCTTCCAGCTGAGAGTAGCAAACCATCAGGCTCTCCTAGGTCGCTACAAGTTTATTCTCTGGGGATCCCTCCCCAAGTTTGAGAACTCCCTCCGGGAGCGCGATAGAGAGGAGTTTAAGGCGCTCGTGGAGGAAGAGGCAGCCGCTGCAAGGGCTTCTCTGCAGACCGCTTCGGATGCAGCAGACACGGCCGTACGGTCCATGGCCTCGGCGGTGTCCATGAAATGGGTGTCCTGGCTTCTGCTCTCTGGGCTATCCAGTGAAGCGCAGTCATTGATGCAGGATCTCCCTTTTGACAGGAAGGCGCTGTTTGCGGAGGAAATGGACACAAGGCTGCACGGCATGAAAGACTCCTGCATGACCCTCCAGACCCTGGGCCTCTATGTCCCTGCTCTGACAAAACCCAAGTATAAGCCACAGCAGGCTCCCGCCCAGATCGCCCTCCCAAAATACGAGGCCGCCCACAAGAAGCAACGGGACTACAAGAAACGCCCACAAAAACAACACCGGCCAGCCCCCCAGCCTGGGTCCTCTAGGGGCAAGCAGGCGGGTAAAAGGTGGTATTGACGGGACGCTCGGGGGTACCCCACCAGTTTTCAGCAGGAATCCACCCCCAATAAAGCTCCCTTTTTCCAATCGATTGTGTGCGTTCCTCCCGGAATGGTCACGGCTCACCTCGGACCGTTGGGTCCTCAACACCATCTCCCGAGGTTACACCCTCCAGTTTACCTCCTACTCACCCAACCACCCCCTGCCCTGGTCCCTCTTGGGGGACCCATCGCACGAGGCTCTGCTCGAGCAGGAGGTCGGGAGGCTCCTGGAACTAGGAGCGATAGAGGCGGTGCCCAAGGATTTCCTGGGCAAGGGGTATTACTCCCAGCATTTCCTTATCCCGAAGGCCAAAGGATGGCTCAGACCCATACTGGACCTGCGAGGTCTGAACCAGTACTTGGTAAAACTCAAGTTTCACATGGTTTCCCTGGCCTCCATCATCCCCTCCCTGGATCCAGGGGATTGGTACGCGGCCCTTGATCTACAGGACGCGTATTTCCACATCCACATATTCGAGGGCACAGGTGCTTCCTCCATTTTGTGGTGGGACTGAATCACTACCAATTCACTGTCCTCCCGTTTGATCTGTCCACTGCCCCAGGGTCTTTACAAAGTGCAAATCAGTAGTAGCGGCCTACCTCAGGCGCCGGGGGGTCCAGATATTCCCCTATCTGGACGACTGGCTAGTCAAGGGCACCTCCCGGTCGCAGGTGAGGGATCACGTGGCACTCCTCCTGTCCACATGCAATGCCCTGGGCCTGTTGGTAAACAACACCAATTCCACGTTAGTCCCGGTCCAACACATAGGGTTTATCGAGGCACTCCTGGACGCAATGTCGGCCAGAGCCACTCTTCCACCAGACAGGTTCGAGACCTGAAAGGGCTCATCGACTCGATCATAAGGTTCCCGTTGACGACAGCTAGGTCCTGCCTGCAACTGCTAGGTCACATGTCGACGTGCACGTATGTGGTCCGCCAGGCCAGGCTCAGGATGGGGCCCCTACAACTCTGGCTCACCTCGCAGTTCTCCCAAGCCACGGACAGGTTGGACAAGGTCCTCACCGTGCCGAACTCAGTGGCTGCCTCCCTACTGTGCTGGTCCACACCGAGCAACATGTTCTTAGGGGTCCCCTTCAGGGACAGGGCCCCGTCCGTGGGGCTGGTGTCTGATGCATCAGACCTGGGCTGGGGAGACCATATGGGGAATTTTCAGACCTAAGGCCTGTGGTCTCCACAGGACCTGACCCTTCACGTAAATGTCAAGGAACTCAGGGCGGTGCGGCTGGCGTGTATGGCCTTCCGCTCGCACCTGAAGGGCAAGGTAGTCAGAGTTCTCATGGACAACATGGCCTCGATGTTCTATAGCAACAGGCAAGGCAGGACTTCTGTATAGCCCACAACATCCACCTAAAACCTTTTACCTACCGGGTGCCCAGAACGTGAGCGCGGATCACTTGAGCAGGGACTTTTCCTCTCAGCACGAGTGGTCCCTAGACCTGGAAGTGGCCCTTCAGCTTTTCTGGAGGTGGGGAACTCCCCAGGTGAACCTATTCGCGACCCGACAACCGTCAATGCCCCTGGTTCTGCTCCGGGGGGGGGCCTGGGGAGGGGCGCTATCTCCGATGCCTTTATCCTGCCCTGGTCAGGCCACCTCCTATAGGCCTTTCTCCTGTTCCCACTGATCAGCAGGGTCCTAGAGAAAATAAAGATGGACAAGGCCAAGGTCCTCCTCACTGCCCCGACGTGGCCCAGGCAGCATGGGTACGGGACCCTCTTGGGCCTGGCAGTGGCTCCGCTGTGGCTGTTGCTGCTCCGCCAGGATCTGCTCTCGTAGGACCAGGGCCGTCTCCTCCACCCCAACCTGGCAGCTCTCCACCTCACGGCGTGGCTGCTCAGTGGCTAGGTGGCGAGGAGAGGACATGTTCAGCTCTGGTTCAGTGCATCCTCCTTGAGAGTAGACAGCCCTCCACTCGCCACTCCTACATGGCGAAGTGGTCTCATTTTGCTAGGTGGGCGACGGACCAAGGTGTATCCCCAACAGCCGCCCCTGATCCAGCTTATCCTTGATTACCTCCTCCACCTGAGGGCCCAGGGCCTGGCACCCTCGTCAGGCAGGGTGCATCTGGCAGCCATATCAGCTTTCCATCCCCCGGTACAAGGACACACGGTGTTCTCGCATGCTATGACCGGCCGGTTTCTTAAGGGTTTGGACCGGCTTTACCCGCATTCTAAGCCCCTGGTCCCACAGTGGGACCTGAATTTGGTGCTGGCTCGGCTTACAGGGCCCCCGTTTGAGCCACTGGCCACGTGCTCCTGGTCTCACCTCTCATGGAAGTTGGCCTTCCTGGTTGCTATCACGTCAGCCAGGCAGGTCTCGGAGCCACCATATACTGTGTTTCATAAAGACAAGGTCCAGCTCTGCCCACACCCTGTGTTCCTCCTGAAGGTGGTGTCCACCTACCACATGGGTCAGGACATTTTTCTACCAGTCCTTTGCCCCAAACCTCATGCGACTAATGAGGAACGCCGCCTCCACAGGCTTGATGTGAGGCGGGCTCTGGCTTTCTACCTCGAGTGAACCAAGCCATTCAGACAGTCCTCACAGCTGTTTGTCGCCTCGGCTGAGTGCGCGAGAGGCCAGCCTATTTCCACTCAGCAGCTGTCCATCTGGATCACTTTATACATCTGCTCCTGTTATGAGCTGGCAGATGTTCCCCTGCCGCCCATTGTTAGGGCACACTCGACGTGGGCGCAGGCCTCGTCGGCTGCCTTTGTGGCCCACGTCCCCGTTCAGGACATCTGTAGGGCCGTCAAGTGGTCTTCTGTTCACACGTTCACCTCGCACTATACGATAGTCTCCCAAACCAGGGATAACGCCGGGTTCGGCAGGGCAGTACTCCGTCCCGAGAACTTGTGAACTCCTACCCACCTCCAGCAGATACAGCTTGGAATCGCATACTGTGGAATACACATGAGCAATCACTCGAAGAAAAGACAGTTACCTTTTCCATAACTGGTGTTCTTCGAGATGTGTTGCTCATGTCTATTCCACATCCCGCCCTCCTTCCCGGCTGCCGGAGTTGTCTGGCAAGAAGGAACTGAGGGTGGGGGGAGCGCGCAGCTCCCCTTAAACCGCGCCAGGCAGGCGCCACTCCAGGGATCGCGGGGGGGTGCTCCCCTCCTACAGGTACTGCTAGGGGAAAAACTTCCAACACCGGTGCACATGGCGAGCATGCACACCTACTGTGGAATAGACATGAGCAACACATCTCGAAGAACACCAGTTACGGAAAAGGTAACTGTCTTTTTTTTTTTACATCCCTGAGTAGAAGGTTGAAATATGGTGGAGAAATAGAAAAATTGGTTTTGATTTGACCAAAGTATTACGGTTTGACAATCACATTTTGCATATGCACAGTAGTTTGTATGCAGTTTTGTAATGCTTTTTACTAATATCCTAAGTTAAGAAAGCCTTCAGAGAAAGAGAGAGAGATTGTCTGTCTCTACCTTAAGTGCTTAGAGCCTAACCTAAAGCTCATTGTAATCAATGGGATTCTTTCTCTTTGTTTCAGTGCTCTTTGGATCATATCCTTAGAGCACATAAGGGCTGGTCAAAAATTTTCCATTGAAACAGTCTTTTCACAGAAAATTTTATTTTCAGCTAAACAGATTTTTTCATTAAAAAAAATCTACTTTCTGTAGAAAATTTGATTTTTTTCATCAAATATCAAACCACCCAAAATATTTTGGCCAAAACCAAATATTTTGATTCAGAAATGTAGTCCTGGTGCGTCATGTTTCCTCATGTCTTCATTCTTCTCTATGGACCAACCTCCTAAATCAGACTATATATCCCATATGCACAGTCACCACTGCCATGATGCACTGCCTCCCTTCATCAAGAGACATGTTTCATGGGGTGATGCAGTCCAACCAGGGAACCAAGCCCATTGAGGAGAATGGGAATGTGAGGGAGCTGAAATATAACTCCTAGGAGACTGCAGTGACATTTCTGAATCAAAATATTTTTATATATTTTTTTAATTTTTGCCAAAAAGTTGAAATTCTCTGCAGAAAAAGATCCCTATTATCTGACTAGTTCTACTAGACACTTTTACAGGACAGCACTATGGAAATTGTTTTTTTTAAGAAAACAAATTCCACTTTAAAAAGGCAAAGATAAATACAGTGTTATAGTTGCACACCGTAAGCATTCAGAAATAAGACTATGCCTATGTTCAAATTTTTAGCTCAATTTTTTTCTTATGATCCCATAATATTTATAAGACAAAAGTATATATTTATCTACAACTTCTATAAATTGCATTGTGTAATTGGTGTGGTGAATGAAGCAGCACTACAGGAACTCTGCCCTCATTCACTGTTCACTTGTGTATAAATTACATTAATGAACATCTATTTTTCTGGCATACACAGGTACTGCAGTACAGCAGAAGATGAAGGTTGTGAGGGAAATTGCTTGGTACTGTTATATTGTATTATTTAAGAAATAGTACGTGACCAGTGATTTGAAGTCAGTGTCAAAATGCATACTCAAAAAGGTAGTAAGATTGTGCACTCTACCCTTTCCATCAGTTGTAGTCTTCCTTTACTAGAGAAATAAGTGAGAATAAGTGTGATATGCTGGGATATCTTTTCCTGCAATGAATTACAAAATAGCATTCAATAGAGGATACAGAAGTTCTTATAGGAAGCACTGTAAAGTGAAATTAGGCAATCTTTCACTATATTTATCAATGTGTTTGGGGGGTTTATAAATCATTTTTATTACAAAATATCAGTGTGGACTTTGTTAGCTTTATCAACTCCTGTTCTTGTGTGCTTCTCACAGTAACTTAGCTATTACACCTCTTCTGTTGCACAATTAGCCATTACTGTATTATGTCTGTTGAGTCAGTAATACTGAACTTTTTCAGTTGTGCTACTGTACCTCATCTATTTCCTTTGTGCTACAAAAGTCTGACATTTCATTTAATTTCTGTTTTTTTTTAAGTTTACTCCAAAAACATAGTTTGCAAATAATTTTAAAATGAATTTGACCAGCTTTCATACAGCATCTGGGACACCATTACAATACCATATAAAAGAACTGATCACACAACAAATCCCATGTAGAATGAAGAGCTCTTTCACTTGTGAATAACCTACTCTTGGAGATTCAAGGGCACTCAGATCAGTCCACAAGGGAAGGAAAAACCTAGGATTTATAGGCCAGATTCAGAGGTTTGTCTAAAAGACTACAAGGAGTCTAAGTTTATTTAACTTACACACTGAAGAGACTAGAAAAAAGTTTCTGTTGCTTCAGATTAGACTCTCCAATCAGTTACTTTGATACCTTTAATTTTTATGCTTATGTATTTAGATTCACAAGGCTAAAATCAGATCCCTTTAAATTTACATAAATTTCCATACACTAACTTAGGCCTGGTCTACACTACGGGGTAAGGTAGAATTTAGCTGCGTTAGGTTGATTTTAAAGTGACTGCGTCCACACAACCAACCCCGTTCCGTCAACCTAAAGGGCTCTTAAAATCGACTTCTGTACTCCTCCCCAGTGAGTGGAGAAGCACTAAAATCGACCTTGCTGGGTCAAATTTGGGGTAGTGCGGACACAAACTGACAGTATTGTGCTCCGGGAGCTATCCCAGAGTGCTCCATTGTGACCACTCTGGACAGCAGTTTGAACTCCGATGCACTAACCAGGTACACAGGAAAAGCCCCGGGAACTTTTTAATTTCATTTCCTGTTTGGTCAGCGTGGTGAACTCAGCAGCACAGGTGACCATGCAGTCCCTCCAGAATTGCAAACGAGCTCCAGCATGGACCAAAAGGGAGACACTGGATCTGATTGCTGTATAGGGAGAAGCATCTGTGCAGGCCGAACTCCAATCAAAAAGAAGAAATGCAAATATATTTGCCAAAATCTCACAGGGCATGTTGGACAGAGGCTACAACAGGGACACACAGCAGTGCCGTGTGAAAGTTAAGGAGCTCAGGCAAGCCTACCAAAAGACAAAGGAGGCAAACGGTCGCTCCGGGTCAGAGCCCCATACATGCCATTTCTATGATCAGCTGCATGGCATTTTAGGAGGGGGACCCTACCACTATCCCACCACTGTCTGTGGACACCTGCAAGGGGGGAGTCTCATGCAACAGGGAAGAGGATTTTGTGGATGAGGAGAATGAGCAGCAGGCAAGCAGTGAATCCATTCTCTCCGGCAGCCAGGACCTTTTCATCACCCTGGAGCCAGTACCCTCCCAAGGCAGGATCCCCAACCCTGAAGCCAGAGAAGGCACCTCTGGTGAGTGCACGTTTGTAACTACAGTACAGGGTTTAAAAGCAATAGTGTTTAATGTTTGATTTGCCCTGAAGAATTGGGATGCATTCGGGGCCAGTACAGCTACTGGAAAAGTCTGTCCACATGTCTGGGGATGGAGCGGGAATCCTCCAGGGACATCTCCATGAAGCTCTTCTGGAGGTATTCTGAAAGCCTTTTCAGAAAGTTTCTGGGGAGGGCTGCCTTATTTTGTCATCCACGGTAGGACGCTTTAGCACACCAAGCCAGTAACAAGTATTCTGGAATCATTGCAGCACAAAGCATGGCAGCGAATGGTCCTGGGTTTTGGTCGCATTCAAGCAACATTTGGTCTATATCTTTCTGTGTTAGCCTCAGTAAAGTGATTTCATTCATGGTCACCTGGTTGAAATAGGGGAATTTTTGTAAGGGAACAGTAAAAGGACTCTGTTCATGCTAGGCTGTTTGCACTTGGCTAAAAGGGATCATCCCAGAGAATAGCCACGCAGCAGGGGGAGGTGTGAAGCGATTATCCTGGAGAATAGCCATGTGGCGGGGGGAGGGGAGAAGGGATCTTCCCAGAGAATAGCCACGCGGTTGGGTGGGGGTAGGTGTGTGCTGCACATCCACCCAAAAACTGCAGCCCCTCCTTTTAAATGTGAAACCCAACCCATTGCTTGCTCTGGGAAAGGAGGGTGTTGCAGTTTGAAAACATTCCCACATCTTATGAAGCCGTAAGAAGCCAACCCCGCGTACCAAAAGGCTTACCATGGCTGCCTGGAAACCGAATTCTGTTGCCCAGCCATGTGTGATGTGTCACCAAACCAGCAGGCGCTTAATATAAAAGGCAAAATGCGACCTTGTACCTAAAGTACATGTGCTGTCTGTTGTGAATTGCTTGATTCACTGTGAAAGAGTCTCCCTTTTGTTCTCAGAAATGTATCATCTTAAATTTTACTCTCCCTTTTCATCTCCCCCCAGGTGCAAATGTTTCTACACTCCCCCTATCATCTCCATCCCTGAGGTTATCGCAGATTAGAAGGCGAAAAAAACACACTCGCTATGACATGTTTTCCGAGCTCATGCAGCCTTCCCACAGTGATAGGGCACAGCTTAATGCATGAAGGCATTCAGAGGCAGAGGCCAGGAAAGAATTAACTGAGCGCGAAGATCGGAGGCAGGACACGATACTGAGGCTAATGGGGGAGCAAACGGACATGATGAAGCATCTGTTGGGGGAGCAAATGGACATGATGAAGCGTCTGTTGGAGCTGCAGGAAAGCCAACAAGAGCACAGACCCCTGCTGCATCCACTGTATAACCGCATGCCCTCTTCTCCAAGTTCCATATCCACCTCACCCAGATGCCCAAGAACACGGGGGGAGGCTCCGGGCACCAGCCACTCCATTCCAGAGGATGGCCCAAGCAACAGATGGCTGTCTTTCAAACAGTTTGATTTTTAGTGTGGTTACAATAAACAATGTGGCCTTGTCCTTCCCTCCTCCCCCACCCCATCCGGGCTACCTTGTCTGTTATCTCATTTTCTTTTAATTAATTAATAAAGAAAGAATGCATGGTTTCAAAACAATAGTTACTTCATTTCGAAGGTGGGAGGGTGGATGGCTTACAGGGAATTAAAATCAACAAAGGGAGTGGGTTTGCATCAAGGAGAAACACACACAATTGTCACACTGAAGCCTGGCCAGTCATGAAACAGGTTTTCAAAGCCTCTCTGATGTGCAGTGCACCTTGCTGTGCTCTTCTAATCGCCCTGGTGTCTGGCTGCTCAAAATCGGACGCCGGGCGATTTGCCTCAACCTCCCACCCCACCATAAACGTCTCCACCTTACTCTCACAGATATTATGGAGCACACAGCAAGCAGCGATAACAATGGGAATGTTGGTTGCGCTGAGGTCTGACCTAGTCAGCAAACAGCGCCAGCGAGCTTTTAAATGTCCAAAGGCACATTCTACCACCATTCTGCACTTGCTCAGCCTATAGTTGAACTGCTCCTTACTACTGTCCAAGCTGCCTATGTAAGGCTTCAGGAGCCCTGGGTGCAAGGGGTAGGCTGGGTCTCCAAGGATAACTATTGGCATTTCAACATCCTCAACAGTAATTTTCTGGTCTGGGAAGTAAGTCCCTTCTTGCAGCTGCTCGAACAGCCCAGAGTGTCATGCACCTTTCCCGGCCATCCCATGTTGATATCGGTGAAACATTCTTTGTGCTCCACCAGTGCTTGCAGCACCATTGAGAAGTACCCCTTGCGGTTCACATACTGGTTGGCAAGGTGGTCCTGTGCCAAGATGGGGATATGCGTTCCGTCTATTGCCCCACCACAGTTAAGGAAGCCCACTGCAGCAAAGCCATCCAGTATGACAGGTTTCAGAGTAGCAGCCATGTTAGTCTGTATCCGCAAAAAGAACAGGAGTACTTGTGGCACCTTAGAGACTAACAAATTTATTAGAGCATAAGCTTTCGTGGGCTACAACCCACTTCTTCGGATGCATATAGAGTGAAACATTGAGGAGATATATATACACACATACAGAGAGCATGAACAGGTGGGAGTTGTCTTACCAACTCTGAGAGGCCAATTAAGTAAGAG
>NW_020664417.1:31847174-31859946 GCF_002925995.2 Terrapene triunguis | reverse complement strand
CATATCTTGAAAACTAGAGCCAATCAACAATTTTAAGCATCATTTTCCTTCTCAGTGACCCAAAATTAGTAAAGTTTGACTACATTTATTTCAGAAGCATTTTGGCTGTAGAGCAGTGTTGTTTGTCTCAAAACATTATTGGCATTTTTTTTCAGTAATCAAAATTCATATGGATTTTATATACTTTTCTTTAAATTGTGTAATACTGAACTGCTCAAAACAACTGAATGTTCAGATAAGTGTTTTACTATCACACCTGTGTGCCACACCTTTATAATACCACATACACCTCTATCCCGATATAACGCAGTCCTTGGGAGCCTAAAAATCTTACTGCGTTATAGATGAAGCCGTGTTATATCGAACTTGCTTTGATCCGCCAGAGGGCGTAGCCCCGCCCCTCCCCTCCGGAGCGCTGCTTTACCGTGTTATATCCGAATTCATGTTATATCGGGCCACGTTATATCGGGGTAGAGGAGTACTGTTTGTGAATTGGCTTTCTCCTACTGCTTTATTGTCAGGAATAGCAAAATCTTCCAAAATATTTTTGGAAAATAGTGAGCAAATTGAAATTGAACTTTCCCAATGGGAAAGTTTAAAAAGGGAGAGAAAATAGGGGAGGGAGGGAGCCTTGTAAAATGACAACAGGAAAAAACATTTTTTGTTATTTCCAAAAAACAAAATGAAATGACACTTTAAGTCAATACGAAACAAAAATGTTCATTTTGAATAATTTTGAAACATCCCCTGGAAAATCAAAATATTTTTCTTGAAATTTCTCATGGGAAAGAATTTGATTTTCCATCCAGTTCTATTATTTAAATTACATGCTTATATGCTAATAGTTGAAGTATGGATTACAGTATTTACTTAAAATGCTGACGTTTTAGTATTGAAATATGAGATCTTGTTACAGCTCTCTCTGCTGAGAAATGAGGAGACCACAGTTTTTTCCATCTAGTGAAGTTCTGCTGTATCTTTCTTGTAAATTTCACATATAAAAGACATCTGCTTTTACTTGACATATTAGAAATGTCATGAACCAAATATACACAGTGCATTTAAATTGGTAATATAGTAAATGTAATTACCTGCAGTGCTTGAGAGCTGACTCCAGTACTATAGCTTTGGGGCATAAAATAGGCAAATGACAGTTTGTAATCAGGTTGTTTTGCATCGCCTTGATTTTTGAAGATGATAATCTATTCCCATTTTACAATAATCCAACTAATTAAAATTAGTAACAAAAATGATTTTTTCATTCTCTTTCTCTATTTTGGGTCCAAATCATCATTTAAAGTTTCAGTATGGAACAACAAAGAAAATTTAAGATCATATCAGGATTTATTTTTCCTGCTCTCAACTCCCCCATAATGCTCCTCAAAATGCGTGTGTGTGTTGAGACATAGAAACAGGATTTGTCATGTTGTCCCCCAAAATGGGCAGTACCACGTGTTTCAGAGAAAGGTGTAAGGAACCGCCCAGTAGGCAAATGTAGGATAATCTGCCCTCCACGTTGTTTTATCCTGATCTCTAACAATGAGAAATTGGTTAAATTCTTGAAGCATAAAGTTTAATACCCCTTCCAAAATTTGTTAGCATTAACTATTCTAACACGGGTAAAAGATGGGGCTGGGGTGGGACAGGACCAGTCTGATGTGTTCACAGCCATCTATACATTTATAGATCCAAAATATTTATTCTCCTCTCACTTCTGCACACTTTCAGTCAGCAGCCGTGCACTACCAACCCCAGGTTACTCAATTTTAGTTCCATTTCGGAGCTGGGAGCCAAGGACATCAAGGAGATGCTGCCTTCTTTTCCCATCTATACTCAATAAGATATAGACTGTACACCTTGGGGGTAGGAGTTGATTAGACACAGAGGCTCACCCAGGCTGCTTTTCTGGAATGAAGGGTACCCCTGGGATCTATGGAGATTGACAGCACCATGGAATTGCTATGTGCACTTTGCTATTGATGCCAAGATTTTATCACTAGTTTTAACATAAGATTTTGTTTAAAAAAAAAAGTGAAAGGAAGTACTAGACTAGTAAAAAATTACAACATCAGGGCTATCCAAAGGAATAGGAGGAGACCAGATTATCTAAAACCCAACGAACTTTAACAGAGTCAGAGCCTTGATACATCAGCACTTGCCTTCCCAAAAACTAGTGACAGGCACCATCATCCACCATGAAAACACTTTGTTTCAAATTCATTCCCCCCAATTTCTTTTTCAAATGACACACACCTGCCATACAGCCAGTGGGGGAAAGGAAGCTCATTTCAATATTTCTAAGCAGCACATCATAAATTAAGGATCTGTATTGTCTGCCACATACATGTTTAAATACTTGTGTTGAACTGTCACCAGCTGGAGGTTTGGCCAAAGCAGATCTTAATTTAAAATATCCTGTGTGATTAATTTATCTATGTGTAATCTTGGCTCAGTAGTCCATTTTCACCCTACTAGAAAGGTCTGGCTGATTTTGAGCTTACTTTACCCACCAATAGGCCAATACCAGAATTGTTTCCTGTTGCATATCGAAGTGTTTCCTGTTACATATTGAGATGAAGAATTCTGATTTTGTGTAAGTTACACAGGAGAGGAGCAAAACATGATTTTATAAGAAGCTCCAGTTTGTTTATAATATATGCAAATATGTGCACAAATTCAACATGAAAGTCATTCATGAGAAAAACTAAAGTCTCAAGAGCTATGTTATGAGCAAAGATGAATAAACAAATATATCAAGTATCAGAGGGGTAGCCGTGTTAGTCTGGATCTGTAAAAAGCAACAGAGAGTCCTGTGGCACCTTTAAGACTAACAGATGTATTGGAGCATAAGCTTTCGTGGGTGAATACCCACTTCGTCAGACGCATGTAACAAATATACAGATACTTGCCCCTGTAGAGATTGTCTTCTTCTCTGACATACTGACATGCTTCAGTTTTACTCTAAAATCAAAAATAAAATGCCCAGCCTGTCATTCATGTAAATAAAATGTATATTAGACTTTACCACCAACTTTCTTGGATTGCAACATAATATACAAAATGCAAATAAAACTAGGGGCTTATGTTTTAACAAATGATTTCTGCTTTGGTCTGGAGTTATACCACTTTGGATTGTGAATTTATCAGCTCTTAAAAAGTAAGTAAGTTTGGGCTTAGTTTGTGGTTGGGTGAAGATCTCCAGGGAAATGAGCCTGGTGACTGGTTATTTAGTAGCTATTTCTTCCTATTGAATCAGTATAAATGAAACTGCTCTAGCTTGGTGTTTTAGAGAATGTTCGGCTATTGAAGGTGTCTTCTTTGGGATATCATGCTAAAGCCAAGGTCTTAGTCACTTGTGGTAATTAGGATCCCATGACACTTTTCTCAAGAGTGTAAGTGGGTTTATTTCCATGTTATGCTATCCTGCCTCCCGCAGTTCTCACCTACCGTTTGTTAGATTTGATGTTCTTCCTCACTCCCTGCCCTAAAGTGAATGCTGTTAAATAGCTGCATGCTCTTCCACAGAAATGGATATATTTCCATGGTGAATGGAGTGATTCCTTTGTGTAGATCTATGTGGATATATAATAGTTTGTAAAGTACTCGGGTATCATCTGGATGAATAGAACTGGATACATGCAAGATATATTGGAAGGTTATTTTTATAAAATTATTTATACTAAAAAAAATCATATTTTGAATGTCTAATTAAATACTGAACATGGAAATGACTAGAGAAAAGGAAACCATAGACCACATGTTGCATTTTCTATTTGTTTCATTTTTCAATTTTTAGCATAATTTGAAAGATTGCATTTAGTTATGTTTCTTTTTACTGCATGATAAAGAACTTTGTCTCTTTTATTTCAGTGTGCAGTGACCTGGAATTCAGGGAGGTTGCAAACAGACTGAGAGACTGGTTCAAGGCACTTCATGAAAGTGGAATCCAAAACAAGAAGACTAGAATTGTACAAAGGCCTGAAAGAAGTAGTAAGATATATCTTCTTTTGATATTTGATATTCTCTTTGCTACTTTTCCACACTTTTGTTTTTCCATTAATGAGACTTCCATTATTCTAGTGAATCTTAAAACTAAGCTTTATACAGCAACCTGAATAGAAACCGTAATCTATGACTTTGAAAAGTTAATTTTCTTATTTCTTCTCAGGGTGTAGAACTGTGCTTTTGTATCGACATCCAACGTTCACCTCAAGTTTCTAAAAAGAACTATTGTTTTGCAAAACAGTGGCTGATGAGAGAGTTATATGAAACCTGTCACTCACAAAGCTATTATTTAGCCCAAGGTTTGATTGCTATTAGTAATACGGCAGAAATGCTTTGCTAGATCATGATAATTCATTGACCTATAAGGAGGGAAAAAGGGAGGAGTAACTGCTCTGCTGAGAGAGCCATTTAGCAACTTACCCTATCATTGGAAAGCTCTGCTGCGTACAATCTTGTAATTATATGTAGCCCATCACCTCTAGTTGGTGTCACAGTGGATGCTGATATAGAAGAACATATGAAAGAGAAGTATGTAAAAGAAGGCAGTTTTCAAGGATACACTTCAAAAGAGGAAGAGTCAGGAGTGATAAAGAAGTGGAAACAGTAGGGGAGGCATTTTGGTTTTAGCTACCTTAAATATTTAAATAGAATTCTTGTTTTAGAAAACATCAACATTTCAACTTACATAATTATCTAAGGGCTTTGTTTAAAATGGCAATTACAGCATGCAGCAGAGCTCTTGACAGTGGTGTCCCACTGTGGCACAGAGTTAAATTAGACTTTGTAAGCATTAAACCTGTACCCTACATTAACATGAAGAGCAAACTCTCTATGAATTTCTCCTATATATATGTTGAATGGAACTTAGCCACTCCTTACTGTTTACTTTGGTCCCTTCACTGTAAGCATTTTTAAACTGTTAAGTTTTTTTCTGCCTTTGTTTGTTCAGCCTGGTGGTGAAGGGAGGAGCTGAGCTAAGCAGGGTGACTTGTGTAACCTCTTTTTCCCTCCCAGCTTACTCAGGAACAGGTACCTGTTCCCAGGGCACCTCATGTCATTAAAAATAATGTTGATCTTGGGGGTCCCAGCTGAGATGGGAAAATAGGTGGGAATCCTCTAGTCACACCTCTGTAATAGTCCTCTTACTTGTATGAATATTGTCCACATGTACACCTGTGGCTGTACCTTGATTGCCTCCAGGAACAAAAAATACAAATAATGGATCTTATTCAGACAATCAACACTCAAAATAGAATCAACACAATTTTACCTAAGCTATCCTAACAACATACAATGGAAAATGCAACAGATGAATAAGGTGAAACTGTTATAATTGTATCAAGTCAGTAGGTGGCTCTGCAATAGGTCAGCTAATGGCTGCAGCTTTCAGCAGCAACATAAACCTAACCAATGATCTTAGTATTCTACATGGATCCACCCGAACCCTGAGTGTGCATTCTCCCTTAAGTGCTGGGCCCTCCCTTCCATTAGTGCACTGGGCAAGATGGAGTTCAGGACAGCTATCTGTACATCTAGCAAAGGCACTCCAGATAAAACAGAAAAGTCCACGTGAGACGGTTTTGTATTGCAACCGGCATAGAATGCACAGTACTAGCTGATAGTAACAATTGTTATCTATTGGAGAATAGTAACCCCTGATTCTTGCCATACAATAAGTTCCCCTTCTTTTCTTCTTAGACATAATGTAGCCATACCAAGACTTAGCAGTCTCTCTTCAACCCAGAGAGCATAGCCCAGGGGATAGTCACTCTTTTCTCAATTGTCCGTAAACCAAATTCACACCAGCTGTGCAACGACAGTTTCTGGCTTCCGCTCTTAGTGGATCAGTGGGGAGAAGGAGGCCATGAGCTGTGGCCCAGCACTAGCAAGTTGTCAACTGTAGTGCAATCTTAACCCTGACCATGTATCTTCAACCCCAGCAACTCAACACAGGGCTCCATCACAACTTTTCCTTACCCAAACTCCAAAAAGGAGCAGTAGCTCTGTTTCAGCTCCTTTCCCTGATATGGAATCCATGGCCACTAAATCCAGCTTCAGAGGGTGCACGCCACTGCACCATGGGATTTGTAGTCCTTCAAAGCCAGCATACAGTACACAGACATCTGTGTAATGAGAATACCTCTAATAGGGATGAAAGGCTCCTCAAGTTAGGGCCTATACTTGGTATAAAATGTCACTTTGTAGGAGAAATTGAGAGACGCTAACAGGAGAGCTTTGGCAGGAGTTTAGAGGAGGAGTGTGAGAGGCTTTCCTTTCAGCTTCAGCTCTACATGCAATTTCAAGATGGCCAGAGGTTGAATAGTGGTGGTGAACTGAAATGGATGTGCCATGTTTTCTTTCCTCCCTGAAGCGACTTCCTGTCCAGGAAGTACAAGTTGATGGATGTGCTGAAGGAGAAGATTCTTGGATTGGAGAGACAGGTAGAAACACTCCTGAGAAGCTGAGAAGTTCCTAGATAGCTAGATTCAGGAAACATCAGTACTCCAGGTTCAAGGAAGAAAGGAGCTGGCCACCAAGGAGTTGGAAAGAGGAAGTCAAAGAGGAGGACTGGCAGTTCATAACCACCATGGCAAAAGGTCATAGTGCCATTCTGCACAGCTGGAGATAGACAACCATAGGCAGGCTAGGGTCTCCAGAGAAAAAAGGACCAGGAGGAATTCCACACAACTACAAGTTTCCAGTTGGTACCAGATCCTCAGTGTGTAAACTGTGGGAGATACTTCTCAAGATCCAGCTCTCCAAGGGAATGAAGAGATATATGGGACACAATGTGGATGGCAGCTTGGCCTAATCTGTAAGAAAATCAGTTTTGTCCACAAAGAGTTCTCCAACTGTTCAAGGAAGACAGATGCTCCGTGTTGGGGATTCGATACTCAAATGTATCAAAATAACATTCTGCAAAGAAAAGATGGACAAAGTGTGCTGCCTTCCTTGTGCTTGCCAAGACACAAGACATCATTCTAAGATTGGATAGGCTTTTTAAGTCAACATAAAAGGATCTGTTGGTGATGACTCATATCAGCACTAAGAATGCTGTGTCACAGGATATCTTGCAGATAGTAGATGACTTATCCAAATGATTTTCTCTGTGATCCTTCCTATTCCAAAAGTGAAGGTAGACAGAAGGTAGAAGATTCTGGAAGCGAACCACTGGCTAGGTAAGGGGTGAGGAGTTTTGGCTTTGTGGAACATTGATCCACCTTGTATGAAGAGAGGGGGCTATGTAGTTTGGATGACCTCCACTTCAATAGAAGGAATTCCTGGGGACAGGCTGGCTAGAATAGTCAGGAGGGCATTAACCTTGTATCAAAAGGGGAGGGAAAATATGAGCACTCAACACAAAACTAAGATGTTGAGAACAAAATTAATCAAGGAACTAATGAGCGTGAAGAGAAGAAACTCTGTACACTAGTGCTAGGAGTCTAGGTAACAAACAAGAGGAAATGGAATTGCTCATTTATGAGCATACATTCACTCTAGTTGGTATTGCTGAAACCTGGTAGGATGATTCACTCAACTGGAATGTTAAAATAAATGGCTATAACTTATACAGGGCAAAAGGGGAGGGGAGAATGACAAGCTATGTCAAAAATTGCATTACCTGTTTCCAAGTTACTGATAATTCAGAAGAAAATGATCTTGAATGCTTATGGATCTATGCATGACAGATAAAACACAAGATGGGGTATTAGTTGGTCTACCACAGAACACCAAATCACAGTAGAGAATAGGATGACCAGTTCCTTACTCACCTATCTATAATGTGTAGGAAAAAATGTTGTGTGATCAATTTGAGTGACATATGCTGAAGATCTCAAGCTACCAGTACTAAAACACCCTTGGAATTTCTAAATATTACAGATTAAAGCTTCCTAACTTAAAGAGTGTTGCATCCAAGATAGGGGAATTGTATATTATACTTTACTTTGATAGATAAAGAGGAACTGATCACAGAACTAAAAATTAATTGTAATTTAGATACAAGTGATTGTACCTTGAGCACATTTATAATGTACAAACCAAACAAAATCCAGACCAGTGTTGCATATACTTGGTCCCTTAAAAGGGGAAAGCTGAAAACAATTATGAGCCAAATCAGCTGGGAGGAAGAATTTAATCAGAAAAATCTAAATAATTATTTGGAATTGTTTAAGAACACTTTATTCAATGCCTAGAAAGCCACAATCCCACAATTGAGGAAGGAGACTGTTCTGGTTAAAAATAAGACTTGGTTTAGAGGGGAAGTGAAGGCAGTTAGAGGGGAAGATGATAGTAATGAATATAAATTATAAGCTAGGAAACATAAAAAAATCGATAAGGGAAGCACAAGAGAAATCTATGTCCAGTAAAGTTAAGGAGAATAAGAAGGAGGTTTCTTTAGTATATTAGAAACAAAAAACATTCTAACAATGTAATTGATCCATGGCTACATAGAAATGGTAGAATTACCAATAATAATGCAGAAAAGGCAAAAGTATTCAATAAATATTTCTGTTCTGTATTTGGGGGAGAAACACATGATGTAGTCATATCATATGACAACACTCTTTCTATTCCACTAATATCTCAGGAAGATGTTAAACAGCAGCTACAAAAATTGACCTTTTTATATCAGCAGGTCTGGACAACTGGCATCCAAGAGTTCTGAAAGCTTCCTGAAGAGCTCGCTGGACCATAAATGTTGATTTTCAATAAGTCTTGGAACACTGGGGAAGTTCCAGAAGACTGGAAGAAAGCTAATGTGGTGCCAATATTTAAAAAGGGCAAATGGGATGACCTGGGTAATTATAGGTCTGTTAGTCTGACATCAATCCTGAGCAAGATAATGGTGTGACTGATACGGGACTCAATTAATAAAGAATTAAAGAAGACAATATAATTAATGCCAATCAACATGGGTTTATGGAAAATAAACTTGATATCTTTCTTGACAAGATTATAAGTGTGATTGATAAAGGTAATAGTGCTGATGACTTAGACTTCTGTAAGGCATTTGATTTCATAGTGCATTTTGATTTAAAAAACTATAAAGGATATACCATTAATATGGAACACTTGAAATGGATTAAAAACTGACTGATAGACCTCAAAATGTAATTGTAAATGGAGAATCATCATTGAAATTGTTATGTTAATAGTGTGGTCTTGCAAGGATCAGTTCTTGGCCCCATGCAATTTAACATTTTTATTAATGACCTGGAAGAAACTATAAAATCATCACTGATAAATTTTGTAGATGACACAAAAATTGGGGGAGAGGTACATAATGAAGAGGACAGGTCACTGATAAAGAGCAATCTGCATCACTCGATAAGCTGGGCAAAAGCAAAAAATATGCATTTTAATATGGTGAAATGTGGATGTATACATGTACATATGTAACCATACTTACATGATTGGAGACTCTATCCTGGGAACCAGTGACTGAAAAATATTTACTAAATATAAGACAGGAGATCTACATTACACACTTCACCTCTCTACAAAGGAAAAAGGACCGTAAGCTGTCTAAAATCCTACCTGGCACATGGGGCCACAACAGGGGTACCCCTAACCCACCCAGCAATATCGTCAATTTATCCAGCTACACACTCAACCCAGCAGAAGAGTCTATCCTATCTCGGGGACTCTCTTTTTGCCCCAGCACCCCCACGAACATGATACAGTTCTGCGGTGATCTGGAAGCCTACTTTCGCCGCCTCCGACTCAAAGAATACTTTCAAGATAACACTGAACAACGCACTGATACACAGATACCCTCCCACCAACAACACAGGAAGAAGAACTCCACATGGACTCCTCCTGAGGGTCGAAATGACAGTCTGGACCTATACATAGAATGCTTCCGCCGACGTGCACAGGCAGAAATTGTGGAAAAACAACATCGCTTGCCTCATAACCTAAGTCGTGCAGAACGCAATGCCATCCACAGCCTCAGAAACCACCCTGACATTATCATCAAAGAGGCTGATAAAGGAGGTGCTGTTGTCATCATGAACAGGTCTGACTACCAGAAGGAGGCTGCCAGACAACTCTCCAATACCAAATTCTACAGGCCACTTTCCTCAGATCCCACTGAGGAATACACTAAGAAACTGCACCATCTACTCAGGACACTCCCTACACTAACACAGGAACAAATCAACATACCCTTAGAGCCCCGACCGGGGTTATTCTGTCTACTACCCAAGATCCACAAACCTGGAAATCCTGGATGCCACATCATCTCGGGCATTGGCACTCTCACTGAAGGACTGTCTGGATATGTGGACTCCCTACTCAAACCCTACGCCACCAGCACTCCCAGCTATCTCCGTGACACCACAGATTTCCTGAGAAAACTACAATGCATTGGTGACCTCCCAGAAAACACCATCCTAGCCACCATGGATGTAGAGGCTCTCTACACAAACATCCCACACACAGATGGAATACAAGCTGTCAGGAACAGTATCCCTGATGATGACACAGCACAACTTATTGCTGAGCTCTGTGACTTTATCCTCACACACAATTATTTCAAATTTGGTGACAATATATACCTCCAGACCAGTGGCACCGCTATGGGCACCCGCATGGCCCCACAATATGCCAACATCTTTATGGCTGACCTGGAACAACGCTTCCTCAGCTCTCGTCCACTCACGCCCCTTCTCTACCTACGCTACATTGATGACATCTTCATCATCTGGACCCAGGGGAAGGAGACCCTGGAAGAATTCCACCATGATTTCAACAGCTTCCACCCCACCATCAACCTCAGCCTGGACCAATCTACATGGGAGGTCCACTTCCTGGACACCACAGTACAAATAAGCAATGGCCACGTTAACACCACCCTATATCGAAAACCCACCGACCGCTATGCCTACCTTCATGCCTCCAGCTTCCACCACGGACACACCACACGATCCATCGTCTACAGCCAAGCACTGAGGTACAACCGCATCTGCTCCAACCGCTCAGACAGAGACCAACACCTACAAGATCTTCACCAAGCATTCTCAAAACTACGATACCCACACAAGGAAATAGAGAAACAAATCAACAGAGCCAGACGTGTACCCAGAAGCCTCCTGCTACAAGACAGGCCCAAAAAAGAAACAAACAGAACTCCACTGGCCATCACCTACAGTCCTCAGCTTAAACCTCTCCAACGCATCATCAGTGATCTACAACCCATCCTGGACAATGATCCCTCACTTTCAGAGACCTTGGGAGGCAGGCCAGTCCTCGCCCACAGACAACCCGCCAACCTTAAGCATATTCTCACCAGCAACCACGCACCGCACCATAACAACTCTAACTCAGGAACCAACCCATGCAACAAACCTCGATGCCAACTCTGCCCACATATCTACACCAGCAACACCATCACAGGACCTAACCAGATCAGCTACAACATCACCAGCTCATTCATCTGCACGTCCACCAATGTTATATATGCCATCATGTGCCAGCAATGCCCCTCTGCTATGTACATTGGCCAAACCGGACAGTCACTACGCAAGAGGATAAATGGACACAAGTCAGATATCAGGAATGGCAATATACAAAAACCTGTAGGAGAACACTTCAACCTCCCTGGCCACACAATAGCAGATGTTAAGGTAGCCATCTTACAGCAAAAAAAACTTCAGGACCAGACTCCAAAGAGAAACTGCTGAGCTCCTGTTCATTTGCAAATTTGACACCATCAGATCAGGATTAAACAAAGACTGTGAATGGCTATCCAACTACAGAAGCAGTTTCTCCTCCCTTGGTGTTCACACCTCTACTGCTAGCAGAGCACCTCACCCTCCCTGATTGAACTAACCTCGTTATCTCCATACTGATTTATACCTGCCTCTGGAGATTTCCATTACTTGCATCTGAAGAAGTGAGGTTCTTACCCACGAAAGCTTATGCTCCCAATACTTCTGTTAGTCTTAAAGGTGCCACAGGACCCTCTGTTGCTTTTGAAAAATATTTCGGGGTTGTGGTGGATAATTAGTTCAATGTGAGCTCCCAATGTGATGCTGTGGCCAAAATAACTAAAGCGATCCTTGAATGCATAAACCAGGGACTCTCGAGTTGGAGTAGAGAGGTTATTTTATATTTGTCACTTGTGCAATTATGGCTGGAATACTCTGTGCAGTTCTGGTGTTCACAATTCAAGAAGGATGTTATTAAATTGGAGAGGGTTCAGAGAAGAGCCACAAGAATGATTAAGGGATTAGAAAACATTTCTTATACTGGTTTCAGAGTAGCAGCCGTGTTAGTCTGTATCCGCAAAAAGAACAGGAGTACTTGTGGCACCTTAGAGACTAACAAATTTATTAGAGCATAAGCTTTCGTGGGCTACAACCCACTTCTTCGGATGCATATTGAGTGAAACATATATTGAGGAGATATATATACACACATACAGAGAGCATGAACAGGTGGGAGTTGTCTTACCAACTCTGAGAGGCCAATTAAGTAAGAGAAAAAAAACTTTTGAAGTGATAATCAAGATAGCCAAGTACAGACAGTTTGATAAGAAGCAAGTGTGAGAATACTTACAAGGGGAGATAGATTCAATGTTTGTAATGGCTCAGCCATTCCCAATCCCTATTTAACCCTGAGTTGATTGTGTCTAGTTTGCATATCAATTCCAGCTCAGCAGTCTCTCGTTGGAGTCTGTTTTTGAAGTTTTTCTGTTTTAAGATAGCCACTCGCAGGTCTGTCATAGAATGGCCAGACAGGTTAAAGTGTTCTCCCACTG
>NW_020664417.1:31812906-31846774 GCF_002925995.2 Terrapene triunguis | reverse complement strand
GTTTTTGAGTATTATGATTCCTGATGTCAGATTTGTGTCCATTAATTTCTTATACTGGTAGACTCAAGAAGCTCAATCTATTTAGCTAAACAAAGAGAAGGTTAAGAGGTATCTTGATTACAGTATATAAGCACTTGCATGGGGAAAAATATGTAATAGTGGGTTCTTTGATCTAGCAGAGAAAGGTATAACATGATCCAGTGACTGGATGTTGAAGCTAGACAGAGTCAGACTGGAAATAAGGCTTCAATTTTTAACAGTAAGCGTAATTAAGCATTGGAAAACTCACCAACAATGGTGGTGGATTTTGTATCACTGACCATCTTTAATTCAAGATTATATTTTTTTTTTTCTAAAAGATATGCTCTAGGAATTGTTTTGGGGACGTTCTATGGCCTGTTTGGAGAAGGTCAGACTAGATGATCACACTGGTCCCTTCTGGCCTTGCAATCTATTAATACTGTTCTTACATTCCACACACTTTTCTCTACCAAGAAATCCCATTTATTTTCATTTAATTGGAAATGCTATTTCTCTCTGTGATTTCTCATGCTAAAATAATACTAATAGTATAAAAACAAAATGAATTAAAGATGAATCTGTCTTATCAAGGAAGCATTCTTCTCACGATCTGAGAAAAAATTGCTTCCGAGGCAGGGTGTGGAGAGAATTGTTACAAAATGGAAAAGCTCTATTTCTCTATTTCTTTTTATTGTGCTTAAAGAAGTTTTATTACAGTTATATCTATCTTTCTCCCACTCTCTCTCTAATTAATATATATTAATATATATAATATTAATAATTAGTGATTTTCAGTTTGACTGGTACCCATTATCATGCAGTGTGGTTACCACACTAATTAAAACAAGAAAAATAGAAAAATGTTGGGGTCTCCAACAAGAAATTCAAATATACTTAATCAAATACACTTCATAATCTGTCTGATGATTAAGCATCATTCAATCAAATATCTGATTATGCCAATGAAGCGATACACTGGGTCCTTGCCAAATACTCGCTCTCATAGACCGTTGCAGGGAGCTGGTTAAATAGGTGAGGGTCTAAGATTGAGAAGCCTGTGCAAGCCTGATAATGGTTCTGGAGAGTAAAACTCCAGGAACTAGTATAAGGACTGAACCAGTATAAGCAGGAGTACAACTCCAAGAGGTGACAAAAGAAACCACTCAGTAGATGTTAAGTGCAGTAGTAGGTAAAAGGGGAAAGGCAGCCTCACAAGAGGCAGTAGCTATGTCAGTGGGAGAAGCTTTCTCGGTGACTTAGTGCTGCGTACACTGGCGCTTGGATTGGTACTTATGTAGTAGATTATTCACACACCTGAGCAACATAAGTTACTTGCAGTATAGACAAGGGGTTAGTAACATGTTCAACTACTCAACTTGTTGCAGTACTTGTGAATCTGAATTGGTTTTAAAAGTAAGAATATCCTTTTTGTTAAGTCCAATATAGATGAGGTGTAAGCTTTTTCATTTACTAGATTTAATTTAAACAAGTCACCTCAAAGAGAATGATTGGACAAACTCTTTCTGTAGGAATAAGAGAGTAATTAAATATGCAATCACTTGTAATTTCTCTCCACAAATAAGTTTATGATGCAACAAATGTGTGTTTTACTCCTTAACCAATTACCTAAAATATTGTAGCATCTCTTAAAACAGATTACTTCAGCAGTCTTTTCAGAAACTCATACACTGTTACACATGTTGCTCTCCTTTATTTTACTTGCTAGGCAGGAAATGTTTGCAGTGGGTCTGCTTGTTTAAGATTGATATTTGGGGACTGAATTACAATTACTTTCTTGTGTATTTTTGACATCCAAATATAGTTATTTTTTCTTTTTGATTACACTGTGCAGTGAATGAGGCTGACCAGTTGGTTCTGCTTTTATTTGTGGCTTTGGGATAACTGAAATATTTCAGATGTGACTTTATTAAGACAACTACATATTTTTTCTGATATGCTCCTTTAAAAGTTGTTCATTTTTTGGCAAAGGAAGTTATTTCAACTCCTGAAGTGATTGGCAATGTTTCTATAATTTGCAGGATAAATATATACTCTTAACGTCTCATTGAGTTACTTGGAGTTACCTATGTGTTCCTCTCTTTGTGCACAAAGACACGAAGAAAGAGATCCACTGAGCATAATAAATCCCTATTAAGAAATCCTTTAGATATGACAGCTGCTCTGCTTCCTCAAAGGTTAAATTCCTGAATGAAAGATGTAACAGTCCTGACTAAGTCTTCCTAGCAGATGGTCAAAAGATTGTGTTAAGTGGACCCAACCTTTAGATCTCCCATGTTTCCAAGCCAGCTGGGTCTTCTGGGCGGATTCTGTCTCTAGCTCTGGGCCTTTACAGCACACCCTGGACTGCAGATTCCCATGTGAAACCCTTCCTTGGGGAGAAGGAGAAGTGGGACTCCACAATCCGACTGCCTTAGGCCCCAAGACCAGTGCTGAGAGTTCCTGTGCCTTCCCAATCGCTTGTGTGTGTTTCCTCAGAGTTCTACCATCCAGGAACCATGTGACAGTTAAAGCAAGGAACACAGGCTTGGCAAAGGAACGTCTTAATCTCTCTCTCCCTCTCTCTCTCCCTCACACTTTACTGTTAGACAGCACAGGTGATACAGATCTGTGCAAAATGATAAACATGCAATCTCCCCTATCAGAGTCCTCACCACTCCAGAGAGTTCTTGGAGTAGTCAGTGTCCTTGAGGGAAGGCAAAGCTCCTTCTGCCCCACCCTGACCCATACACATACACCACTGCTCCAGCTGTGTCTTCCGTTTCTTGCAATGGATTTGCTTTCTTTAGAGCATATCGCTTTTAAGGCAGTCTGTGGCTCCTTTTCTTTGTCTCTTTTTCTGCTGGGGATTTTCCATTTTCCATCTCCCTTGTTGGCTATTGGGCAAAGTCATTATAAAAGTCAGTGACTCTGCCAATCCTAACAAGGTGGAACTATTCGAGGTTGATGGCCCTGTTTCAGCTTCACAGACATAGTTTGTTTTGACTACAAAATGGAAGTTCTAAACTGCAGTGAAGGTTTCAGTCGTAAATGCTATTCATAAAACAAAAACAAATTCATAAGCTGACATAGACATAGCCTCCAAACTGTCAGTAATTAATTAATTTAATGTGCTGCTATCAAGCTAATACAGTGGGAGAAGCCCAGATCATTGCTTTTTAATTTATGGTTATGAAGTTTTGCTTAGCTGTTGCTTATATTTAAAATGTGATGCTCCTTAGTAGTGTAAACGGAATGCTTTCTGATACTTAAGGGATTTAATTTACACACCTTATGTCTTCCCCAGAATCCAGTTGGTGCTCAGAAAAAAAGGAGGGGATGTCTTAATAGTTATTTGTATTCAGGTTGTAGTTAGAAGGCCCATTCTGCGAAGCTCTGTATATACACACAGTCCCTGCCCTGAGAAGTTTACAGTCTTAATAGACAACATAGATGGAAATAGGGAAATATTATTACCCCCACTTTACAGATGGGGAACAGAGGAACAATGAGATTAAATCAGATTTTACTGGTTTATTAAAAATAGTTCTAATAGACTTTGCTTATTCTTTTATGTATTTATGTATTTTGATGGAGAGCAACGGAAGGGAATTAATGTCCATCAAGCAAAGTAAAAGAGATGTAATCCCCAAAATATTTTAGTTGACTGACCGACTGTCTCTGAAGAAGTCCTACTGCAGACTTTTTTGTGTTAGACATTGAATGATCACTGGCTGAAGAAGAGATGGTGGATCTCCCAATGGCCCTGAAAGACATTAACTACTTACATGCTGCGCTGGAAATCATTTTGAAGAAATTAGAGAAGATACTAGACATGAAAAAATTACTTGTCCACTTGGACAGAACTAATGTAGGTAAGTATTTCATTGGGATTTCAGAAGATGACATACTGACCTTGAAGCAAGATAAAGATATGACCAATTAAAAAAGAGTTAGATAAAATTGACAATTTCAAGAATCTACTTTGACACTATAAGTACTGTGAAAATCCCAGTGAACCCTCTGTGGAAAGAGATACAATTGAGATTGTGCAGGCACAAATTAAAGTACCATATATACTAGTTCATAAGCCAAATATTTTTGTTTAAAAAGTGACACATCAAAGAGCTGGGGTCGGCTTATAAACGGGTCTACACCAATATTTGATGATTTTAAACTCTATGGAATCATTGAATTTGAATATCTAATACATTGTCGTTTTGTTTACCTGGAGTGTCTGCAGGCATGGAGCCCCTCAGCTCCCTGTGGCCGCGGGTTGCCGTTCCCCGCCACAGGGAGTTGCGGGAAGTGGCGCCACTTCCCGCAACTCCCATTGGCTGGGAACAGTGAACCGCGGCCACAGGGAGCTGAGCAGCTCCATGCCTGCAAATGCTCCAGGCAAACAAAACGTCCAGGCCCGCTAGAGGCTTACCCTAACGGGCCGGGAGCCAAAGTTTGCCAACCCCTGAAATCAAGGGTTGGCTTATGAAAAGGGTCATACATTTTTTGCTATTTTTACCTAATCATCTTGGGGGGTCGGCTTATAAATGAATGGGCTAATGAACTAGTATATACGATATTATTTTTACTCCTATCCTTTTTATTATTTAAGTGTCATACAGAGCCACAGTGAGCAAACAGAGATTTGGAGAATGATCCTTGCCTAACCTGGCTTCATTTTTTGAACTTCTGAGATCGGATTTCCCCCTACTGTTACTCACACCTTCTTGTCAACTGTTTGAAATGGGCCACCCTGATTACCACTACAAAAGTGATTTTTTCCTCCTGTTGATGATAGCCCACTTTAATTGAATTGTCTCGTTAGAACTGACCCCCCCACACACACACACATGGTAAGGCAACTCCCATCTTTTCATGTACTATATATAAATCTTCCTACTGTATTTTCCACTCCATGCATCTGATGAAGTGGGTTTTAACCCATGAAAGCTTATGCCAAAATAAATTTGTTAGTCTCTAAGGTGCCACAAGTACTCCTCGTTGTTTTTGCTCTCTATAAGAGAGACATATTATTTGGAGATATCACCTTAAGAAAAAAAAACCTTCGCTGCTGAGCTTACTGTATGAGAAAATGCCAAGCACCCTGAGCTGTAAAAGAAGTTGTTGGCAAGCTGTAGAATTCAATACATCCTGCAATATCCAGCCTGGTGGCAAGTTTCCTGGAAGGAAGAAAGATTCTTTTTTAATGACCTTGTGCATGTGCCAACTTGGTGAAGGGCCAACTGGCCACAGCAGGAGCTAAAAGGAAGAACATGCTTCTGTGCAGGAGTTGGATCGAAAACCCTCTTTGCTCAAAATTAAAAATCGGAGCAATCAGCATCGGTATTGTTGGCTCAGGTCTGGCCGGATTGAGTCTCTTTTAGAGGGGAAAACAAACAGTCTGAGCTACATCGAGGTCTTCCTTTTTCCTTAGGAGACCTGAATGGTCACTCCTACTCACCAAGTGGGCAGAGTCTGCTGATCCATGTAGTCTCATAACATTGAGCCACTTATGAGCAGGAGGAGCCTCTGAGTAACCAGTCTCATTGCAGATTTTAGGATTTTTTATATAATACATTTTCTATCACGTTTCCTTGCAAAGGAGCCTTCAAAGTACGGACCAGATGCAAGGGATGAAGGGAACTTGCCGTTGTGCTCCATTTTACCAGTAGAAATGATTTCTCTCAGACACGCATGCACGCTTTTTATATAAAATGAGGTGTACTACAAATAATCATCTCACCAACTCTTCCCTAAATCCTGAGGCTAACTTTGTGCATATTGGTGTGATCATAGTGAGCATGAACGTTATGGGTTTTAGGGGAGTGACAGCAAAAAAATGTTCTAGTCCAAAATGCTGTGGCTGGATCTGCTTGTTGGAATGTTCAGACCTCTCCTGGGCTCAATCAGGTTATAACTGGTAACATGGAACAACCTCCCTTGCTGTAGTAGCTGCTGCAAGAGGAACTCCTCTCCTGCATCCTCCATTAGTGCTGATAAAAAACATGTTGGATGTGTGCTACAGTCTCTTCATTGCCCACTGCTAGTTATTCCAATAGTGCACTGGAGGAGTGGTCTGACCTTCTGCAGTGAGTGGAGTGAGAGTCTTGCAGATGCTGGCAGCTTGCCTTTCTGCATTTTGTAGTAGTGCTATCTATCTAGCTTTATACGTCAAATAGTCTGAATTGGCTTTGAAGTCTGCCTAGACTGGAAAACAGAATAGAGTTCAAGTATTTACTGCTGCCACCATTGTAGTAGAATCTAATGTTTAGAGCACATTTTCACCTCATTGATGCTTTTGCTGATTTTATGCACCAATCACAAATTCTTGGATCATTAAATAGACACAAACCAGGAACCTGAACATCTCCACACTTTGTGGATCAAACACATCCCAAGATAAGGTGTATTTCAGCAATAAATGACATTTCCCTGAGATATGGAGGAGAAAATCCCCCTTGTTTAGTATAAGTATTTTTAGAAATTGTAGGTGTTGGTCATCTGATCAGTCAATTTTTATGCAATAAAAGTTTTTCGCAACCCCGTTTTTTTCTTTCTATACATGCCTGCACTATCCTACATATAGTACTTATTTTTTATTTTCTTAAATTTGTGGCTAATTGATAGCCAATTTATGGAATTTTTACCAATTCAAAACTCAGTTGCTCCCCAACATATTTTGTTGTTGTTGACTATGTTCAGCCTGGCATTTCTGACTTGCAGAGGCTGTAGCAGATGCAAGCAGAGAATAACACTTTTCCCTTATGTAGCACATTTAATCTTCAGCGCAGATTTTATTTTTTCATTTGTTTCAATTTAACAACATGAAACAGTTCTATTGCAAGCTCTAGGGACTTGGCTGTGTCATCGATTAAAAACACAATCCATAACAATTACAAATAAACCGGGAAACACCACTCTCATAAAGCAATCACTCAGGAAGAAAAACATTGCAGAACAGAAACTGTTTCCCAAACCTACTCAGATTCTCACAAAAGCCCCACACCTAATGAAAGGGAAATTGCCTCTCCTGAATGACTCATGATAATCCAGCATTCTGCCATTGGGTCTGGAATTGGACTGACCTATCTAGAGAAGGGAATCAGGGTAACATGAATTACCCCATAGAACCAGTGAGATAACAGTTTTCAGAGTAGCATCCGTGTTAGTCTGTATCCTCAAAAAGAACAAGAGTACTCATGGCACCTTAGAGACTAACAAACTCCAATGAGAAACTGCTGAACTTGAATTAATATGCAAATTAGACACCATCAATTTAGGCTTGAATAGAGACTGGGAATGCCTGAGCCATTACACACATTGAATCTATTTCCCCATGTTAAGTATTCTCACACCTCTTGTCAAACTGTCTGTAATGGGCTATCTTGATTATCACTACAAAAGTTTTTTCTCTTAATTAATTTAGCCTCTTAGAGTTGGTAGGACAACTCCCACCTTTTCATGTTCTCTGTATGTGTATATATATCTCCTTACTATATGTTCCATTCTATGCATCCGATGAAGTGAGCTGTAGCCCACAAAAGCTTATGCTCAAATAAATTTGTTAGTCTCTAAGGTGCCACAAGTACTCCTGAGATAAGTGTTATATGATACTATTCAATATCAGCAACGGGTGGCAGAAACTAGCCCTGACTGGAAGATTTAAATTTGCCAAATCTTTCTCTGAGATTGGGAATAGGCACTACAATTTTCTGATAGAAAATTCCTGATTTTGAAATAGTCTGAAGTATCTCTTATGGTCTATGCTTAGTTTTTCCAAAATCCACTGCATCATAAAACATTATTTCTAATGGTATATTTCAATATTCAACTGTATGTCTATTATATCTTAAATTAAAGAAATATAATGAATATATATTTCTTGGATCCCAAATGTCCTTATTTTATTCCAAGATTTTTAATAATATCTGATCTTTAATGGTTTTATGATGACCAATTTAAGCATGAACCACAAAACAGCCTCTTTCTAAACTCCATCTATACCCACATATGCACTGAGAAATGACCAGGAAAGGTACATTTTGTACTTAAAGGCTTCAAAGTAAAAAAAAAAAAAGACAAAAATTGGGAAGATCGAGAATCTGTGATGTAATCAGTTGGCAAATTGCTGTGAAACATAAGAAGGAATGAGGGATGATGTCTTTTGAGACAGGGAGTATAGTTTAAATTCATCTATGATTTAGTAATTTATACAGTCTTAAGACCTTTAAGAGTGTGTCTTTCAGTATATTTTGTGTGGTGCTTTTTTGGGAGAGGATTGGAAGGAGGTTAGTAAAAATCCAATGAAATGCAGCTAAGCAATTTTATTTCCTCTTGGTCTGTCGAGAAAATGTGGTAGGAATGTGTAGCTTATACACATTTGTAGCTTATACTGAATGGAGATTAGAAGCTAGTAATGTGCAATTGATGTCTTTAGTGGTTCAAATTTGAGCCTTTCTAGCATTTTTTTCAAATACTAATCTGAAAGTTTTGTGTCTCAAGTATTCGTGATCCATCCTCCAACAAACCCCGCTCACAGGACTCCCTCAGCCTACAGCTCTTCTCTCCCCTTCCATCTCAACTGGCCTCAAGATTCCTCCTTTGATGTCTTTTGGTGTGGGTTACTGTTGGCTTTGATCTCACCTTCCCATCTGGTTTGACATTTTATGGAGCCACATGACCCCCACAACCTCCTCATTGTTGTTCAGAGAAATCTAGTGGCTGTTCCCTCTCAGCAGCTGTCTTGGGTTCTGTAGGGCTGCTCTCTGCCGAACTTCAAAAAGTTATTTTGGGCAGAAAAAAATAAAATCACCATTTCCCACTCGTACACGTACGTGTACACACATGCACACAGAGCCAGGACTACAAACATTCTCTTTCATGTCATGCTCTCACAGTGGACAGAAAACCTTTAGCAACTCAATCCAAGCGCTTAAGAAGGATTTAACGCTCAGAGCCAGTGAGGCATCCCTAGTAGTGGGAGCAGGAGTAGCTGTGGTGAGATATTAGTGTCTTGGGGAGTGTGTCCTAAGGAATTAATAGTTTAAGGTTCCAAATAGGTTCAAAATCTGAACATTACTAGGTGTTCATCCTTAAATGAAATATTTATTAGTCTTCCAAAACCTAATAAAATAAAAAAGCTGCTTTAGGTGGTTAGGACCATAACTGATTTTGGTCAAACAATGTTTGTAAAATAATTTTTGACATTTCATAAATCTTTTTAAACTAAAATATTTAATATGTCATCATTTGCCCACTGTAGTCACAACTCACCCACCCACAAATTATGATCGTTTTCTATATTTTCAATTGAAATCTGCTGACTAGATCAGTCTCCACTGAAGTTTGTGCACTAGTAGCAGTAGATTGCATGCCCATAGTGGGTAGCTATAAAGGTACGTGAATTCCTAATGTAATGCTTCTCCATTTATAAGCTCTTGTGCATACAATGTAGCATCTACTCTGTCTGGTAGAAGGTTTTAATTTGTAATTGGCTATGCATGTAGTACTAGCCTTTGAAATATTCTAGAAACTAACTCTTTAATTCAGTGACTATTATGCACAGGTCAGTATTAGTGTTAGAGATGACAATACACAGCTTTATATTATGAATATGCAAAAACTATGAGAGATGGAAGTGGCCTAACATGAAGTAGTGATGACAAAGTCCATAATAAGTCCTTTCCTCTGCAGTGAGGAGGGATGAAGAGCATATTACAGCTCTTGCCAACCACGTCATCAACAATATAATGAACCCATTTGACTCTGAATCACATCCAGAGGTGCTCAGGGCCGCCCAGAGGATTCAGGGGGCCTGGGGCAAAGCGGGGGAGCTGCGGCACTTGTGCTCACCCAGCGGCGGTCCGGGTCTTTGGCGGCATATCAGCGGTGGGGGGCCTTTCAGTCGCTCCGCGTCTTCGGCAGCACTGAAGGGCCCCTGCCGCCGAAATGCCACCGAAGACCTGGAGCGACTGAAGGGCCCCCCGCCACTGAAATGCCGCCGAAGACCCGGACCACCATCGGGCCAGGGCTCGCGGGGCATTTCGGTGGCGGGGGGCCCTTCAGTCACTCTGTGTCTTTGCAGCACTGAAGGGTCCCCCACCGCCGAAGACCCGGACAGCTGCCAGGCCAGGGCTCGCGTGGCCCCTCCAGGGCCTGGGGCAAATTGCCCCACTTGACCCCCCTCTGGGCAGCCCTGGAGGTGCTTATCAACATATCTACCAGATGCATGTAACATCAGATGTACAAGAGTCTCTACTGAAAATAGCAGATGTAGTTGAAGAACGAATGGGGAAATTTGTGAGAGGTGCACTTGATTATGATGTGATATGCAGCTTTTTCAGCCCAGTCAAGAAATCTGTCATAAAAAACATTTGCTGATATGTCAAAGATCACATTTAAGTCTGGCAGGGGAGAGACAATCACAACAGCTGTCAGTCCAGAAGTTTTTTTCCTCAGAGCCCTGTCCTGAGCAAGATGCAGAGATATTTCAATGGCATCCGTTCTTAGGCACAGTCCTATTAGGTGACTATGTCCCTCTTCCATCGAGAAGAACAGACAAAGGTGAGTTAGGACATCAGCTGAAAGCTTAAGCTGAAAGAATCCATGAGCTAAGAACATGCAACAAAGAAACCACGTGTATATCAGAGATGCCATAGCTTTAAGACAAATGATGTCTGGAGACAAATTCCACACATTTGATGAATTGTCTGCTGAGTACTCAAGGTAGGCCCTAAAAAGATTTTACCAGGTTTATTTTGTAATCAGAGTTTTTGACAGATTGACAACAGGAACTCTGTGAAAACTGCAGAAAGACAGAGCCGGACAGGATCTAATGTCAGATGCAAAGAAATACCGAGTGGTAGTCCTGTGCCTCCATGGAAAAACATTCTAAACATGGCATCCAACAGGCAGTCACTTGTAAAATTCCTTTGTGAATATATGGAGCACACCCAACAAAACACATCATCTTGCTGGAGGCTTTTCAAATGGTGAAGTAACGAAGTCCATCACCAGTAGAGGTGTTGAAGAAGCCCAAGACTTGTACAGTACTCAAGAGGAAATAGACACAAGGATGCTTCTGCATTATATATGCCAATATGGCTTTTGGTGTCAAAGGAACCATAGTAATTATGTCACCTGATACAAATGTTTTGGTCTTTGCTGTTCATTGCTTTCCAAAAATGGAACACACAGATAACATGTGGATTGAAACAGGCACCATTTCCAGCACAAGTAACAAGCAGCACTTCATATTTGTGCATGCAATTTGTGATGCACTCCTGACTTTTGCAACATACTTCCTGCTGTACAATCATTAACAAGATGTAACTCAGTATCATCCTGATTTGGTATTAGGGAAAAAAACCTGAGTTTAATCTTGCAAAAATTAAGGGAGTTTACCGCTTCAGAGATCTGGCCAAATTTGAACAGAGTGATGGTCAAGGAAGTTGGCAGCAGTCCTGTATGACCAGAGTGAGAAAGAAAAGGAGACCCACAGAGACCTGAATTGATTGTGCCTCAATCTAGCCATCTAAGAGGACAAGTCACTGACTAGACTCCCACCATATGAGGACAGTTTCGAAGAGCATATCAAAGAAAGATATCACAAAGAAAGATTTTGATGTCTTCACACATAAGTAAACCAGATATTGGATCACTATTGCAACATGGATGGAAAAATGAGGATGATGAACTACTTCCTGTATTCTTCAAGGGCCCAATGACATCTGAACTTCGACAAGATCTTATTTATGTCTGTACCAGGAGAAGTCACTGTGCAATCTTCCCTGTACAGAACTGTATACATGCCAAGGCAATGAAGACTGGTAACCCATGCAGTCTTGACAGAGGCCATAATGATAACAAGATGATAATTATGTAAACTAGAAATGTCACTGGCACTATTACATTTCAATGATATCTGTACAAATTTATTAAATTAGTTTTATCCTTTTCATTGTTTTTATGCTGCTTTGAGGTCACAAAGAAATCCCATTTTATGTCTTTAAAGAATAGATGGAGTCATTACACTAGCAAAAAGAAAAAAGAAAATATTTCAGTGGTCATTTTAATGTGTTAATAGTGTCATTGTTTATCCCCTGTTTTTGTGGTAATGGCACTATTGACGGCTCCACATCACACCTCATCTTAAAGTACACATAATAAGCTTTCAAATTTTCAAATTATGTATGATATGCTTGTGTGTAGAGGAGATACATTGTCAACAAAATCTTGGTGTCTGCCGCTTGCCTATTATAGAATCATAGAAATGTTGGACTGGAAGGGATCTCAGTATGTCATCTTGGCCATTCCCCTGCATAAAGACAGGACTGAATATTATCTAGACCAGGGGTAGGCAACCTATGGCATGCGTGCCAAAGGCAGCACGTGAGCTGATTATCAGTGGCACTCTCACTGCCCAGGTCCTGGCCACTGGTCCGGGGGGCTCTGCATTTTAATTTAATTTTGAATGAAGCTTCTTAAACATTTTAAAACCCTTATTTACTTTACATACGACAATAGTTTAGTTATATATAATAGACTTATAGAAAGAGACCTTCTAAAAATGTTAAAATGTATTACTGGCATGTGAAATCTTAAATTAGCGTGAATAAATGAAGACTCGGCACACCACTTCTGAAAGGTTGCCAACCCCTGATCTAGACTGTCCTTGGCAGGTGTTTGTCTAACCTGTTCTTAAAAACTTCCAGTGATGGAGATTCCACAACCTGCCTAGATAATATGCTCCAGAGCTTAACCATCCTGACAGGAAGTTTTTCCTAATGTCCAACATAAATTCCCTTGCTGCAATTTAAGCTTGTTTCTTCTGTCCTCTCCTCAGTGCTTAAGGAGAACAATTTATCACCCTCCTCTTTATAAAAACCTTTTATGTATTTAAAGAGTGTTACCATGTCCCCCATCAGTCTTCTCTTCTCCAGACTAAACAAACCCATTTTTTAAATCTTTCCTCATAGCTCATGTTTTCTAGACCAGTGATTCTCAACCTTTCCAGACTACTGTACCCCTTGCAGATGTCTGATTTGTCTTGCGCACCTCAAGTTGCACCTCACTTAAAAACTACTTGCTTACAAAATCAGACAAAAATACAAAAGTATTACTGAAAAATTGCTTACTTCCTCATTTTGTCCATATGAAATTTTAGTTTGTACTGACTTCGCTACTGCTTTTTATGTAGCCTGTTGTAAAACTAGGCAAATATCTAGATGAGTTGATGTATCCCCTGGAAGACCTTTGTGTACCACCTAGTTGAGAACCACTTTCTAGACTTTTAATAATTTTTGTTGCTCTCTTCTGGACTTTCTCCAGTTTATCCACATCTTTCCCAAAGTGTGGTGCCCAGAACTGGACACAGTACTCCAGATGAGGCCTTATTAGTGCTGAGTAGCGTGGAAGAATTACTTCTTATGTCTTCCATAAAAAAATCTCTGAATGATGTTCACTTTTTTTTGCAGTGCTATTACATTGTTGACTTGTATTTAGTTTGTGTTCCACTAAAACCCCCAGATCCTTTCCTGCAGTACTTTGTTGGCAGTCATTTCCTATTTTGTATTTGGGCAGTTGCTTATTCCTTATTGAATTTCATCCTATTTATTTCAGACCATTTCTCCAGTTTGTCAAGATCATTTTGAATTCTAATCTTGTACTCCAAATTACTTACAGCCCATCCCAGCCTGGCATCGTCTACAAATTTTATAAATGTTCTCTCTATGCCATTATCCAAATCATTTATGAAAATATTGAATATAACTGGACCCAGGACAGATACCTGTAGGACCCCACTTGATATGTCCTCCTAGCTTGAGTGTGAAACACTGATAAATACTCTGAGTTGTGCACCCACCTTATATTAGGTTAGTCTAGGCTATATTTCCCACCTTATAGTAACTCTATCTAAGTTGCATTTCCCTAGTTTTGTTTATGAGAAGGTCGTGTGAGACAGTATCAAAAGCCTTACTAAAGTTGAGATATATCACATCTGCTGCTTCCCCACTATCACAAAGCTTGTTACCCTGTCAAAGAAGGATATTAGGTTAGTTTGACATAATTTATTTTTGACAACTATATGTTGACTGTTACTTATCACCTTATTATCTTCTGGGTGCTTACAAATGGATTGATTATTTGCTGCATTATCTTTCTGGGTACCCAAGTTAAGATGACTGTTCTATAATTCCCTGGGTTGTCCTTATTCTCTTTTTATAAACAGGTGCTATGTTTGCCCTTTTCCAATTCTCTGGAATTTCTCTCCTGTCCGCCACAAGTTTTCAAAGATGATTACTCATGGCTCAGAGAGCTCTTCAGGCAGTTCCTTAAGCATTCTATGATGTATTTTGTCAGACCCTGCCAACTTGGGGCTTATCTACACTTAAAAACCTACAGTGGCACAGCCGTGCCTCTGCAGCTGTGCTGCTGTAGCGCTTCAGTGTAGACACTACCTATGCTGATGAAACGGATTCTCCCATCAGCATAGGTAATCCACCTCCCCAAAAGGCGGTAGCTAGGTTGATGGAATAATTTTTCTATCAACATGGTGCTGTCCACATGAGGAACTTAGGCTGGCTTAACTATGCCGGTCAGGCATATGGGAGGGAGGAATGAATACATTGTTTTTTCAGTAATATTCTTAGTGCATGCTGTTGATAAGTTATAATTTTTAAAGTCTTGCTAAGGATGAGAATAGCCTTTTAAAGTGTTTAATGCGTATCATAGGAAGTAACAAATGGGCTGCAATGAGTTACACTGAATTTACTCCTTTTTCCTGGTTCTGTGAACATCACAAACTATTCGAGCTCCATTCCCCTGATTTATGATGTCATTAAAATCCCTTAAGAGAATTACTTTCCTGAAAATCACTGTAGATCATTTATTATTCTCCAATGTGTGTTTCCTGTATAAAAAATTTGGGGAAAGGGTCATATTTTTGAATGCTTTGAGCATGATAGGGGAGCTAATTTTTAACAGATAAAGTTATTGATTTTTTTTATAAAGTTAGCATATTACTTATACACAGGCTATCAATAACATTCACTATTTATGTACTGTGTCTATTCCAGTAAAGCCATATCCATGACACAGCACTTTCTTTCCTTGGCTGAGTTTAGC
The DNA here is from genome assembly GCF_002925995.2 of Terrapene triunguis. Lineage (NCBI taxonomy): Eukaryota > Metazoa > Chordata > Testudines > Emydidae > Terrapene > Terrapene triunguis. The sequence goes on along the minus strand of NW_020664417.1, from coordinate 31,831,630 downwards.
ACCAGCTGTATCTTTTACTGTTATCTGATTTCTTTATATTTTTACCTCTTAGGATTTGATACCAGCATTTTGCCAATTTGCAAGGACTCCCTTGGCTGGATGTTTAACAGACTTGATACAAACTATGACCTGCTGTTAGACCAGTCAGAGCTTGGAAGCATTTACCTTGACAAGAATGAACAGTGCACCAAGGCATTCTTCAATTCTTGTGACACGTACAAGGACAGTTTGATATCTAACAATGAGTGGTGCTACTGCTTCCAGAGACAGCAAGGTAAAAGATGAGAATAACTTGCAGATGCTGACTGACCTTATTGTACTGTTTTATCTTTTGGGAACATGTTAAAAAGTTTATAGTGAATTACAAGCATTTAAGTGCTATGCTATGAATTTGTTTAAAGATTTTGAGCCACTGTGAATATAAAGTGAAAAAGAAAGCTAAAAAGCAAGCTGAGCTGGAGAAACTTAGCTGAGAGTCAAGAAATTCTAAATAAAATGTAAAAGAGCAATTAATGCTTTGATAGAAGCATTGTTTCTGTTACCAGCCGCCACAGAGTGGAAAGAGAAGGACCAAAATAAAAGGACAAAATTATTAGCGTTAATTTTCTCTCGTTTTTCCCACATTATAAAATTAACTTTTTATTAACTTTTTTACTACCAGGTTATAACATTTTAACTGAAAGAAATTCAGTGTTATGCATAAGGTTATTTGCATTGATTGGGCCATAAAGCCACTGATTTTCAGGACCTACCTTAAACTCTTGATAACTTCTTGAAATTCTTTGGTTAAGAAAATAGTAGCTCAAAATATCTAGAGGCAATCCTTTCTTAATTGTCCACTAATGTAAATTAAATTAAACTCAAATAATAATTTTATATCTGAATGACATATTCCATAAGTTAGAAAATAAAAAAATGAATTAGAATAAGATTTTTGAAAAGCCTGCTCACTGTTTCTTAGCTGAAACGGAACAGAAAATTGAAATGCATCCACTGAGCTTCTTATTTGCAAGATGATTTAGGACGGGGTTTTCAAAGGAACAAATGGCAGTCAGGCACCTAATTGCCACTGAAAGTAAGTTGAAAATGCCTTTCAGTGGGACTTTTATTCCTACTCACTGAAGCACTTCTGAAACTTTTACCTTATGTGCACAATTGTGTCATTTGTGCCTATGAAAATCCCCTACTTAAGTCCCATTAACGTTCATTATTAAGGCTTAATCCTGACTTCACTGGCAGTTGAAGACGCTTACCATGTTGCAGGGTCAGACTCTTAAACTCTCAATTATAAATCTGAACAAAAATAAGGATACTTCTGGGGATATATTTTGGCTAACTGCCTTCTTTCCTATTTAAAACATGCTATCAAATATAAACATATTGATAACTATCCAACTAACTAGTGCAAAAGGTCAAGATTTCATCTTCCAAACAATCTTTCTTGCTTTATAATAGGACTGTCTTTTTTTTTCATTTTTAGAAGTAGTGTACTGCTGCAATAAATGAAGTATCCTCCATCTCAAGTTGCTTATTAAAGAACATAACCAGTTCTTTTTAAAGAATACAGTTATTTTAGATTAAATTATGAATATTTTGAGGGGTGCATATTTTTTCAGTTGTCTGAAAAAGTGCAGCCATGTTACAACCTGTAAGATCAAATTTATCACAATTTTTTGTTCTTCTACTAATTGGTTCTCCTGCCGGTTTTATACTGTGTATATCAGTGGTCCCCAAACTTTATTTCTCGCACCCCCCTTACCAGTAATAGAATGTGTTTTCCCCTTCCCCTGTGACCAGGAGCGGAGTCACAGCTGGGAACAGACAGCTGAGAGCGGGGGCCGGGAGCTGGTGGCCAAGAGCAGGGGGTGGGAGCAGGGCCACGTAGCCGGGGCCACAGCTGCAGACTGGGTCGTGGGCCAGAGTGGAGCTGGGGGCAGAGTAGGTCTGGGTGGCACTCCCTTCCCACTCCCTCATGGGGCCTGGCCTGGGCCCTGCCATGCCCCACTCGGGGAGCATGCCCCTCTGTTTGGGGACCACTGATGTATGTATAAAGCATACTTTTCACCCATTGTGTGCAAAGGGCACTTCCATGGGATAGTTATGGTCAGTTTTGTAGTCTACACTCTATAGACACTGTGTATAAAAACAACTGATCAGGATACTGCTAATCAGGGTCTGATGTATATGTACCTTAGTCATAGTAATAAAAAAGTTAAAAATGGAGTCGAACCTATCAGCAGCATTTAGTGGAGAGTTCTCTCCCTGTCTCAGAATCCAGCAAAGGGACTGGCCATCACAAGGTTTTATCCTCCTCCCTCGTTTTTCCCCCTCCCTTACCTATGATGGCACAACAAGGTGCTGATTTAAAAGAGATTAGATTGCTGGTGTTAGCAGCAGCTTGGCTGAGAGTGGGCATATAATGCCTCAACACCAATAATGAGGTGAAATCTCAGTTCTGGCAACTCCTTGAACATTTAGAACACTTCCATGCACCCCTTCCCAAAATTAACACTACCATCAAAACCTGTCTTCTCCTCCCCTTGCTAGACCTAAATATGGGGGGTGGGGGAAAGAGTCACTGTTCTCTTTGTCAGCTACCTATTATTAGCCCTTTTATGCATAATTGTTTCCCCTTAGCATGAACAACCCACACAATCCTCTATTAGTAAATTTCAAAATTTCAGTTTTATGCTAAGCCTTGTAATGTATTGGTGTTTTTCTGTATTGCTGGATTGCATAATCTAAATATCTCTCTAATTGTTAATTGTGATAGAATTATTAGGTAGAGAAGATTAATGGTGTCCTTGTAATGTTCATTGAGTAAGTTTCCATTAATAAAAAGTTGTAAGTCATGTCGCCAGCTCTCTGTATTCAGCTACCTTTGTAGCTCTTTTCTGTGCAATTTTACAGCTCCAAAACACAGTGTACAGATCTTGATAACTGCTATTGATTGTGTTCAAAGTGAATACAAGAATGCAACCTATGTAATATATCACAAAGGCTTCAACGCCTATGTATATATTTAAGACACAGTTGTTAAAGCTACCATCTATGCAGGAGTCTCACTCCTTGGTCTCAACTTCTTAGTGCAAATCCAGTGAGATTACCCCAATGTGTAGGCTGTTTGGGGGTGTTTCACCCTTGAGGAAAGTAATAACAAAGTAGATAGTAAACTAGCTCTTAGTGGCTATTTGCACACCACCCCATGTTGATTATTAACACTGCCTTCCATACATTCCAGTCAGTTCCTTCTTGAGCAGAAAAAGTGCTCCCTGCACATTTACTGTTGCGCCAACACTCCTCTGGATCTCAGCGATGCTTATCATATCTTTTCTTGGTCGCACTTCTGCTTCCAGGCCAGGTGGTTTAGTGTTTCTGAGATATTTGTTCTGGGATATTTCTGTAGCACTTCAGTGCCTGAGTTTTGTCAGTGCCTTATTGCTTGCCTCTGTGCTTTGGCCCATTTCTTTCTGGGTATCACAACCGTTTATCTAAGTGCTTCAGCACCTGCCTTTAGCACTTATTTTCTTTGTGCTTTGACACCTGCTTTAATGCTTCATTGCCCACCTTAATGCTGATGCACCGCTAGTCTTTGGCCTTTTTGACACTCTAGTGACAGTTTTTTCTTTTTTTGCCAGTGCTTCATCATTATGGCAGCAGTGCTCTTGGTGCACCAGTGCCTGAATCTAGATGCTAGAATGCCAAAGTTTGTTAGGAACCTCAGTATCTCTCCATTGCTGCTTACCACTTCGGTCTATTAGCCCAGTGCATCTCTCGATGCACTTATACCCTTTTTTTTTTTCTTTTGCAGGATATAGTAAGTAAGGAGGATACAAGACCATGTAATGTCTTCAAACCTAGTCTGTGGTACAAAAGAATGACAAAGACTGAGGTCCATCTTTCTTATGTCATCTTCCTCAGATTGTAGGGGTCTTATATATTTATAGATGGCACTGAAGAAGTGTGATGTACACCTCAAGCCTTTACTAAGGCACCTAAAGAGATTCCTGTAAGTTCCGCAAAGGGTAGACCCTGAAAGCTGAAGCCTGACTTCCCCAAGATAACTGAGGAGCAGAATGGAGTGCTAGTGCTACTGTACCAGACCCAGCATCAGTATGCACAGCAGAGTGGTCTCACCACCAAAATACCCTGTGTCAACAACAGAGAGGCTCCAACAAGCATCACTGACAAGCAGATGTACTTTGAATGAGCTGAAAATCCTTACAGGAGGCCAAGGCAGGAAGCACAAGGTGTATTCTGGCAACTCCTTGATGCACTTCTGTTGAAGCCCCTCCCTCCAGGTGACTCTATAACAGGTCTCCAGATTTCCCATTCCCCCTGCATTAATGCACTTGAAGCAGAGATGGGGGGAAATAGTGAGTCCAGTATAAACTGGGAAATTGGACATAATCTGTCCTGATCCTCTGCAAGGCCCACAGTACTCACTTTTAAATATTCCCCTCTCTCTGTGTTGGCAGGGTAGGATCTCTTGGCACATTTGCATGCAAATGCCTCAAGAGTCAACACTCTTAGCACAGGAAGCCCTGGCCTCAACACAGGTGCCTCTTGCATTAAAGGCTTCAGCACAGCTAGTGTTAGTGGCTCATGGAGCACTTACCACAATGCAGGCCACTCCACCACCATCCTGTCATCTAGACCACTCCACTGTTTGGATGAGAGCTGGCTGAAGATCAGGGCAATGAGGTCTGTTATTCAGATGAGCAGGACTCATCTGATGCCAAGTTCTTTTTTGTTCCAGAGGAGCACCAGCATAGTGACTGTGCAAGAAATGATCCTACATTTCCTTAGTCTTTACAGAAGCTAAGACCACTGATTTTGAGTTAAAATCAGTCCAGCAATCTGAGGGAGTATTGCCTCCCACTCACTGGAACTGACTGAAAGATAAAGATGGCAGCATTTATACTTGGCAAGGGTGGCATGTGTCAGCCCATAGGGATTCAGCTCGAGCTCTACCTTGCTACCACTCTTTTAGGACTGGAAAGCTTTATCTGCTAAGAGAAATCTGTCAGTTTTGTACTAAGAAGCTAAAGCCCAGTAGTGAGAATCCTGCAAGATTATCTCTTCAGAGAAGCAGAATTACAGGTAAGTAATTTACCCATACTGTTACCTTTCTTATTGCTTAGTGGTATTTCATATTTTCTAATTATTCATTTTAGATCTATTGTGATAAGTGATGAGGATTATTTAGGCTCAGTACATAATATTAAAACTGCCCCGCATCAACTTTTGTATGTGTATCTTTGTGTTCCTGTTTTCGGATTTTTTCCCTAGAGCACAATACATATACTTTATTGGGCAAGGTCCTTCTCATTCAGCACATTACCCATCTTTTTTGGAAGTTGTGTATCACCCTTCTTTTCTTCCATTTCCCCAATATTATCTCAGTTGTATGGACAGCAGAATTTCAAACACTTAAAATAAATGGATGTACCCATATGCAATAACAAGTCTGAGATATAGCAGCTTTTAGCGAAGTTAAAAGACATTACTCATAGCCTATACTTTACATACTTGTGTATGTTAATGATAATCACTAGATATCTGGACCCTTGTCTTTAAGTCCTAGGTGTGGGAAAGAAGCAATTTCTGAAGGGTTATAGTTCAAACTTATATAAAACATGAGGAATAACAGTGGTAAAAATGAGCAGTTAACAGTTAATATCTGTAACCAACATGAATGATAGCGGAACTTTTTCTGAAAGATGGTAAATATCCGCAAGTGCTGAGTAGCTTCAGTTCCCATAAAAACATTTCTCAAAATCAGAAGCCATTAAAAATAAATGGCTATACACCTCTACCCTGATATAACGCGACCCGATATAACACGAATTTGGATATAACGCGATAAAGCAGCGCTCCGGGGGGGGCGGGGCTGTGCGCTCCAGTGGATCAAAGCAAGTTCGATATAACACGGTTTCACCTATAACGCGGTAAGATTTTTTGGCTCCCAAGGACAGCGTTATATCGGGGTAGAGGTGTATTTTAAAATACAAGATAATGTTCATTGACTGTTCCTGTAAAGGTAGAAAACATCCAGTGATGCTCAGGAGTTTAGCTGGGTTCAGAGCCAGAGAATTTCAATGTTTGATTCCAGAGAAAATACATCCCTTGGACATTCTTTCTTGCTCTAAGATCCCTGTGAGCAGCATCTTAGAAGAAGAGGCAGTTTTTAGGGATTTTATTCCAAACAGAATCATGGCATATTTAGGGTGAAATCCTGGCCCCACTGAAGTCCATGGCAAAACGTCCATTGACCTCAGTGGGGCTAGAATTTTAACCGCAACCTTTCTAAGCTCATACATATGTATCTTCTTAAAAGACAATTTAAAATGTCATTTCAAATGTAAAGCCAAGGGTAAATACAGCCTGATCTGTATGAGAGGTCGCTATTGGATTCCAGTTTGTATTTATTCTGTTAGATCAGATCTCATGAATAATACAAAAGGGCTGCTGATATATATAGCTTCTATACCACACATGAGGCTACCCTGTCACTAAATAAGCATGATAGGCTGTTTATTTAAATAAGTTAGTATTGATTGAATTTGAGATTTCATAGGATATTGCCTTGGGGACAATCTAGGCTAAAAGCATACTCCATGTCATCTGTCCTACAAGCTCCATTGACCTCAGACTACATGCCACAAGAATACTACTGATTCCGAAAGGAAAATGCCTCAATAGTGACCCTGTAATTTCTTATATGGCATATGCAGTGTTCAAAGAGAAGTACTAGCCTTCATTCTCTATCTTTCTGTACAGTAGTATACATGCATTCACGTCTTTCTTTTTTTTCAAGGAAGTGCCTGTAGTGCTCTGACTTTAGCTTTTTAGAGATAAGTTTCATAGTCACAGAAAATTAAATATTGTTTTTGAAGAATTGAGCAAACCATAACCCTGAAGTTTGGGGAATTGAGAATTTGAATCCATATTCTGCAGCTCAGAGCCATCTCTAATTATTTAGTTAGATTTCAGTTATTTCTAAGCCTCAGTCCTTCAGCTTGTGTGTGGATACAGGGGTCTGCAAAATTGGGGCCTTAAATTGCCATATTAGAACCAAAATCCTACAAATTTCAACAGAGAAAGTGGTGACTCAGTTACTTTATTAATAGAAAGAGTTCATTTACTTATTCTTGTCACCACTATGATATAGATCATATCCTTTGGTATCAAAACATTTGGGAAATATATTTATTAAAGGAAAGTTGGTCAATCTTGCTTTTAACTGCACATATTAATAGAATTACCTACATCTGAGGCCAGAATCTAGCTCTAGAACATTTTTTCCTTCACTGCACATCTGCACCCTGAATTTACATTCTATTTTCTCATCTATTTTCGGTTGTTAAAGTCCAATCCTACTCGCAGTGAGGGTTAATGGAAGTTTTCCTATTGGCTTCAATAGAAGTTGCATTGTACTCTTACACAGTGCCCAACACTGTAATATCTAAACTGCCTTAAAGGGATATTTAAGGGATAACTTTTACAACTTTCATGCTAACATGATATACACGTTCCATCCATGAATATACAGTTTGGTTTACTGCACATGTGCTTTATCTTAAAATCTCATATGAAAAGGTTTCCTTAAAAATGTTCACATTTAGGGGATCTTCTTACAAGAGACAATGATTTTTATGGCCTCAGAAAGAGCATGGCAATTTTGGACAATCTAATATTTAACATTAATACACGCCCTATTTTCTGAGTACACATACACACAAACACATACACAACTCCCCCTTATCTATCAATTTCTTATGTGTCTTTCTAGCTAGGTGCAAGTACTCTTTTTTTTTCAGGTTGTCTTATTAGATATATCAGGCTTTGATATGTAGGTTAAAAACGCTCTTTCTCAGGTGCAGCTTTGGAAAGGTCTAGTCTGAGTATGTGAAATGGAAACTCTACTAAGGGAGGATGTATATGTTTCTTAATGGCAATAATTAGAAGAAACCTGGAGTATAAAAACTGTTGAAAACTCCATCATTCAACTTTCTTCCTTTGATCAGATGTAATCTAGTTAACATTTTAATGTCATTTCAGACCCACCTTGCCAGACAGAGCTCAGCAACATTCAGAAGCAGCAAGGAGGAAAGAAGCTCCTAGGTGAGCCATAGATCATTCTTTTGAAGGTTTTATTGCTTACATAAATAACCCTAGTGAAACAGCTACATAAAATCAATATTAATCCAACAAAGATAGACCGCACTAAATTCCAGCAACAAAATTTATGAAGTTTTTGAAAGCTATTAAACTTAGTTTTATTACATTACCTACTGAAAGATATTACATCCATTTTATTACCCTGATAGACTGTACATTTTTACAGTTATTAGGAAAAAAGACTTAAGCAATCCTAAATTAACATTTTTGCTGATATCTAACTCTTATATTTATGTAAGTAATTGAAATCTTTGTTATGAAAAATTCCATATTGTATCAAAAATGTTTCATTTCCATAACTTTTATTTTGGATATAAAATCTAAATTTCAGCATTAGCAGTCTTTATAAAAGCTGGAGTAAAAGACATAGGCAAACCCATTTGAGATGATAGTTTTAAATTACTCTGATTAAAAATATCTCATGCATTTTACAGTACTGACAATACATTTTAATTGTGATTTAGTTACCATTTACAGTTCTTCAAAGAACATCTGATTATTTCAAGGACAAAATTATTACAGAATTATTTTGCCTTTTACCTAAAAATAAAAAATTACGGTTCTGATTCTATAACTCTATAATTGCTGTGCTTGCAATTGACCTGTTAATTTCAGTGGAGCTTTGTACAAGGGTTCATTTACATGGTCCATTTGCCTAGGTATTTTGTAAATATGAGTTAAATAGGCAAATAAATGTAATCTGTTATCAACATTTTACTGTTACAGTATTTAGCTTAAGGTTCCTAGTTCACTAAAAAACTACTATTCGATTTTGGTGAAATTAAAAATCTGAAGAACTGCAAGCATCCAAACCAATGACTAGCATGGCTAGGTTCCAGGGGTGAAATTCTGACCCCATTGAAGTCAATAGCAAAACTCCCATTGACAAGATTTCACCCAAGCTGTGACTACCATTAATTAGGACTGTTCAGTAAGACATAGTGTGACTACCAAAGGAGAAAAACCTAAAAAATGTGTCTGTTAAAATAAATATATAGAACAAAAATTATATTCATTCATTGCTAAAAACTCCCATATTTGTACTTTAAAGAGTGTGTCTACTCTGAAAAAGTACTACTTAAAAATGTGCCCTCTTACTTCACAGGTTTGCTCTGTGAGCATATTTCAAATCACAGCTGCTTACTTTAGTCACAGAAATACATGTTTTTTGTTTTTGCTCATTTTAGCACTGCATTATCAACACAGCTTTGGGAGAATACAATGAATTCTATACTTTCTTTTGAATCACCAGAATAGTTGACAGAGATTACATCTATACTGAAGTCAGAGATGTGTCCGAAGTATGTGCAGACATACCCAAACTAGCTTTGATCTACCTAGCTCGAGTAACAATAGCATTGAAGCCATGGCAGCACAGGTTGCAGAACTTAACATTTAGACATCTGAGCTACTCCCTATCTAGTCTGGCGTCAACATATGGCGTTCAAGATTTTGGCTATGACATTCAGGGAGTCTGATGTATAGTAAGAAGCAGATGTGAGAGAATCAATGAGCAGCTTGAAAGAGGAAAGAGGATACTCCTTAATGGACTGGGCATGTCCATTCTTGAGATTAGTCAAAGAGAGGCTCACATATTTGATAGCTGCTCTCCCTCTATGAATAAGGAGGAAGGGGCAAATGTATTACGTATAAAACTCTTCTTGGCTGACCTCAGTAACAGAGAGTAAGTCAATCAGGGAGGACATTGAACAGAGATAAGACACGGTTGTTTATTTTTTATTTCGCTTCTGGTGTAATGTAGAATATTGGTTTATTCTGTACAGGTGACTGCTAATGTTATAATTTAATCTTTATGTATCATAGGGCAGTACATCCCATTATGTGATGAAGATGGGTATTACAAACCAAGTCAATGCCATGGAAGTGCAGGGCAGTGCTGGTGTGTTGACAGATATGGTAATGAGGTAACAGGTTCCAGAACAAATGGTGCTGCAGACTGTGGTAAGTGGAAGAATTCTTGCTCATTATTGAATTAGACTCTCTCTTCCCTTTGAAGTCAGTGGTCAAGCTCTTAATGTCTTCAGTGACAATAGGACTGGGACCAAACAACACAGATTTAGAAGTCAATTTGTAATTATTTTTATTTATTTATTTCACTAATTTCTGTAGCATCTATCATGCTGATAGTTATAAATAGAGACAGCCTATCTACCAAGTAATGTGGATAGTGCTTATTCTGCTCTGAATAGGATAGTTAAAATAAAGCACTACCAGCCCCAGCAGTACCTGATAAAATCAAGTTGGGTACCCAACATTCTATTGAACTCAACTCAACAGTTCTTTAATTACAATCTGGTTGGCAGGGACTTAGCAGAAGTTTTTGAAGCACTGGCTTCCTGCGACTTCCTCCTAGCCTTCCTACCTTTCCCTGACCTTTTGTCCCCAGCCTGTAATCAGAATTCTAGAGTTCCAATAACGTATTTTCTTAAAAAAAATTATTGGGGGATTTATTTAGTTTTAGCTGCAGTCCCTAGAAAGTCTCATGCTACCCTAATACCCCTTCAGATCTCCTGTTTGCTACCTATTCAGTGTATACCTGAATTTGCAGCAAGTGACCCCACTCACTTACAACAAGCTTCTCAGGAGCCATTGCAAATAGGTACCTAAGCAAAAGAGATCACCTCTCTCTAACACCAATCAAAGTGCTCACTAAAGAGTAGCTTATATCTCATAATTATTTAAATTGACACCCCACAATTTGAAGCCAAAATGGAAGTTTTACACTTGCAATTTAAGACTAAGAAAAAGCCCTGGCACTGGAACAGTGGGCTAATATACACAGTAAAAGGAACATAAGAATTGCCATACTGGATCATACTCAAGGTCCATCTAGTCCAGTATCCTGTCTCTGACAGAGGCCAGTACCGGGCATTTCAGAAGGTGATGTAGGAACCCCACAGTAGGGATATGTGGATTTAACTGCCCCCTATATTAGCCTCATCCTGATCTCTAATAGTGAGAGATTAGCTTGAACCATTTCCATCCAAAATATTGTTATCATTAATGCTAACTTTGGATATTCTTGAGAGCCAGATAAATATTTAATCCTTTTTTAATCTTAATGAGTTTGTGGCCTCAACAACTTTGTGGCAGTGAGTTCCACAGTGTAATTATACTGTGTAAAAAAAGTAGTTCCTTCTGTGAACATCAGGAACTATTGATATCAGTGGTATTACTTTACTTTACCTCATTATTTTATTTAAATCAACTGACCTGAAGCCAGCTAGTTCTGTAACCATGTGTTCCTATCACTATAGTGTAATTTTTACACTTTTTTTTAGCTATTGATTTAGAGATCTCAGGCGATTTTGCCAGTGGTGATTTTCATGAATGGACAGATGATGAGGATGATGAAGACGATATAATGAATGATGAAGATGAAATTGATGATGAGGATGATGATGAGGATGAAGGCGATGATGATGTGGATGATGACGATCATGATGGATACATTTGACAATATTAGAGGTCAATGAATTCTTCCTTTCTAAAATTCAAAAGGTGACATCTCATAGAAAATTCCTTTGCTCTCCAAGATCAAAAGGATTCTAAACAACGTGTATATTTTGTATGATTATTTCAAATATTGCAGCTGGAGTCATAGACTTTCTTTGTTTAAATAAGAATCATTATATTATGTGCTTTTGAGTTTTTATATGCCTTTGAACAGAAGAAAACACATTGGAAGTCTAGCCTGAAGAAGGAAATGTGATGTGCTACTACAAAAATAAATGTGCAAGGACAACCAAACTTTTAAAAACTTCCATGAAAATTATATTGTTTGGAACTTTGGGTGGCCTCATTAAACATGAGCTCAGTTATATGTTAAGGCGGCTTTAACTTTGCAAGTGATTTAAGCCATGTAGTAGATTTCATAATTGTGCATGACCTGAATTGACAACTTATTACAATAGAAATTTCAACACACAAGTAGCATCTCACAAACCTTTAACCAGAGGTGTGCTGTGACTGTCACATAGGAGAAAATAATGTAAGGCCCTCCTTTGTGTTTGCATTTATAGTTATATTTTTGATTAGGAAATGTCTAGGTTCTTGAAAGGATGTTTATCAAAAGCAGTAAACATGGACAAGTATTGATTCTACAAATCTAAACTTTTGTTGTCCTTTTTTTCATTTTTCTTTTAATGTCAAACTCATATAGACTTCATTATTTACTCAAGCAGCATGATGATTTTACCCTTTTTTATTTCTATATCTCTAACCAGAAGATTAGCATAAAATATTTTAAATTGAAAAACTTTGTGTAAAATATAGTACATTTAAACATTACTGTACTTGAGAGTACTGGAACTTTCCCCAAGACAGTTCTAAACCCCCCTAACCATACCACTTAGTTTTTCTATTTCAGAAAATAGTTTTCATCTTTATCTTAATTCAACTCCTTTTCTGTTATTAGTGCAGAAATTTAGAGAACGTATGGTAAGGTGCCTTGCAAAAATAGAAATAGAGAGGTTTTAGCATGCATACCAATATAGGCTGTTAGGCAATAGCTAAGCACACCCAATTACCAAATTAATACCAGTATAGGTACTGCTGCTGGAATGAGGAAAATGAGTTATTTTAATTTTTTTCTATTGTTATGTAATTACCATGTGGACTAGCTTCTGATTATTGTGTAGAGTAGCACTTAAGATTTGACTGTAGAGAAAATTATTTTAATCACTGTATTTATGTTAGCATGTTAATTAATTGTGTAGACGTTTTGGAATTCCAACACCTTCATGCATATCAGACCTATATGGCTTTCTGCCCACAATAAAACTGAAACAACCTATGTAATATTACACAACTGATTGTGTAATTTCAACAGTGGATCACTGGTTTCCCTGATTTTCATCTGCAGTTAAATGGCAGGAAAATCAGTTTATTCTTTGCATTTGATTTCTACACATTTAAATACTAAATTTAATGTTTATCTTATGTAATATTAAAAAGTATAATGCATTTTCTTTTTTACTGTTATGTATAGTTTGCAAAATAAAGACTCTTGTAACCAACCTTTAGCTGTATACTGTAATGATTTTTAACAGTATAGACTAGTAGTTTGAAGTTTTGTATAACTTTTTCTATTGAAAAATCAGAAGCTGTCATGTTTCAGATACATTCCCACAATCATTCAACTATTCAACTTACGTAGAGCCATTTATTAGAGTTTCATTACATTTCAAGAGATAAGTTTTGGATCAAGACAAAACCCATAAGAAAGATTTTTTTTTTTAATTTGCTGTATATTTAGAATTTAAGATTATTGTTTTGTCTTTTCTTCATTATATGGTAGCTAATGTTACATTTGTTTCTTATAGACCTTATCCTAGTATGAGGGACATAGACATGTTATTTTCTTAAATAAATATAGTTAAGAGTTTACCATATCTATACTGACTGAATTTCACCAAGAACTGATTCCTTGTGGGCGGAATAAACTTCTATATATAAAAATGATTTTGAATAAAGAAACTAAAGCTAAACAGTTGTGATTATTGTCTGATACAGCAAATACTGACTGCTCTGTTTCCTAATGTGACAAATGAATATTGGCTGACAAAAAATTAGAGATGCATTTCATGCAACTCGTGCTGCTGCTAGGAGAGTTAAGCAGCATATAATAGCACATTCATAATGTGTTTAACCATTGAACTTTAATGGGATTATAGTATGAAACTATTCTATAGTTAAAGTAATGCAAAGAACACTGTGGGCTAAATTCTTTCTTCCCTGTGTATTCCACGTTGAACTAAATAGGAGAAGGGGATATCAGCACAGATTTAATCCTTCTGCATGATAATTGCCAGCAGAGACATTGTTTTACAGAAATAATAAAGATGGTTTAATTCAGTCAAAGACAGCAACAATGAAGGTTCAAGGTTATTTAGGAGCATTTCCTTGGTGCAAAACTGCCAAAAAAAAATTACCCAACCTTGAACTGTTCCCTGTTCATCAAGAACAGCTGGATGAAGGATTGGAAACATTAAATCACTCTTGATACACATTATCATTCTTTAGTTTGCTATATTGACTTTGTTATATATATATAGCATAAAGAAATACAGTATACTAATGGCCTCACCGCACATTATGCAGTGGGGGCATTTTGTTGGAAAAAGTGTGTGCTCCTTTAAGGGCTAGAGAGCCAACAAATGACTTTCTGATGCAGCTACAGACAAGGTCAACATGGGAATGCTGACCCATGCCCCCTCCAAGGACCAGAAGAGAGTGATGTGATGTCTAAAAATTTGAAGTCCTTAGTGGAAATGGACCATATTGTAAAGAAAAAGATTACACAGGAATTCAATGAGAATAGGGTAGAGCGGCCATTCAGTGAGTTATCTATATAGAACTTGCGGGTTTCTCCCCTAGGTTTAGTCCCTAAGAAAGCTCCTGGTGAATATTGCTTAATTCACCACTTGTCATACTCACGGGGTAGCTCAATTAACAATGGAATAGATCTGGCTTTGTATTCTGTATGCTATTCCTCCATTGAAGAGGCTGTATGCAAGGTTATGTCTTGTGGCCCGGGGTGCTGATGGCCTAATGCGATAGCAAGTCTGCTTTTTGTCCGCTGCCTGTGCAGCCTTCTGCCTTCAACCTTTTGGGTTTCTTTTTTATAAAACTATGTCCATAGGCTGTGTAATATCCTGTTTGGCATTTGAGAAATTTTATACAATGCTACCTTGGTCAGTGATGTGGAAAGCTGGTTTACAGCAAATAATGCATTACATACAGGACTTTTTGTTCATGGACAAGATGAATTTGAACAAGTGTGCTAAGCTGAATGACACTTTTCAGGCCCTTGCTAAAAAATTGGAGGTACCCCTAGTGGGGAAAAAAAATAAGGGGACCTTCCACTACACTAACCTACCTGGGGATTGAGCTAGACGCTGGCAGGTATATTGCAACTCCATCAGGAGCTACTGGCCAAGAAAGTTACACTCCATGAGCTGCAATCTATTACTGGGCATCTTAATTTTGCCTGCTGGATGCTAGCCCCAGGGCGGGCATTCTGCACCCAGCTTGCAGTGGCCACTGTAGCCATAGCAAGATCTCACCATTTCATAAGTTACTACAGAGATGGAGGAGGGTTTGGGGGTGTGGGAACAGTTTCTGAGCCATTTGAATGGAATGTCATTATGGAGGGAGGAATGAATACTGGAGGCTGATTTAAAGATCCACTTGGATGCTTTGGGAAGTACGGGTTTTGAGGTATTTTACCAAGGCAGGTGATGTGCCCAGAATGGGCCTCTACCTGGATGCAAAAAAGGGGTGGTGCAGGATATAACATTGGTGGAATTTTTCCCCATTTTGGTTGCAGTGGTCATTAGCAATCCGACGATAGGGGCCGTCAACCATCTCCACTTGCCTACCAGCCCTTACATTTGTCAGTAGGCTGAACAGTTACCCAGATCCTTGCAGTAGTATTTAGTTCAGGGGCGGGCAAACTTTTTAGCCTGAGGGACACATTGGGGAATAGAAATTGTATGGTGGGCCATGAATGCTCAGAGAATTGGGGTTGGGATTCGGGAGGAGGTGAGGGCTCTGGGGTGGGACTGGGGATGAGGAGTTTGGGTGTAGGAGGGTGCTCTGGGCTGGGATTGAGGGGTTTGGAGAGGGGTATCAGGGCTGGAGCAGGGGGTTGGGGAGAGGCTCAGAGGTGCAGCGGCGCTTACCTCAAGCAGCTCCCGGAAGCCGTGGCATGTCCCTTCTCTGGCTTCAAGGCATGGAGCAGCCCCCGACTCTTGGAGCAGGGCCATGCCATGGCTTCTGGGAGCTGTGTAGTGCAGCCCCCCACCCAGCGCCCCAGCTGGAGCACCGTAGTGGGGCCAAGCCGCGTGGTGCGGGCCCCCACCCGGCTCCCCAGCAGGAGCTTGTGGGCCAGCTTAAAATGACTTGTGGACCATATCTGCCCCACAGGCCATAATTTCCCCACCCCTGGTTTAGTTTGAAGGTTTCTAGCTGGATGGTCTTGAAGCGCCAGCCCTAGAATGACAAACATCATTCCGTCACTGTTAATATGCTTAGGGCTCTCATGCAGATCCTGGAACCCATATGTCAATGTGGACAGATAGTGCCCTTCTTCAGGATGACATTTCTGGTAGCATTTTTGGGACTTTTGGGATAAAAGTGAGCTAGTACCTGGGTCCTGTATGTATTCTTGAAGGGCTTTGGATCTGAGGGATATACACGGGGAGGGGTTATATTAACCTTGAGGAAGTCAGACGTATCAGGGAGGCCAGGGTGAATCCATTATTCTACAGTAGGGTGGCGAGCCCGGGATCTGCCCTGTGGAGGCTGTGAGGGCATACATGGTGATAAGACCAGGGAGGAATGAGCCCCTCTTTAGTCACGGTGACAGGAATTCCCTCAGAACGTTTTCAAGACAGAGACTGACAAGGTCGGGGATCCCAGCACGTGAATTTGGTTTCCGCTTGTTTAGGAGTGGGACAGCAACAGCAGCGGCCCAGCTGCGTATGGAGGCTAAAGTAATTCGGGCAATTGGGCATTAGCGTTCTGAAGCATAGAGAATGTGCATGGGAACCCAAGTGGGGGAATCCATGTTAATTTTCCATGGTGTTTCATTCATTCAGATGCGGGCAGATGGGCCAGGCACATGACGGTGTGGATCTGTGGGCGCAGGATTGTTTACTGGGCTCATAGGTAGGCTTCCAGGCTGTCTGAAGGTTTGCAATTGGGCCCCAGTGGTGATTAGGGTGACCAGATGTCCCAATTTTATAGGGACAGTCCCAATATTTGGGGCTTTTTCTTATATACACACCTATTAGCCCTCACCCCTTGTCCTGATTTCTCACACCCTATCTTGTCACCCTAGTTGTGAAGCAGTCCTGAGCTGGAATGGGAGGAGGGGCATGTTATGGGACCAGTTGATGCCCCTTCCATAAATGCTGGAACTAAGGGTGCTGGGGGCGCTGCTGCACTCTCTGGCTTGAAGTGGATTCCATCATATCCAGGGTTTACATTTTGGTTCAATGGCTCTCAGCATCGCCTCTATGCAAATTGTTCCAGCATGTTAGCATATAGGCTTGTTTGTCAGCCTGAGATAGAATTTTGGGTTTGAATTTTTGATACTCTTGTATCTTATACTAATATGTGTGAACAAAGGATTCTTACTAAAAACAAAGACAGACACTGTAAACGTTGCTTTTGCCTAAACCAGATGGCTTTGTTAGTATGATGGAAATAGATAAGAGCAGTTAAAGTGTTACTGGGCATAGTGGGTATTAATATATGAATGCACACTTGAAAATTGCCTCAACTCCTTATCTCAAGGCAAGGTCAAGCAACCAGTTGGGAGAGGCAAGGGGTATGGGGGGAAGGTAAAACACTGAAAGGCCAGAGAAATGCCTGCCCCAACCAGATTACAACCTCACTCCTTACCCCTCCCATGGGATACAAAAAAGGTGGGATGAAAACCCCAACTCACGACCCTCCCAAATGGAACATGACCATAAATTGTAAGGGGTGTGACTAGGGGCGTGCACTGCAGGTATATTTGGTCCTGCTAAGGAGGAGGAGGTGGGAATTGGGAATGGGAGCTGGGAAGGGGGATATGGGGTAAAGGCTCTGTGGCGTCAGAGCTAGGAAGGGGAATATGGGGTAAAGGCTCTGTGGTGTCAGAGCTGGGAATGGAACACTGGCAAACAGACTGCCGGCATGTAGAGCTATGGATATGTTGCTTGGAACTAACCCCCAAAAAGTTGCATTGATTGCACTTTGGACTTCTGGTCTTCTGCTTTCTGTCTGTGTGACAAGCACCAGGGGAGAGGGTGAAGGGAAAGCCCTCTAACATCTTGGTGCCGTGACTCAGATGCATCACGTTGGACAGGTAATTAGCAGCCAGGTAAGTCCTCCTCCCCAACAGTCCACACAGCTGCTTGGAGGGGGTATGGCGGGCTCTCATGATGGTAGTTGCCGGTCCTTGCAAGCTGGGGTAATGGTCTTTTTGGATAGGTGGATACAGAAGAATCTGGGCCCATTCCAGGTGCAGGGGTTAACCTGGGATGAGATTAAAAAGGAAATGGGGATGGTGTTAGAGGACCCAGAGGCATGGGGGCTGGCTGAGGAGCCCAACCTCCTTGGTAAGTAGGTAGTGGAAGAAGGTCTATGCCCATGGGAACAGGTCTTCCAGGGAAAGGAGGCACCTAGGTCCATTTGTAAGAGGTTTGAAGTAAAAGCAACATTATAGAAGGCTTCCAGTAATCTTTCAAGTTTAATGCTACTCCAGCAAAGGCAATTGGAGGATAGTAAATTAGAGTTAGGGGTGGCTAAAGATAATTTGGCACTACAGTGTTTGGAGTCAGAAGCAGAGTTAACAGACCACCTTACGAGACAGGAGCTGCAACTTGGTCCTACGGGAGTGCAAGAAATAAAGTTTCAAAGTGAAAAGCAGAGAGTGAGCGGGTTAACCTGTTGACGTCACCAGGCATCACCATCACCCAAGGTGACTCAGGAGGGTGGAAAATCACAAGTGTCAATGAAGCCTTCC
>NW_020664417.1:31801604-31812896 GCF_002925995.2 Terrapene triunguis | reverse complement strand
CACCGGGCCACGAACCTTCGCTGTTGCTTTGCCTCGGGCACTCTGTGTCTGCAACAAACCCATGGAGTTGCTTGGAAACAGTTAACTGCAACAGAGAAGGGCACTCCTGCAACTCACTTGGGGTGCAAATAAAAGAAACAGACCCCGGGGGAACAAATTCAGGGTTTGCAGGAGTGGGTAACAACCTCCACTCTTCTCTCAGAGCCAGGATAAAAACCTAGGGGTAAGGGTTCCCAACTGTTTAAACTTAGGGAGCCCTACCCTTTGCTCAGAGCTAACTATATCCTTTTCTTCTTCTCCTTCTCAGTTTGCTTAATTTGCTGCTGTTAGCCTGTACTTTTAAAATAACCTCACAGGGTTAATTCGTTGCTTTCCACCACCACCACCTCGCACTTTTGTTCTTCTGAAGTTTTAATGGAGGGTACTTTAGATACTTAGGGTACGTTTACAGTACGAAATTAATTTGAACTTATTCTATTCGAATTTTCGGAAGTGATTTTATACATTCAGTGTTGTGTGTCCCCACTTAAGCGCATGAATTCGGCGGAGTGCATCCACAGTTCTGAGGCTAGCATCGAATGTCGGAGCGGTGCTCTGTGGGAAGCTATCCCACAGGTGCTGCAGTCCCCGCCGCCCATTGGAATTCTGGGTTAAGCTCCCAGTGCATGATGGGGCAAAAACATTCTTGCGGGTGTTTCTGGGTGTGTGGCATCACTCACTCCTCCCTCCGTGAAAACTACGGCAGACGCCATACTGCCAGCAGACGGTGCAGTATGGTGCACCGCCTGTCTCCTGGTACTATGACTCCACCTCGCATGTCCTCTCGTCTTTCTATCTACTCTTTTATCTAACCATTTCCCACCTTTTTTTGGCATTTCGCACCCTTTTTCCAGGATTACCTGTGCAGGCGCCATAGCGCAGCAAGCATGGAGCCCACTCATATCTCCACTGCAGTTTTGACCATGGTAAATACCTCGCGCATTATCCAGCAGTATGTGCAGTACCTGCAAAACCAGGCGAGGAAGTGACGACAGTGTGATTACTATACTGATGAGGACATGGACACAGACCTTCCTAGATGCATGGCATGTGGCGATTGGGAGATCATGGTAGCATTGGGCCAGGTTCATGCCGTGGAATGCCAATTCTGGGCCCGGGAAACAAGCACAGACTGGTGGGACCACATAGTGTTGCAGGTCTGGGATGATTCCCAGTGGCTGCGAAACTTTTGTATGCGTAGGGCCACTTTCATGGAACTTTGTGACTTGCTATCCCCTGCCCTGAAGCGCAAAGACACCAAAATGAGAGCAGCCCTCACAGTTGAGAAGTGAGTGGCCATAGCACTGTGGAAGCTTGCAATACCCGACAGCTACCGGTCAGTCGGGAATCAGTTTGGAGTGGGCAATTCTACTGTAGGGGCTGCTGTGCTGCAAGTAGCCAACGCAATCATTGACCAGCTGCTATCAAGGGTAGTGACTTTGGGAAATGTGCAGACCATTGTGGATGGCTTTAATGTGCTGGGGTTCCCTAACTGCGGTGAGGCGATAGACGGAACACATATCCCTATCTTGGCCCCGGCACACCGGGGCAGCCAGTACGTAAACTGCAAGGGGTACTTTTCCATGGTGCTGCAAGCACTGGTGGATCACAAGGGACATTTCACGGACATCAACGTGGAATGGCCGGGAAAGGTGAATGACGCTCGCATCTTCAGGAACTTTGGTCTGTTTGAACAGCTGCAGGAAGGGACTTACTTCCCAGACCAGAAAATTACTGTTGGGGATGTTGAAATGCCTATAGTTATCCTCTGGGACCCAGCCTACCCCTTAATGCCATGGCTCATGAAACCGTACACAGGCACCCTGTACAGTAGTAAGGAGCAGTTCAACTATAGGCTGACCAAGTGCAGAATGGTGGAAGAATGTGCTTTTGGACATTTGAAAGCGCACTGGCGCAGTTTACTGACTTGGTTAGATCTCAGCACAACCAATATTCCAATTGTAATTGCTGCTTGTTGTGTGCTCCACAATATCTGTGAGAGTAAGGGGGAGACGTTTATGGCGGGGTGAGAGGATGAGGCAACTCGCCTGGTGGCCAATTTTGCCCAGCCAGACAACAGGGTGATTAGAAGGGCGCAGCAGGGCGCGCTGCGCATCAGAGAAGCTTTGAAAGCCAGTTTCATGACTGGCCAGGGTACGGTGTGACAGTTGTGTTTGTTTCTCTTGAAGTTACCAGCCCCCTATATATATGAAAAGAAATAAATTCAAAATTGTTTAAAAACCATTCTTTATTATTTGTTTCACAACACATTGAGGGAAATCAGAAGGTAGACCGGGGGTAAGGGGGAGGTATTGGGTTAGGGGGGTGGAGGAAGCGGGAAGGACAAATCCAGAAACCAAATCAAAAGTTCGCATATGCCAGCTTTCTGCTGCTTGGGCAATCCTCTGGGGTTGAATGTGTGGGTCCCCATAGCCTCCCCCCTCGTGTTCTTGGACGTCTGGGTGAGGAGGCTGTGGAACTTGGGGAGGAGGGAGGGCGGTTATACACAGGCTGCAGCGGCAGTCTGTGGTCTTGCTGCCTTTCCCGCATTAGATCCACCATACAGTGCAGCATGTCAGTTTGCTCCCCCATGAGCTTGACCATAGTGTCCTGCCTGCTCTCATCGCACGCGCCCCTCCTCTCTTTGTGTTCCTGTAATGCTTTATGGGACTCCGCAATTGTTTGCCTCCACACATTCAGCTGGGCCCTATCAGTGCAGGAGGACTGCATGAGCTCAGTGAACGTGTCGTCTCAAGTTCGTTTTTTCCGCCTTCTAATCTGGACCAGCCTCTGGGATGGAGTAGATAGGGGCCGCATTGAAACATTTGCATCTCTGGGAGGAGAAAAAGGGAGAGTAGTATTTTAAAAGATGCATTTCAGAGAACAAAGGGGACACTCCTTCTCAGTGAAACAGGCAATTCATAGTACACAGCACATGTTCTTTCTGTACAAGTTAGCATTTTGCCTCTTATACTGAAATGCCTGCCACTTTGGTGTGAGTAAGCCATCACACACGGCCGGGCAACAGAATTCAGCTTGCAGGCAGCCTAGGGGCACACGGGGTTCTGCTTCTTCTACATTCATTTCAATGTTTTCAAACTGCTGGGCCCCCTTTCCCATAGCAATCAATGCCTGGTGGGTTTGCCATATAAAAGGAGGGCCTGCAGGCTCTCTGGGATGATCGCTTCACACAACACACACACACACACACCGCCCCCCACTGAATGGCTCCGATCAGGCTCTCACTCACCAGAAGTACCTTCTCCAGGGTCATGGTCCGGGAGCCTGTCTTGGGAGTGGGGGGAGGCTATTGGCTCTAGCGTTAAGAATAATTCCTGGCTAGGGGGGAAAACGGATTCCCCACTTGCCGCCTGTGCACTGTCCTCCTCCTCCTCCTCCAATGACTCTTCCTCCTTGCTCCGTGCAACTCCCCCCCTGCAGGTGTCCACGGACAGTGGTGGGGTAGTGGTGGCATCACCCCCCATAATTGCACGCAGCTCACAGTAGAATAGGGCTGTGACCCAGAGTGCCCGTTTGCCTCCCTGGCTTTTTGGTATGCTTGCCTGAGTTCCTTGATTTTTGTACGACACTTCTCTGTGTCTCTGGAGTAGCCTCTTTCCGTCATGGCCCTGGAGACTTTAGCGTATGTATTTGCGATCCTTTTTTTGGAACATAGTTCTGCCATAACAGATCCGTCTCCCCAACATGCAATGAGATCCAGTACCTCCCGTTCGGACCATGCTGGAGCTCGTCTGCGAATCCGGGACTGCGTGATCTCTTGTGATGGTGGACTCTGCATGGTCACCTGTGATGGTGGACTGTGCTGATGGTCACCTGCGCTGATGGTGACAAAACAGGAAATGAAATTCAAAAGTTCCCAGGGCTTTTCCTGCCCACCTGGCTAGTGCATTGGAGTTGAGAGTGTTGTCCAGAGCTGTCACAAGGGAGCATTCTGGGATAGCTCCTGGAGGCCAATAACGTCGAATTGCGTCCACAATACCTTTAACCCGGGATTGCGATCTCGATTTAAGCGCTACTCCACTTGCCGAGGTGGAGTACAGAAATCGGATTAAAGTGCCCTTTAAATTGAAAACAATGGTTTGGTCGTGTGGATGGAATCATTTTTTTTTTCGAATCAACTCTGCTAATTCTGAAATAACCAACGAGTGTAGACCAGGCCTCAGTGAAAAGTTTGTTTGGACAAAGCATAACAGAAGTCTGCTGGATTCCGTTGAAATTTTTGGAGTAAAAGACCCATGGGCATCCATGGAGACAAATGTTTTACCATCTTTCTAAACAATCCCAAGGTTAAAACAGCACAGGGTAAGGCAGCTGTGCTGCAGGGATTGTATGTGGTGGCTAAGTCATTACGGGCAAAATGCTTTAGAGAATTGAATGCAGAAGTAAGTGATTTAAAGTGAGTGAAGAGTTACAAGTAGCTTTTGAAGAAATTAATACTACAGAGTCTGGAGGGAGTTTGGAGGGAAGTAAACAGTTGGGAGTTGAGGAAATGTTAAAAGGTAACGGTTGTGAAGATTTTAAAGAGTAACAGTTGTGGTGATATAAGAAGGGAATTCGTGGTTTAATAACAAAACCCAGTTATATAAATGTAAATATATGTGCAACTCGGTACAGTCACATTGGGTGGAATCCTTGTAGTTAAATTATACAAGGAGGTCAGGTGGCTACTACCTGTTTTTATCCCCAGAAGCCTTTACAGCTATTCTGAAGGAAAATGGACCCCTTTCCCACAGGAATGGTTTGTAAATATAATCTAATCAAAATCACTAAAGAAATATAAGGGATTTCCATTGAAACTTGAATGCCTCCGATTGTACAAGGAGGGAACGTAATTTGGATACAGTTGTGTAAAATAATGAAAGCAGTGGAAGGGATGTTAGGCAAAAAAGAATTTTTGTTTGAGGAGTAGCCATGTTAGTCTGTATCAGCAAAGACAATGAGGAGTCCTTGTGGCACCTTAGAGACTAACAAATGTATTTGGACATAAGCTTTCGTGGGCTAAAACCCACTTCATCAGATGCATGGAGTGAAAAATACGGTAGGCAGGTATATATATATTATAGCACATGAAAAGATGGGAGTTGCCTTACCGAGTGGGGGGTGGGGTCAGTGCTAACGAGGCCAATTCAATCAGGGTGGATGTAGCCTATTCCCAACAGTTGACAAGAAGGGGTGAATATCAACAGAGGGAAAATAACTTTTTGTAGTGCTAACGAGGGTGTGTGGCCCATTCCCAAGAGATGACAAGAAGGTGTGAGTATCAACAGAGGGAAAATTACTTTTTGTAGTGACCCAGCCACTCCCAGTCTTTATTCAGGTCTAATTTGATGGTGTCCAGTTTGCTAATTAATTCCAGTTCTGCAGTTTCTCGTTGAAGTCTGGTTTTGAAGATTTTTGTTGAAGAACGGCCACTTTTAAGTCTGTTATTGAGTGAGTGTCCAGGGAGATTGAAGTACTCTCCTACTGGTTTTTGATTGTTACAATTCTTGATGTCTGATTTGTGTCCATTTATTCTTTTGTGACTGTCCGGTTTGACCAATGTACATGGCAGAGGGGCATTGCTGGCACATGATGGCATATATCACATTAGTAGATGTGCAGGTGAACGAGCCCCTGATGGTGTGGCTGATGTGGTTAGGTCCTATGATGGTGTCCCTTGAATAGATATGCGGACAGAATTGGCAATGGGGTTTGTTGCAGGGATTGGTTCCTGGGTTAGTATTTTTGTTGTGTAGTGTGTAGTTGCTGGTGAGTATTTGCTGTCTGTAAGCAAGGACTGGCCTGTCTCCCAAGGTCTGTGAGAGTGACGGATCATCCTTCAGGATAGGTTGTAGATCCTTGATGATGCACTGGAAAGGTTTTAGTTGGGGGCTGTAGGTGATGGCTAGTGGCGTTCTGTTACTTTCTTTGTTGGGCCTGCCCTGTAGTAGGTGACTTCCGGGTATTTTTCTGTATGTGTAAATATTTTTGTGTAATTATGTAAGCTTTTAAGGACCTAAACCAACACTCATGGTTTGTAGGTTTAAGATAAATTGGGTTGGTTTTGTGTTTTTAAATAAAAAAAAAACAATGCCACTAAAACGCCATTTGAATCTCTCATTCAAAGTTGCAACACTGACAGATCCTTGTGCCAGACACCGGCAGCTAGTGTGATGTGCCTTTGGTATTTAACATTTAACCCTTTGGGAGCGTCCATGTTTTCATAAAGTTTAATATCTTTTAAAATAAGGACCAGAGAATGTAGCCATGGCTGTGGCAGCCAGAACCAAGGGAATGGGGATAGATTCTGGATCCTTTTTTGGTAACAAACAGCAGCTAAGAACTGCAGGAAGCGAACAAAAAGTTAAGACAGTGTACCTCGGAAGTAAAGGCAGGGGTGAAATGTACAAAGAAGCAATGTCAGAAACACTGAGCTTTAAAGGGGCTCTGAGTAATCTATCTGTCACAATGTTAAACCTTGGGATAAATGCTAGTGAGTAACCCTGTAACAATATGTAATGTGTATGATTTTTTTGGAAAAGTAGTAAGCATGCTAAATATGGTAACTGAAAGCAAATTTCTTGTCAAAGGTCTCATGGTAATACTGCCTCTCAGCTATTACCTGTAAATAAACTTAAAGCTTGGCACAGCAGAGAAACAATTACAAACCTGGTCTGTTGTACAAGAGGGGAAACTGAGGTACACCACCTCATGAATTTCATAAATGAACAGTGAGATAATTCACTCTTTCCTTTAAGGGTAGAAACCTGGCCTGCCTATAGCACAAAACAAAGAAAATATGGAGGTAATTCTTCTGTTTTTCCTGCGATCAGCAAGGAGATTTGTAAAAGGAAGGGGTATTTTGAAGCAATAATCTGTCCCCACCAGGGGGCTAGGAAATGTTTCTTTTGTTTTTCAGACACTCTATGGGCAAGCTGGCGCCAGCAGAAGAACAACCCAGAACACCCTGGGTCTACTGTCGCAATGAAGATTGTGTTGTGTGTTTTGTGTTGTTTGTCTTGTTGTTATTACCATTATTTTGGTGGATATTGTACAAGGAGGGTTAACACATATAGCTGCAGAGGTCAATGCATGACTTGCCTGGAGAGCACGGTCTACCCAAGGGGGGGAAATCAAGTGATGTACCGCATTCCAGGAGAATACCATCTATTCCCAGCTCCTAAATGGAGGGCCCTTACCTAGTCTTTGACCTATTGGGGCCAAGCCCGCTGCTATTTAGAAATGGTGAATAAAGGCCAGAAATGAGTTCATTGCATGCAAATAAAAAGGCACGAAATGGGGATTAAGAAGGAGGATGGATAAATTATGTTGCATGCATTTTACAGGTGGACCCACTAAGAAAAAAAAGGACCCCCCCGGCCCAGAATAGAACAATCGTTGCTGCTAATCACAGTTGTTGCTCTTGTAAACCCTGATCCCGCAATGGTCAAGTGGCAAAAGGAGGAAACATGTGGATTGCTACACCCCCAAGTTGTGGTAATGAGGCAGATGAGGACTTTAAGGATTTACCCAGAGTAAATTGTACCACTAATCCCCCTCATGGGAATTTGGCAGTGTTGGTATGTGGTATACTGATTGGAAGGGGGAGGGGTCCTAAGCCGGTGGAGAATATCAAATTCATCAGGAAATATTGCATGGTATTCCTTAGGATATGCCATGATCAATGACAGTGGGAAACACAGTCATCTGGATATGTGGTTTGTTGTGGAGGGCCCAAAAATATAACCCTCTGGCCTCCTGGGGTGTTTGGGTTATAGGTCCCACAATTAGGGTGTGATGTTAGCATGTGTAAACATAATGGTACCTCCATAGAGGACAATCCTTAGGCTTGCAATTATGTACATATCAGATTGGGCATGAAGTCTCCCCTGGAACATTTTATGTATAACAATTTAACCACTTTGCAGAATGTAACCCTACAGGTAATATGGATGCCAAGCTGGGAAAATCCTGATATTAGCTGGCCACACCCTGGAGCCAAAAATACTTCCTGATGGGCAAATGTGTGGGAGCCACTGTGGGAGCCAGTGCAATCAGCACTTTTCAACGCGTCTTTTCCAGTCCATTACATGGTACACCACAGAGAATGGTGGGTGGACCGGGTATACCCCAACTGCAGCACATTCATAGAAGGGTTAAAGCCACAATTTAATTGGTGGGTCAGGGGACATACATGGAATTGTTGCCGGAAATAGGATTTGTGGGCAGGAGGAACTACAGGGTTGGGTGTATGGAATTTGGGGGACAGTTGGGTAACTAAGCAACTGATAAGCCAAAATGTAAAATTTCAGCAGCAAATCAATGAACTACTGGCACAGCAACTGTCTGTAATTGCAACAGGGTGGGAAAAGGCAGCAAAGGTGAACCTGCAGCTAACTCAATGGACAGGAGACCTCATGACATGGGTGAGGGATGGCTTCAGAAGGCTAACCTGCAGGGAGGTGTGTATGGGAATACAAAATGCTCAACCAGGGAGCTAACACCTATGTAATAGTTACCGTGGTACCTTGAAATGGGACAACAACTAAGGTGGTCCCCATGAGCCCTATGGGAATAATGACAAAGGGAGGAGTTCACTCAGAACCACTGGGGAATAGATGGGGAGGATGGAATGGTGTAAAATGGACAATAATTCAGTTAAGTAATTGTTTGTCCAGAGAAAAAATTCAAATGTGTCACTCCCCAATGGCCATGGAGGAGTAGAACCAATGGCCTGTTGCAAATGGGGACCATTAGGGGTAATGTATATGGGGTATTGGGTGTTTTGCTGGGAATGTACACAATACCAGGGGGCAAAATTACACCAGCACATGACCAAGTTACACACATCTATATGCTGCCATCGGGACTTTGGTGCACGAATGGATCTGTGGAACTCATTGATGTGAGTAATCAAACCAGGGCATAGTACCCAATTCCATACCAAGTGGTCAAGCTGGTTTGGACAATACCCCATTTTTCTGTGAAGGTCCAGTGGACTTATGATAAGGACAAAAGCACATGAACACTGCAGAGGCAGCTCACTGCAACTGCCAAAAACTGGACACATTTAAAATATACACTCCAGAATGGTGTTTCAGGATTTAAAACCTGTGAAAAGAGAAGAAGTGGTTTTGGTGATGGCCCGGATGTTGGACTATATTACAATGGTCGGGGCTCCCGATGTTATTGTGGACCATTATGGCTGTTGGCCGATTATTAAGTATACTAATCTTGCAATGTGTATTGAGTGGTTAAGGGAGGCACAGACCCACAAGGTACAGTAATGTAATAGGCCCTCCACCACAGTGTAACAGATAGCCTGGACCCAGCCTTCTCGGGCCCATCACTACTGGGAGTCTGATACACTAATTGGAATGTACGTGCAGTATGTCCGTACTAGGGAAGGTTCAGAGCACTATACTGCATAGGGGGCAGTGAGGCAAATGGAGCACCGGCACATTCCATCTTGATACCTGGCCCTTTCAGGAAATATGCCGCCATGTACCCTATGCTTTTCCCAGGACACCTGGGCAGGAGGGTCCCAGAAGAAAAGAGGGGAAAAGGGGTGGAGTGTGAGGATATATGCTTATTTGTCAGCCGGAGATTGAATTTTGGGTTTGAATTTTTGATACTCTTGTATCTTATACTAATATGTGTGAACATATCTGAAGAAGTGAGGTTTTTTTACCCATGAAAGCTTATGCTCAAATAAATCTGTTAGTCTTTAAGCTGCCACTGAACTCCTCGTTGTTTATGTGTGAACAAAGGGATTCTTACTAAAAACAAAGACAGGAACTGTAAATGTTGCTTTTGCCTAAACCAGATGGCTTTGTTAGAATAATGGAAATAGATAAGAGCAGTAAAGTGTTACTGGGTATGGTGGATATGTAATATATGAATGTACACTTGAAGACTGCCTCAACTCGTTATCTCAAGGCAAGGTCAAGCAACCAGTTGGGAGGGGCAAGGGGTATGGTGGGGGAAAGGTAAAACACTGAAAAACCAGAGAAATGCCTGCCTCAGACCAGATTACAAGTTCACTCCTTACCCCTCCCATGGGATACAAAAAAGGTGGGATGAAGACCCCAACTCACGTCCCTCCCAAATGAAACATGACCATAAGCTGTACGGGTGTGACTAGGGGTGTGCACTGCAGGTATATTTTGGCCTGCTAAGGAGGAGGAGATGGGAATTGGGAGTGGGAGCTCGGAAGGGGGATATGGGGTAAAGGCTCTGTGGTGTCAGGGCTGGGAAGGGGGATATGGGGTAAAGGCTCTGTGGCATCAGAGCTGGGAATGGAACACTGGGAAACAGACTGCCGGCGTGTACAGCTATGGATATGTTTGCTTGGAACTAACCCCAATAAACATTGCATTGGCTGCACTTTGGACTTCTGGTCTTCTGCTTTCTGTCTGCGTGACAAGAACCAGGGGAGAGGGTGAAGGGAAAGCCCTCTAACACAGCACCTCAGCCCCTTCCTGCATTTTGGGGGCCCATGAGCTGGCACCACATATAATTGTGGTTCACCTTGGGGGAAATGATTTAGGAATGTGTAAAGGGGTAGATTTAATTATCAGTGCTAAGGCAGAATTGGGGCAGATCCTGGAACTTTTACGAGGTGGTCAGACATACTGCAATGCAGGGTGTGAGAGGAAGCTGCAAATCTCCTGTGGGTCAACAAGGCTTGGAGATGTGTGAATAGAGAGGTGGCCAAATTCATGGGTGTCATACAGGTGTCAGTAACTTCGCATCCAGATATAGCATACAGGGCACCAGAATTATTCACGGGGGATGGGGTCCACCTGTCAGACTTGGGAGCTCACATGTTTTTGGCCAATCTTAAAGGGGGCATCCCAAGAGATGTCTGGGACCAAGCTATGTCCTGGTGTGTTCTTCTGTTGGATATCCAGAGCAGGTACTCTGTAGGGAAAGGATACAGTGATCAGATAAAATGGATTGATAAAGAATTTAAAGGAGGTATTCATTAAAGGAGGTGTGTTGGGGCTCCTATAGCTAGCACCAACTCCCACCCTTTTATGATGCCCCCCTTAACCCTCATTCGAGAAGAGGGGATGGTGAGGTCAAACAGCTGGTTGGCTGTGGACCAGGATGGGTAATGGGGAGGGCAGATGGAAGCTCCCCAGCTATATATTGAAATGATTATGAAATTACCTGCACTGTACACTTATATCTGCCTGGTCCTCTGAGACATTTCAGAATAAATTTGAAGCCTAACACTGCTCTACAGCC
>NW_020664417.1:31780068-31796604 GCF_002925995.2 Terrapene triunguis | reverse complement strand
ACTTCTCAAAAATTGTAGACCAGTGTAATTAAACCACATCCAGTATCTCCTGAACTTCATCCAGCATAGCCGGACAATGACCTCACTGCACATTAAGTGGTGGGGGCCCTTGTCTGGCCTGTTGGAAAAGGTCTGTGCCTCGGTAAGGCTAGAGAGCCAAGGAGTTACTTTCTGCTTCAGCTGCAGACCCATCACCCCCCAGGTGACTGGAAAAGAAGGGGGACTATATAGATCCATGCTGGTGCAAGAGAAGCCCTCTCTTACTTGGACCAGGAAAAGCAGCATCCAGCCTCCCATTGAAGTGGTGAAATACTTGGTTAGGATCCGCTCTGGGCATTCCTTAGTTGCTCCTTTCTTGCGGGGCTTGTAAGGAATTTTTCCCTCAGAGTCAGATTGGTCAAGGCAGAGTGTGTGGGGGTGGGAGGAGGGGGAGACAGGGTTCACCTTCCCAACAGTGTGTTGTGGAGGCTTAGCTAGGGCAAACGTGAAACAGGACTTAGGCTATGATGTCACAACTCATTAAAAAAAAAACATGCATTGCTGGTACACCATAGGGAAGGGATACAGGGATCAGATAAAATAGATAAGTAAAGGATTTAAAGGAAGTAGCCTTTAAAGGCATGGAAATCCGGCAGAGTTTAGGGCTCCTACGACTGCTACAGCTGGGAGTCTCACACACACCCTGTTTTATAGCACCCTCCCTTAACCGTCATTCGAGTTGGGAGGTGAGGTCCCCGGAGCAGGTTGGCTGGGGACCAAGATGGGTAAGGGGAAAGGTTGACAGAAGCCCCCTAGGCAGATATTGAAATGATTATGGAATTACCTGAACTGTACACTTTTAAATATCTGGAGGTACTCAGTTGAAGCCTAATTAAACCACAACCAGTGTCTCCTGTAGTTCTTCCAGAATAGCCAGACGATGAAGCTGAGATGGGGTGAAGGAACACAATTCAAAGCAAACGACCACTGTCGTAATCAAAGACTCCTAAGCAATGCACTCTAAAACATTATTTAAGCTTTTCTTTTATTGTGTGGATTGATACCAGCCAACCCAGCTTTAAAGTCATGAGGTAAAGCATGCTCAATAAGCAACCAGTTTCTCTGGCCACACAGCGTATTTTTCCCCTTAAGAAGTTCTTTTTTTTTTTTTAAATAAAGACCAGAATATTTTATTTTAACGATGCTATAGTTGCTGAAATTATTTCACTAACCTTTTATATTTACACTTCTGTTTGCTAACAGTAAACCTACAGAATAGATGAGCAGCAACTTCACCTTTTGGGGCCAAATTGATTTCCTTTTACTCCCAAAATACCCATTGGCTTTAATATATGTTTGGGTGCACCAGGAAGGCAAGATCACATTCCTCTAGTCAGATTGACCCTATCTGATGCAGGTATTTTATACTCACCCATGTCAGCTGATCTCCTTGTACCAAGGGATCTCTGGAGATTTGAATGCAGGGATTGTAGAAGACTACTCCAGGAGGCTTTGGCATTGAAAAAGGCATGAAGTCATAAATGAGCAAAGCAAATGAAGGCAGCAGATAGGAGCAATGCTTCTGAAAACAAAGGGCATAAGAGGGGACTATGATGAATATATGAATTTTTGGTTAATATTTTTATGATCTATATGTGTGCCTCAGTTTACCCACTGACTTTGAATACCTACCTACTGGGAGTATAGAAGGGATTAAATTGCTTCTCTTGAAACAGAGGATTATGCATGTGAGCATTTGGCTCACAGAGCTCTCCTGAGTTGGTATGAATTGTACCATCGAGAGCTGACTGGAATCAATACATGTGAAAGGAGGGCCCTGCACTGACAGCAAAGGACTGGAACATTCCTCCTCATGACTGGCAGCCCATGAAGGTGTACATGTGAACACAGTGAAGGGACAGGAGGAGAACAAAGGGACAAGGTAGGCAGGTGGCTGTGCTAAGACCTATGCTTGACTGGGAGACACACAGAGACTGAGAGTTTGTCTACACAAACTCATGGCAAGAAGGGGTGTAAGTACCCTGCACTAGCCTGCCATATTAACTGTCCATGTGTACCGTGCTGACTCTCATTAACAGTTTGTTAATGTGCTTTGATCAAGTCTTCTGAAATGGGACTACATCAAAGCACTTTAACGAACCATTAATGCATATCAGCAGGGTCCACATGGACAGTTGATGCAGAGCACACCCCAGCCTAAAACAAACTAAGGCTATGTACACACTACAGTTCATGACAGTATAAGTAATGTCACTCAGGGGTGTGAATAAGCCACTCCCTCTCCCCCCCCCCCCAGCGACATAAGTTACATCGACCTAAGCACAGGTATGGACAGTGCTATGTCGATGGGAAAACTGCTGCCGCCACTCATGGGGGCTGGACTAATTACGTCAATGGAAGAGGTCTCTCCTGTCAGCTTAGAGCGTCTGCACTAGCAGTGCTACAGCTTCACCACTGTAAGCTCTGTAGTGTAGCCATAGCCTAATGTTTATATAGACAACTCTGAGACAAGATTGATCTCAAGAGAGCATGGCATCTTGGGGCCTTTGCTTCTTTCAATATAGAATCTAACTTAAGCTTGGCTTTACCATGTTCATCAAAGGACTTCCAGATGCTGTATTCCATTTGATTAATAAATACTATCTTGTTTTGAAAGGCTCGTCGCTTCACTGCAAATATGCATGGTTTGCATTGCTCCCCGAAGACAGAGAAGTCATGACTGGAGGCTGACCTGAAGTGGACTCGCCACAAGAGCTCATGGGGAGAAACATGGTGTTGTAGTCCATAGACTGAGTCTAGTAGTCATAGAGGCCACGTGGCAAACCCTTGTGAAAAAGTGTGGACCTCTGGGGTCTGGCACAGTAATGGAGTTATTCCCAGGAAACGCTTTAAAAATGGGGGTGTAGCACAGACCCAGTAAATCCATGCCAGACTTAGAGGAAGAGATGAAGGCTGGGAAGTTCCCAGGAGTCAGATTAGAGATCCTTGACAGTGATCAAGGGAAAGATGCAAAGTTTTACATGGAAGATGGAAAGAAGCCGGTTGATATTCAGGTTATGTGGTGAGAGCTCTGAAAGAGGGAACGTGATTTTGGCAGCAACACTTTGGAAGCCAAAGAAAACAAAAACACACTTTCACTTGTGGTTTATATAGTGAAAGAGTGGCAGTATGCCTGACATCTCATGTCATAGACAAGACAAGGGCTAGAGAAAAACTCTCTGGTCATCTCATCCACAGGACAATACTTTTCTCTACACTAGTTAGTATAAACAAACATTTTAATCTCACCTTCTCTTAAACCTTCGTAGTTAATCATTCCACTGGCTAGTTGTTCTCCATGACAAAAAGTAAAGGTTCCTCAATGAGTATTTGGTTAACAATTCCATGTTTTAGCCAAAAGAATATACTTTATTATCAGTGGGACATAGTCGTTCCATCTGGCCAGCACAGGATTTTGGGCCTCTTTGGCACCTCCTAGGATAAGGGGCAACACAGTTTACAATCTAATTAAAATCAAGACACAAAGTGGTGTAATGAATACACAGAGGAATGAGGGATGAAGGCCAAGGATAACCGTGACAGAAACAAATGGTTACGTAGACTCGAACTGCACACAATTTTCTGATTTTAAGCCAATGCTTGCAGATGCAGCCAAAAGCATTTGTTATTGACAATAAAACATCATATGACCTGACCATCTCAGAGATCACCTCTGCCTTTCTGTCCCATCTTAGTAGTTGCACTGAAATATGTTCCCAGTGCTGAGTTTGATAGGGCAGGCAGAAAGGCATATTCAGCAACGGGCTGTCAGCTTTGGAATTTGCTTATCTTTAGGACTGTCTTTGTTAACTGTGGGTTTTTTCTTAACATGAGCCCAGAGACATCAAGTAATTATCCTGTCAATGGGCAGACACAGTGGAAAACAAAGAGCTGGATTTGATTTGTGGCAATTGTTGGCAACAATTGCACAGATTTATTTCTGTATTGCACCTGAATA
This sequence comes from Terrapene triunguis, assembly GCF_002925995.2. Lineage (NCBI taxonomy): Eukaryota > Metazoa > Chordata > Testudines > Emydidae > Terrapene > Terrapene triunguis. The sequence goes on along the minus strand of NW_020664417.1, from coordinate 31,792,607 downwards.
TCAGAAAGATGGATGCAATATAACTAAAATGAGAGGCAGAAAAGAACTTTTTTTGCCCCAGGGCTAGAAACTCATGCAATAAAATTAGAAGTAGGGAAACAAGAGACGAGCCTTCAAGGGTGTGTGTACACACAACATATGTGCACAAATGGCTCAAAGCTTATGTGGGTTTGTACATCAGAGTATTTTTGCCCTTAGGTTGTGCACACACCTATTTGAAGAGTTTCAGACACAATGTTTTAATTGCACGTACTTATGGTACTGAGAGCCTGCCAACCTATGTTTCTTTTGTGGAGCAAGAAATATCATATTCTCCTCTCCAATAGCATTATCTAGCAAGTGAATATTATTTCCAATCATTGTTTCAGATTTTTTATCTGATGCTTCAATTTAAGCCATACAGATATGCTTTGTTCAAAATACCAAAAGCATTAATTGCATTAGCTATAATTGGATTACTTACCAAAGACTGAGGAAGATTCACTGCAATGATAGCCGGATTATTAAATGTTTGTTTTGTGATAAGTAAACAGGAAGGATTATTGTAACTCTCTCTCTTTTCTTTGCTAAACTCTTAGGTTCCCTAATGGATAATGAAGATGTAATGGAAAATATTTAGGAAATTCCTTAGAAGATATGAGTTTTCTATATTTATTTACAGATTCTCATTTTCCCACAGATATTACCTACAGAAATTATATTATTTGTTTCCTAAAAGCTATGATGAAGTAGAACTGGAAACGTGCCAAGTTTATATGCCATCTGAGCTACAATGATCATTTTTACTGACTTTTCAGTAACCTGAATCAATCAGAAAGCAGCAAGTGGGCTCTATTTTTCTTATCTTAACTTCTAATTATGTTAGAATTGTATTTTCATTGAGTTGATATCACACATATTTTAGTCCCAAGGACTTTTTCACCAGGATTCTATTTAATAGGCACAGATTAGAATAAAGATGAAAAGCAATATGGATTCAAGGAGAGAATCCCTAATCTTGTCCAGTTAAAATTTTGTCCCCACTTGTAAAATAGGTGATGAAGAAAGGTGACTCTTTGGGTATACATACACTTTGAGCGGGGGGGGGGGGGGGGGTGAGGGTGATTCCCATCCTGAGGAGATACACCCACATTAGTTCTCATTGAGCTAGCACATTCAAAATGGAATGTAGCCAAAACAGCATGAGCCGTGGGAAGAGCTAACGACTTTGAGTACATGCTCATCCAAGACCCTAGGCATATACTGTGGGTGACTAGTCTCTCCTGTGGCTTGTGCTGCTGCAGCTACATTCTGTTTTTAGTGCACTGGCTCGTACGAGTATGGCCCCTTGAGCTGGAAAACACATTTCCAGCTCAAAGTGTAGAAATACCCTTTGAGGGACAATTCCAATTTGGGCTAATCCTGTGGTGCAGTTTCCAACCATTCCTTACTCTAGGGGCTGGTCCTAATAGCTCATTCCATAACTCTATATATGAGTATTGTAAAAAAGATGGCAGAACTCTTCCGGTTACCTTTGCCTGTGAGCAGGTGATAGAACAGTCTATAATGCTGGTAAAATTCTGCTGAGTCACTGTGGTAGGTGTGGCTTATTAACTCCACCCAGGCTGTTGTGGAAGTGGAAGTGGCTTTTAAGAAAAGGGCTTGAAGGGAAACTTTAGCATCAGCCCAGCTAAGGAGATAACTTAGGCTGAGGTTTATGTTGTATTGTTTTCAGTTATGAGTAGGGAAGGAGAGATGAAATTTGTGTGTGAATGTATGTATATACATAAACTCCACACTTCCTTATTCTTAATGAAACAGTATATTTGCAATTTCTCTATTGGCTTTCCACATAAGAACATATTGAGAATCTTACTAATATTTCAATTAATTATATCGGCTAAAATAGTTTCATCCACCAAAACCTGTAACCGCATCAAATTTTTCTATCCTGTACAACAAAAATGATGTTTCTAGATTTCTTAGTGAAAAAGTAAGATGGAGAAATGGCCTAAGGCACTCTTATGCCCGATAGGCCCCCCCCAGGTGTTCTGTAAACAAGGAGGCAGAACAATCTTGGCTTACAAACAGGTTCCTGCTTGGAGCTATCAGCAATAATAAAGTCAGACAGTTGAAGTAAAAAGATATACTGAATTCACATCACTCCACGTAGCACCTCTTTGTAATCCGTGGGACAAATGTAGATTTCAAATAGAGCTGTTGAAGGCTAGCATGATGCATTTCAAAAAAGAAAAACTAAACCTTAGCGTTTGCTATGTGTCTTATTAATGTCAGGTATATGTTATTAAGTTCCTCCTTGCACCCTTTCCTTTTTCAGTTTTTTTTTAAATACATATTACTATTCATTTTGCGGAACTTGCATTTCTTTTTATGTTTCACTTCTAGTGAAGAAAAACAGCTTGTTTTGTCTGTAATGTTTCTGATTGATTTACATGCACTTTACTGTTTTTATTAGTAACATATATGCACTGATATGTGTTAAGATGAAAGAATGATTAAAGGAATACTGTAGATTCTGTTTTGAAGCTTGGCAAGATTGCCTTTTTTGTCACAGATAGCTGTCATAGTATTCTGCAGTAATGAACCAAAGCATCAAAACTTGCACCAATGACACTGAAGTGGGTTTTTGCTATTACTATAGAATGCCATCCATTTTTTTTCTGTCAGTGAGGGCTGCTGTTAAAACTCAAGTGATTTTTGAGCTTACTCTATGAATTATTTTACTATTTATTTCTTTTTCTGAACATTCCTTACTGGTGGGGAAATTCTCTGTAAAATATACCTTAAGCCAGCTTCAGTATACTGTGTGGGAAACGTACTTGCTCTAGTTATCAAGTGTAAACATTCACTCTTGTAAAAACAGTAATAAAGCTTATGCTGACCTCAGATAGACCAGTATAAATCCAGACTAACTTTACTGAGTAGAATTACTCTGGATTTACACTAGCCTTCTATATTTTATCCTATTTCCTCATTCAGGTTGGCTATATGAGAATTGAATTACTATGACCTGAGTGAAATCATTTTATTTGGTATTTGGGAAATGTTTTTCAGTGTTTGGTTGAAATCTAATGTAAACAGTTCCTCTTTTCTGATTTTCTTTTTGCGAATTTTGTGATAACACAGTTTTTCACCATGTATGGGCTGGAAAGGAAAAGGTAAAAATACAGGGAAAATTTCAAAAGCACCTAAGGCATAATCCTACAAACGTGACTAAGGTGCTGTGATGCTCAGCCTCACAACTCCTAACCTTTAGGTGTCTAAAAAATCCCGAGTAAGGAAGCTGAGGTCCACAAAGCCTGAGTTAGGCTCCCATACAATAAGTGGGGATACATAAGTAGGTACCTTAGGATGCTGGGTGATGAGATGAGGTGTACCTGCTGGAGACCCTGACCCAAAGAAAGTGCTCTTTTGAAGGAAAAGAGCAGCAAGTTTAAAACTCCCAAAAGGCCTAGAGAAGTCACCTAGGGTCAGCTGCTGGCAGAACTAATGAGAATTGGTCCTCCAGTAGCTAAGGGCTGGAAATGGGCAGAAGACAATCAGGGCCCAGAAAACAATATCTGAGTGCTTCCTCCGGGGGGCGGGGAGGCGGGAAGGAAAGTGAGCTGTTGTGGGTGAAGATGTAGCAGGAGGAAGGACTTCCCTGTCTTAATACAAAATACAGGCCTGGTCAGAGGCCTAGCTCTGACTGCATCTTATGATTGAGCCAGCAAAAGATTGTTTTGTTTTATGGTGCAGAATGTAAAGCCTAGGTGTCCATCCCATGTTGGACATCGATTGACTGCAGTAAAATTTAAGGGAGATTGCTTTGAAAGATGCTCCACTGGTTCAGGCCAACTCATGACAGGCTTGGTTCAGTGCTGTCAATGACTCAGAAACATTGTTCATGCAAACAGGGCAAAAATATAAATAATTGGCTGGATTCTAACTCAGTAATCCAAATGTAAATCTGCAGTAATTCCATTTATATCTATGTAACGGAGATTCAAATCTCACCAACATTCTTTGCTTACTCAGTCCACTGCAAAAAGCCTTCAAACTTCCTCAGTACACTTTATGGGTTGCTTGTTTATTATACGTGCAAATGCGTTACCACTTAATTTTTTAATATAGAAATGATCATTGTTTCAGCAGTAATAAATCAAAGTGTTGCCATTTAAGTTGCCTTTAACAGTTACTACACAAAGATATAAAAAGTCTGTGCCGGAAAAATCATGGAACTTGGAGAAGTCAAATTAACAGGTAAAATGTTTCTTTTTCTAAAAAAATGGATTCTGTTGGAGCCTTACAACTGGCCCTGAATTACATCTCTGGTACCAGCTGTTGAGTTAGCTGTTGTTTTGGTATTATTTATAAGTAATGTGGTGAAAAATAATAGTGCAAAGAGTCTATTTTTTTCTTTTTCAATTTGTTTTTCATTTTTCTTTTACTGCTAATTTCAGATACAATTAGTCCTGCTTCGTCTTTCATACCAATTTTAGCTCCACTGTCCTGAATAGATTTTTTCTTGACTTATACCAGTATAAGTATAAAATTAAGTCTATTGATCTTCAGCAGAGTCAGTGATGAAATCTTGCTCTTTGCTGCTGTAAAGAAGTTCTTCTTTTTCCTCCAATGACATCTCTGTACAGTACATTAAGAGAAATCCTGTTGCTCATCCCCATCTTTCCTTCAGTGAGGAGGATCTTACAGCAGAATCAGTGGTGTTAATGTAAATGGTGCACGGTAGGACTTTGGAAGTGTGCTCAAGGAACTGTGTGCCCTGCAGTAAACAGCTCAATGTTGGCTCGCTGAATGCTCCTGGGCAGTGGATTTTGTGGAGGGATAAATTTGGGCTGGATGGATCACCAGTACCACAGAGAACAGATTCACTGTGAAGACGGGGCACAAAAGCATCAGAGCTTTGGTAGGTGTTCTGCTGCTGCTCTCCATCTTGTAGTGAAGGGAAAGGTTCTTCTTCCTAATCCCATAGATCTCCCCAATGCATAGTCTGGTAACCCAAGCTCTAGGCTGGGCTGTTAAGGGGATGGGTGGCCCCTCTTTGTTGGCTCCCCTCACTACTACATTTGATCTTCCTAAACATTCTTTTGCTTTGAAGGACACTGCTATTTTATTCCTCGTCTCTGCTGGATTGAAAAACAGATAATGGTTAGGCTCTATATCTTACCCACCTGAAATAGACATTGATGTCTCCTTGCTTTAAGATTATGTGTAAAAATGTCATTAGCAAAATGGTTCCCAATTTAAAGAAATTACAACCTATGAGTTAAGCCTAAGCAAAAGTCTGCAGTGCATTTCTCTTGAGCCAGGGTAGTGAGACAGAAGCTTCTCCCAGCTCTTGCTTCACACCACTTTGCTCCAAAGGCTTTGTTTAGCTAGCAGACCTTATTGCTATAGGTACATATTCAATTCCTTCTCACAGGAAGTAGGATACTTCTGGAATTCCACTTCTTCATAGAACAAGCATTAGAGTAAGTTGCCAAAGCCACAATTTTTTTCATATAGGTAAAGCTTCCAATTGTTATCCTTTGGGACAGGAGAAACAACATTACAGCACATTCACACAAAAATTTCAAAGGCTGCAGCTTTCCTTCTGTACAGCACCTTTTTGTGAAAAAATCAGTACAAAAAAAATCACTTTGGAAGGTTATATATCATCCTCACTGTGTTAAACCTAATTACCACTTCCTTCCCCCCGCCCCCCAAAAATGATAGTGTTGATAAGCATTTGATGAATTCTTGTTTGTGAAGCCACGAGCAAATTACACTCAACTTCCAATCGTTTTCTTTCTTGATTTCAGAAGGATAACTTACAGTTTTGATACAATTCCAGTACCACAACATTGAACTTAAAATTCAAGAGCCATCTGGAATTTTAATCACTGTGCTGCTATAACAAGAGAGGAGCCTGAGCCATAAAGTTCCAACTTCCCCAGTGTTTTGGTGGATGTCAATGTCATGGGGTACTCACTCACTGTAGGTGGCACCATCTTGTGGATGCTTTGGGGATCAGCTCTTGCTTGGTCTGGAGCCATTTTCCATCAATTACTCAGGAGGTGATCCCTCTCTCTCGCTGTTCACAAGTTGGGGTGCTCTGTCTTTGTGATTTGGCCTTCCAGCAAAGTCACTACATAGTCCTGCCCTTCCTGGGTTACAAAGTATTTCTGGACCCAGCTGTACAGTTGGCATCTCCAACACTCCTGTGCCACTGGACGGTGACTAGTAGGTGCACCCAGGCCTGCCCCTACTCTGGGTTCCAGTCCAGCAGTCCAATGTCCAGCAACTGTGGCCTGCTTTCCCGCAGCCTATGTTGCTCTTTCCCTGGACTCCTTCCTACAGCTTCTGGTGCTTCCCACTCCATCTGAGTGTACCAGCTCAAGATCCCTCCTCCCAGGTAGTAAGTGCAGATTACTTAATTCTTCAGCTTCAAACACACCTCTCTACTCCCAGGGAGTGACTACAGACTATTTCTTCTGCAGCCCCTTTTTGTTGTCAACTTTCTGGCTTGATATCAGCCTTGTCTATTCCTCCTCAGATAGGCTCCATCTTCAATCAGGCTTTCAATCTCCCTCAGTTGCAGCCTATCAGATTAATTAACTTAACTTAACCTCCTCTGTCTTGTATAGGGTGGACACCCCATCACAGTCAAGATCTAGGGAATCAAAAACTTCCTTGAGTATTTATTAAAGAAAACAGCTCCAATTATAGACACAAACAAATGCTTCTAGATTGAGTTCCAGCTTTGTCTCCCTTGTTTACCAGGGACCAAACCCTGTTGAAAACGCTGTATGCCCCCACATTCAGTAGCTGAAAAATACAGCGCAAGACAATACAGGATATTGAGATCCAGAGTCCTTTTCAAAACCCATCTACTATAACATGATAATGGAGCTCCAAGTTAACATGGCTATGTCTTATAATTACTAGGTAAATATGATCCAGAATTAGTAATATACATTTTAAAAAAATTTTCATTGTCTTGTAAGTGTGCCTAAAGACTCAAGAGATTATCATGCAATTTTGCCTGTCAATATCGCATGTATTTCACATGTTTAGTCTCCTCACCAGATATTTCTGCTGGAGATTTTCATTGGCCTTATCTTAGAATTCATCCTCTATTCATATTAGTGGATCATAGATCTCCTGTGTGATTCCATTGTTAATTTTCTTAATTAATTCACTGGCCCCAGTTTGGACCCAATACACTTAGGGGAAAAAATTCTTAAATGACTTCTAATTTTGAGTAACTTGTTTTCTGAGTATGCAGAAGGAGTTTATTAATAGTGATTTAGGCATGGCTCAATGAGTACTAAACAAGAAGTATTACAATAAAACTTAAATTAAATCCAAAATTATAAAATACTTATAAATACAGAATTAAAAAGACATACACCATTAATCCATAAATGATTACTGTGCCATTTGCCTTTTCCTTATTTTAGTAGCTGACCTTGCAAATAGGGCTACTGCTTGAATAATAGATAGATTCTATTTTCTGAAAGATCATAGAAAAAGGCATCTGGGACAAAAACATGGAAAGCCAGTTTGACCTCAAATGGCAATACAAATTACAATGTAATAAATAATGGGGTAGATCTTCCACCTGATGTAAACTGCACGGACAGAGGCAATTACATTTCTCAGTGCTAGTATATCGTTTTTCTAAGTAAGCTGTCTGCATAGATTTGAAATAGAGAACTGTAAAGGCCCACGTTAGAATGTTATTACATAGACTATGTAAATATTTGGCATATCTATGGGTCATTTTAACAAGGGAAAAACCAAGGTGACATATTTGGAATAGAAATAACTGCCATAACCAGTTGCTTATTAATACTCTGTAGTATTGACTTGATTAGGGATTTCACATTTTTAAACTTAAATCTAATCATTTCCGATTCAGAGACATCTAGTGAATACAAATAATTTTGAATATGCTCTAACGGAGGAAATTTATATATGAGACAGTCCTGCTGAGCTGTTCCACTGAGCAGAACCTTGGCAAATGCTGTGGGTGCATATTATGAATATGCAGCCAAAAATTAATACTATGATGTTGCACTTTGGACGGAATTGAATTCATACCTGTTGCAGCATTAAGAAGAGGTATTATTTGGGAGGCCAACAATCTTCCTAAGAAATTTGTTTCAAATCACCTCTGGTCCCATGGGATCATCCCCATATTTCTGCACTGTACAAAATTTGAGTGCATACCTTAGCCTCAAGCTCTCTAAAGACTGATTCAATTAAGATTCTGAGTCCAGATAAAATGTAACATAGCTTGTGTTGAATTTAAGGCCTTCTCTTTTGTTACTTGAATATGCTCATCCCACAATCCATTCTGTGACAACTAGATACTCAGGTAAGGGAAAGAGATAACTTGTTCAATATTTTGCCCATGCAGCTTCTATCTCTGACAAAGACAATTACTTTCAGTTTTTGAATAATTTATTGAGAGATCCTCCCATAAACAGTATAAACCAAATACACTTAGTAAATGCTTCAGTCCCAAAGGTGTTTGTGACAGTAAAACCATATTGTCTGTATATAATGACAGATACCAGGTTATTCATCATTTTAAGGGGAAAATACTGAACCTCTTTTAATAGTAAAACATCACTGATATCAAAATTAAAAAGAAAAGGAGTCCTGTCCAACTCTCTTTGTAATTGGGATGGAATCAGTTAATTCCCCACCCAGGCGTATTCTAACCTTGGCCACTGTTCATGTGTGAAGAGCCGTTAGAAGAATAAGTAACAAGGGATCTGTTCCAGAAATCTCCAGTTTGCTCCACAGACAGTCTCTATCAGTGGAATCAAAGGCTGATTTTTAGGTCAACAAAAGCTGTATACAATTTTCCCCCATGAGGAGCCATGTTTTTGTGGATCAAATAAGAATGAATAAAACAATTAGTTGTAGTGGAGCAGGCATTTCAGAGACCAGCTCCTTGCTCAGTAAATAAATTACTTTTCCCTGTCCAGTCCTGCCCTGCCCAAAATATATCTAGCATCCATTTTTAAAGCAACATCCAATAAACTAATTGGGCAGTAATTCCCGGAGTCTTTCCTCTCCCCTTTTTTGTAAAGTGGAATGATAATACTGGTAGCCCAACCTGAGGTGAGAATCCCCGTATTATTTATATTAGAAAAAAAGTATAGCCAAAACAGGTGCCACCAGTCACTGTTCTCCTTAAATACTTCTGCAGGGATATGCAGCTTTAGACACTTTTGGCCTAATTTTCAGAAAGGTGTTGTGCACCTGCAGGTCTCATTGACTGCAGTTTGCATTGTGAGTGGTCATCTCTGAAAATCAGGCCCAAGGTGTCTAAGATCAGAAACCCAGAAATTAAGGCACCCAACGTTAGAGCTTACTTCTGAAAATTTCATCCTAACCCTTTTATAGCAACAAAAATTTTACATGATGTATGTATTATCAACGTGCTCTAATGGAGCTAAATCCAGCAACAACCAAAGGGAAGGAAAAAATGGTAATTACATAAGATTGCTACAATATCTATTAATAATGTTGATTTCTCTAATTCAGAGCTGCATATTCTACTGCTCATGATCAAATTGTAACACAGTAGCCAAAGAGTAGTCTTTCCTTCTGCCTTTTATCATTTTTTCCAAATATCCTTAAGCCAGATACTATAATGTTGTTTCTCTTATTGAAACTCAGGAGTCCAACAACATAAAACAATACCCCAAACAATTCATGTTACAAGCTGTGTTTATAGAAATCTGATTCTCATGGTGAGACTGGTGCCTCTATTACATAGTGCTGGGCCTGAATGCTGTCACTCAGTCTCTTTCCACCACAGAACATCTGCTAATCTTATCAGCTATATGAAGGAGCCAGGGCCGGCTCCAGGCACCAGCCCAGCAAGCAGGTGCTTGGGGTGGCCAAAGGAGAGGGGCGGCATGTCCAGCTCTTCTGCAGCAATTCGGCAGCGGGTCCCTCACTCCCTCTGGGAGCGAAGGACCCACCGCCGAATTGCCGCCGAAGACTGAAGCGGCGGCGGTAGAGCAGATCGCGATCGCGGCTTTTTTTTTTTTTTCTCACTTTTTTTCTTTTTGCTGCTTGGGGTGGCAAAAATCCGGGAGCCGGCCCTGGAAGGAGCACAGCAGATCTCCTGTTGCTTCTCCTTGTGTCTTCCACAGAGCAACGGGGGAGGTTTTTCAAAATGTGTCTACTCACAGGGCTGGAAGACTGAGCAACTTTCTTCTCCCCAACTGCTTTGATTCAAGGGAGGTGGCTACATCACCCACCTATGACTATTCTCGTTGGGCAAAAGCACCACTCACTCTGCTTCAAGTGTCAAGATTGGAATAAAAGGGATGACCCTATCTTCCTCCTTCCAGTTGTGTCTAGTCTCAGAGAGAAAACCTTCCCCCTGCATAATATGAAAAGCCTGTCTACTGTAGTTTTGCTCCCTCATGTTATTGGCTGCTGAGGATTTACCCAGGTAATTCCTGCTTCTATTAAGAGCCTCCAGGCACCAGTGGGTATAGACCCTCCAATTATTAGCAACACTACCCCATAATACTCCTCCTCCTCTAGACTTTCATTTCTTTTAAAAGCTATTACACTCATCAGTAAACTGCTGGAATAATCTATGTTCAATGCTCCCTATATTTTGCATGCTATTTGTTTCTGAAGTCCATTTATCAAGCTCATTCACATATGATTTCAGAAACAGCAGATGGCCAAAGTTCAGACTCTCTGGGAACTTACATTTGGTGCCAAGAGAACTCTTCTTACAAGCACTGTAAAATGTACTTTTTTTTTTTAAGCATTTAAAACTGATTTTCATTACTTCCTGAGCTTATTTCTCCAGTGGAAGCTTGTCAAGTGGAAATTTGTCAAACACTTTATAAAAAGTCCAAATGTATAGGTCATTTGTCTTTCAATATTGACCTTCACTGCAACTTCTTGAAAAGAAAAGCTGGGGTGGTTGGCTTGGTAGGAGGGAAGATTGTCTTGAAGAACAGCAGCCAGGAGATCCGGCTATATAAAACAGCTTAGGAAATGTATGCTGCTAAGGTGGATGTTGGAAAAGTTGTGTGTGCTTTGGAGTGGTTTTTGTTTTGGGGGAGGGTAGGGGATAGAGTACATTAAATCATTAGAAAACAGAAGGTCAGAATTTAGGAACCAGAAGTTTTCAGAAAATAAGAACAATTTTCAGTTTACTCAATTGCCCCATTTTCATAGGTGTCAAAAGCTTTTCACAAAACAAATGTGCAACAAATTTCTTGGAAAAGTTGCCATATATTTTATCCCTGTTGGCAATTCGTTAGCAACAATTCCCCAACTGAAAATACTTTGCGTGAATGGCCATTTATTTTTGCACCACAGTGGTGTATAATATACTGTCTTGTGGGAAGTATCTCCAGGCAAACACACAAGCAGAAGCAACAATGTTTTACTGAACGAATGCCAACAACCTGCTTCATACCCAACAGCTAACACTCCATTGATGGATCCCATTAGTATCTTGGCATTCCCTGCTTAATTTTATTTTGGGGATTTTTGCACTTGTAGCTACACCAGTGCAAACTCCTAGAGAGAAATCCTGACCTCCCTGAAATCAATGGAAGTTATGACACTGATTTCAACGGAGCCAGGATTTCACTTGTAGTGTAGATGCACTTGTGCAGACTACCTGGGATTAAAACCGTGGAATAAACTTGTGTAGCTACACAAGTGCAAAACAACCCAGTGTAGACAAATCCTCTGCTTACAACTGTATGATGGCCTTTCATTCCAACTTAATTGGGGTCCAAAACGATGTAGCACTCTGATAATTTACCTGAAAAACACACTGAAAGTAAATTCAAATTCTTTATAAAAAGTAAAGATTTAGCTGCAAACCCATGGAGAAAATCTTTATGCAATAAGGCCCTAAGCCAATGTCCATTGAACTCAATAGGCATCTTTCCAATAGGGTTGGGATCAGGATCTATGAATCTTCATTTGTTTGCTCAGCTATTCTGTAAAGACAAGTGCAATTACATCTGGCACATTACATGAGGGGGCTGATTCTCCTCACAGAATGGTGTAAGCCCCCTTAATTTAGTGGAGTTGCCCCTATTATATACCAGTGCAAATGAGAAGAGAATTAGGTCCTCTGCCCTTCAGCAGAAACTTAGTTCATAAAATAGACACATGCTGATATGCAAAGTGAACTTCCACACAGCTCTTCAGTGCTTCTAGCGAGTAACATCTGTTAGAATTAAACAGATTCTTCCCAGTTAGGAAGCACAAATAGCTAGCCAATTGTTGCATTATACTCAAACTTTTCAAGTTTCAACATTAACTTTTTTATTTAAAGAATATTTTCTTGTAAAAATAAGAAAAGAGAGACAAGGTCAGAAAATGTGGGTAGAAGCAACAGATGGAGTGTACTGGTATGTTTGTGATATGGCTGGCAGCTGACGTCTGTGCCACCATTTTTACATAGAATTACTCAGGGCACTGAACAACAGAATTGCCTCCAATTCAGTGAATGAGATCTTGTATATATATTCAACAATAATATT
>NW_020664417.1:31751294-31779668 GCF_002925995.2 Terrapene triunguis | reverse complement strand
TATATATGACACTCCTGTTAATACACCTCAAAATATTAACTTTTTTTCCCCCAGCTGCATCACATTGTGGACTTGTATTCAATTTGTGATACATTAGAATCCCGAGACCCTTTTCAGCAGGTCTACCACCTAGCCAGTTATTCCCTATTTTGTAGTTGTACATTTGATTTTCCTTCCTAAGTGAAGTACTTTGCACTTGTCTTTATTAATTTTATCTTGTTGAATTTAGACCAATTCTCCAATTTGGCAAAGTCATTTTGAATTCTAATCCTGTCCTCCCAAGTGCTACCAACCCCTTCCAGCTTGGTGTCATCTGCCAATTTTATAAAAACATCCTCTCCACTCCATTCTCCAAGTCATTAATGAAAATATTGAACAATACTGTTCCCAGAACTGAACCCTGCAGGACCCCATGAGATATGCCCTCCCATTTTGACAGCAAACCATTGATAACTATTCTTTGAATATGGTCTTTCAACCAGTGCTGCACCCACCTTCTAGCAATTTCATCTACACCATGTTTGCTTATGAGAATGTCACATGTCAAAAGACTTACTAAAATCAAGATATCACATCTATTGCTTTTCCCCATCCACTAGGCTAGTAACCTTCTCAAAGAAGGAAATTAGGTTGATTTGGCATGATCTATTCTTGACAAATCCATACTGGCTATTCCTTGCAACCCTATTATCCCCCAGGTGCTTACAAATTGATTGTTTAATAATTTGTTCCAATATCTTTCCAGGTACCTAAGTTAGGATGACTGGTCTATAATTCCCTGAATCTTTTTTGTTCCCCCTTTTAAAGATATTTAGGTACTACCCTTCTCCAGTCCTGTGGGACTTCACCCATCCTCTTAGGAATTCTCAAGGATAATTGTGAATGGTTCCAAGATTGCTTCAGCTAGTTCCCTAAGTTACCCTAGAATGAATTTCATCTGGCCTTGTCAACCTGAATCCATCTAACTTATCTAAATATTGTTTAGTCTGTTCTTTCTCTATTTGGGTTTGCTTTCTTTCTCTTTCGTTATAGACTTCTCAAGAGATGTTTCTACCCAATAGAACTTTATCCAAGAGAAGGACTTTGTCACATTCACTACCATGGTATTGTCTGCTAATGTGACTATTCCTTATTCCAGGAAGCAGACTTTTATAATATTCATTTTGATGAGTGTATTATTACTCCATTCTGACTTGCTACTGCTATTGGCAATTGCCTTCCTTTTTTCATATGTCCTAAATTAATTCAACCTGCATTTGTCTCCCTATCATATTCGGCAGTAAAAAGCACCAGTGGGCCAGACACTCCCATTTTTTTTGTAACAGCACATTACTCACACTCAAATGTGTCTAGGAATGGAGGGATAGTCAAATTTTGTATTTAATTCAGAAGTACTCCTAAAGTGTGTCCAAAAGGAAGAAGATTATCACCTGCATCCTCCCTTATGTGTTTCTATAGACATCCAGTGGGCCACCCTCCCATTCTAGGTAGGCTGGACCCAATAACCTCTTTGTTAAGTTCTGCTTTGCACCTGAAAGCACTGTGGAGGTTGAGATGCACAAGAAATACACTAAAGGATTGTTTGAGTTATTGTAGTCTGAATTTTATTACTGTGTGCACCTCAAGTTAAAGTGTGCATAGTGCTTTTCCTAGTGTCTATTAAAGTGCTCTATTATAAGACAATATTTTAGGTTAAGTCAATCATCAGACAAAGTTATGTTACCAGGTAGTTAAACAGTAAAGCTAAAAAAATCAGACCATGAGTAATTTTCATACTTCTGGAGAAAGCAGAGACATTTGTTAGTGACAACAAAAGAGAGGCTGACAAACTGGGAAAATTCTATATAGGCAAAACAATTACCATATTGTACATAAATATAGTACTGTCATGCAGTATCAGAAGAATAAAATAATTTGAATTTCTTGTATTTTTTTCCATTTAAAGGAAGAATTCACATTTAACCAAACTGATACTTCAACTCAGTCTTTTACAAACCTTTATCTAGACACCAGATTCTGAGACTTTTGCTCGACTGGTAAAACAGTCCTTGCTCAAGCCAACTCCCATTGAAGTCAATTGGAATTCTGACTTGAGTAACAGATGAATTAAAGAAAAAAAAAAAACGTGAGTATGTACCTGAGGACCTGTCCATAGATTTGAAGCTAATCTTGACTCATTACTCCATTGATGCAGGCAGTATCCAATACCTTTCCCCATGGGTTAAGTACCGCAAGTCTTGTTTGCCGTGAACTCAGTTTCCTTTAGCTTGGGATTTTTGATGCCATTCTTAAACCTGTGCTCTCCTTCACAGCAGCTCAATGAATTGTCATTATGCCAGTAGGAGAATTAATTTCTTAATTCTTTTATGGTACTGAGAAAAAGCCCCTGCTGGGTCTAAGGGACTTTCACATGCCTTGCAGTCAAAAAATGACAAATTAATGACAGCACACACAGGAGAATTTTATCACTAACACTTCACAGCAGGCAAGCTGATTTGCCTGTCAAATATAGGAAAAAAGAAGAAGTCTAGCTAATCCCTTAACCACATAAGTAGTAGCTCCTCACATTTTTACAGCTGTAATGCTCTAAAAATAGGGGAATTGGTAAAAACAGAACTTTAAAAAAATGTTTCTCTCGATTCCCTTTGTTAATTTGGAAATGTCCTATATCACAGTTAATAACAAATTAATGTATGCAGTGCCTAAGATAAGTCCAATATATCAATATACATCCCTTAGAGGGAAATCTACAGTTATAATTGCTTTGTGAAGGTAACATTTTATACAGACAGACTAAAAATGGACCATAGCATATTGAACCACATGTGCAACACCCATTGTCATCATAGGGAGTTCTATGTGTGCAGCAAGGACAGTATGTGACCCTAGATGACGTTGAATTGGCATTGCAATAGCTCTCATGTGTCCATGGTTAACAGGTACAGATTCTCTTTGTCCTTCCTGTTCTCCTGTTACTGTGCTATCCTATCATTTTAGACCAAGGGCCTGCTCCTGCTCCCATGGAAGCCAGTGGGAGTTTAAGAAAATTAGTCAGTTTCTCATTTTTTTTACTGTATTCTTTATCATTAAAACTACTTATTGAATAGTAACAGATTGACAGTGAGGTAGGGTGTGACTTTGTATTACTGAAAAGTTTTGTGCAAAGACAGAGTGATGGAAGAAGGAGGTCAGCCAGATATGTTGTTCCATCAGAAAGTGTCAAACAGCCTCTTAAGATTGTGGGTAAATACTGAATCTGAAGTTTGAAACCCCCTAGCATTCACTAGAGAAGAGTCTGATTCTTCTGTGACTTATACAGTAGACCCTTGCTATAACGCCCTTCACAGTAGCAAACCTTGGGCTATAGTTAACGTGGTCCCTAGATCCCACCTCCAGCTCCACACACGGTAATAGGGAGCTGAGAGCTCTTTCAGCCCTGGGATGTAGTGGGAGGCAGAGTGCCCCTCCAGCCCTGGGACATTGGCTGGGGCAGAGTGCTCCTCATACATACATTCTAATCTTTTAAATGGAGGTAATAAAGGAGGAAAACAGGCATGTTCCCATCAACTCTTGCCTCCAAATTCTTCTGCAGGAGAACCACACTAGTTTTATTGCTAAATGTTCCTCTCCATCAGTGGCAGAAGGGATTGTATTGGCCCCTTACTTAGAAAAAAGCATTAATGGGAGAAAGGAGAACACAAATAACTTAAGATGAAATTCACTCTTATGCAGAGACCTCACAACTCTCAAAATGGGGGTTAGGTGGTGTACAAGGTTTTTGCATAGAGGGAGTTTCAGCCTTTATATCTACACATAAACACATCGTGTTCCCGGGCAGTTTTTTAATGTGCTAATTGTTGAAAGCATTATATACAAGGTGAGAGAACAGAATCTTTGAAAAAATATAGAAACATTGATTACTGTTTGCAGCTCCACTGAGCAGGCATACCACTGATGTTAGATATATTAAGATTAAGTTGCTAGAAACCTGCTTAGTTAAAGGTTAAGCACAGAACCTGAAAACAAAGCAAAAAATCAGAAGTATTTGTTTTTATCTGTTTTTTTGTTTTATGGTGGTTCAGGAATATTTACATTTTGTTTAAATTCATTAGAAAATGTTTGAATCTGATTCTGGATGTTTTCTCCCTATTTCCCATGTGGTCAGGTACAACAACAAAAAGAACAAAAGTCAAACCCAAACCAAACTATAAACCTTCATGCACTTTTCTCTTGTCCATGCGCCAGAGGTGAAATTCTGGCCCTCTGGAATTCAATGGCAAAACTCACGTAGCCTTCATTGGAGCCAAGGTTTTGCTTGAGGAGTATATGTAATATGTTGCTTTCTTTGTCATCTTTATACAACCAGTGTTCCTTTGCTGTGCTTTCATTCTTATATCTTCCTTGGTACAGGCAACGGTGATTTAATACTGCATGTTCAAAGAATTCGTGATCAGGTAATTTCTGATAGTTATAGTCCAGCTTAGGCTCAAATTTGATGCAGAAAGGTCTGTAACTTTAACTAGCATGGAAACACACTCAGTTATTATTTAACAGATATCACAGAGAGAGACTTTCATTCTTAGTGGATACCCTGGTAATTACAGCTAGGCAGAAATCTGATTTTGCAAGAAAATCTGCAATTTTGATTTTTTTTTCATTCTGAAATAGAGCAAAAAACCAATAAAATTGTTATTTCCCAGGAAGGTAAATAATAAATAGAAAATTATATCGGGTCGATCAAAAGGTTTTGTTCCTGTTTTGACTTTTATTTTATGTAGCTTCTGTTCAGCTGCAGTTACACTTCTGACATAAAATCAGGCAGAACTGGAAAAATCATTTGTAGTCTGTGTGAAGTTTTCTATGGTGAAACCAGTTAGAGTTTACATATAAACCAGAATGAAGAACTGAATTATTTTGGTACATACTAGTTGTTGGAGGGGTGGGGGGGTTAAAGGTGATGTAGGATTAGGATATACTCACAGATTGTGTGGAAAGCATCTCCCCTCTTTTTTAGCATAGGAAAGGGCTTGTTTGTCTTGTGGCCAACAGTTGAGATTCTGGGATTTATATTTATGGATAATATCAGAAATATCTCTTGTCGCTTTCCTCTAAAGGTCAGAAAATAAAGCCCTAGGGTCATATTTTGTGCTTACTTAAAAAACTGAAAGTAATGAGCCAAATTCTTCTCTGTCACATTGGTGCCCCTCCCCTGAAGAGTGTCTGATTGAGATCGCTTGTGAAACCCCAATGGGCTAAATTCTTTTCTCAGCAACATGGATGCAGCTTCAGTGAAATCAGTGGAGTTGGTCAATGAGATTAGACAGGGTGTAACTCATCAAAGAAGCTGGTCTCTGAAGTTCCCATATCACATATTTGAGCTGACCTTTGAACAACTCACCTTCTCCACACATCTGTTTGTTATGTGAAACAAAATAAAGCCCAAACCAGCGAGATATATACTTGGTGCATTAAAATGGCCAATTTCACAATGCTGAAAACAATTATGGGCCAACTCAGCTGAAGAAAAGAATTTATACAGAAAAGTTTGAATCATAATTGTTAACTGTTTAAGGACACTTTTTATTACATGCTTCTAAAGCCACAATCCTGGTTATCAATAAAGAAGATTACACTGATTAAATCTATGGTCAGCAGACAACAATGATCAGTTGACATATACATATATCTAAAAGTTTACAAAGTATATAAAGCAAACAAGCAAAGGAATCCTAACAATGGTTACTAGATGAAAATGGTAGAATTGTCCATAATAATGCAAAAACGGCAGAAGTGTTCCATCAATATTTCTGTCCTATACTTGGGGGAAAAGTCAGATGGTATATTCATCTCGGATAATGATGGTGATGAAACACTTTCTATTCCAACAGTAACTCTGGGGGATGTTAAACAGCAGCAGCTAAAGTTTTTTTTAATGAAATTGGGGCCCCTACATCCTAGCTGAGTGCCCTAAGCAGTCGACTATTGGGTATTCTGGAACACACGTGCACATGAGATCTGGTTGGCCCTGGCTGAGTTTTGTGTAGGTGAGGTGTGCTCTGAGCATGTCTACCAGATCTGGCCCCATAGGCTAGATAGACAGGGGAATGCCTATTGTGAGAATCCTGCTAGGGCTTAGGTGTAAGTGAGGATGCCAAGCAGCTTGGCGGTATCAGATTTAGGTGGTTTTGTGCATGCTCATTGTGGAAACTTAGGTGCCTACAAGGTTATGGGTCAGCTGAGTAGGGGTTTTGAGGCTCTCAGTGGCATCTAAATGTTGTACTAAGGCACCTAACTGCCACTTTAAGTGTCCAGTCCTTTTGTGGATCTAGCCCATAGTAACTACTCCTTGTGGCCCCAACTCTGCAATCAGATTGGCTAGTGGAAGCGCTTGTCAGAGCATTGTTCCATGCAGGCACAAGTGTCCACTTGGATGGATCCAGTTGCAGGATCGGAGCTTTACTGAGCAATAGAATAAACAGTTAAGTAAACAAGCATGTGCTGAAACTATTTCAGACAAGCTTTTTCTGATAAGTAATGTTGTCTCTATACTGCTATCCTTACCTAAGCCATATTCCCTCATTGGCACCTAGGGTGGATCCATGTGGCTCTGCTCTGCGTAAAGTGTATGAAATCAGATTCTGTGGCTGTAATCTTTAACTAATGGAATATACATAAGACGCATAGTCAATGTCCCTTGGAATGTCCTTTTGCTAGTGACTAAACCCCTTTGGGGTTGTAACTGGTAACTGAACAGCATTCAGTGGAAAAAGGGAAGGGGTGGGTTAACAGAGATTATGCCTGGCCTGTATGTATATATGGGACTTCAAGGGGTGGGGAACCAGAAACCTCCCCCTTGCACAGCACACATAAAAGCAAATCACAACTGCAGCCAGTCCCAGAGTATGGAGGATTTCAAAGACACTGCTGTGTATCCCCTGGAGTAAAGGGGAAAAGGTGGGGTGATAGCTCCACTTCTTCCCTCCACAGCCCATAGGGATGTGCAAGTGCACATGGGAGTGCAAACTTCACTATCTAACCTCTGGGCCTGTAGAGCTTCAGAGTGATTGTGCCTTCCTTAGGCACATCTCTTCTGATGCTCCCCTGGTGCTCCCTCTACTCAAGCCAGTGCTTATTGGGCACATTTAGCCCTACATTCAGAATAAATATGGTATAGGAGCAGGTAGAGAAAAAAAATGAGCTTGGACAGGACATTTGACTGTGTTAAGTATACTGAGATAAATCACCATACAAATATATGGTCAAGTGACATGGATCGCTGTTTCATAAAATGTCAGCAGGCCTATTTCATTACATTTGTAGAACAGCAGAGAAAGTGGCACAGAGAACTGAGACATGCATTTTCTTATCTCTGCTTTGGGATAAAGACATTCATGTGTTTTTAAGACAATCTCTTTGCTTTGAACCATAGTAGTTGTTAGTGATTTTAAAAAGTTCATTCCAATCTGGGGAAAATTTGTGGCTGTTATAAACGTTTTAAACTTTGCAGAATCACATTCAGTGCATGATTATGAAAGAGACTGATTGATTGTAATTTGATAGAGACATTTTTTATACTATTAATGAAGTCAAAAACCGAGCGGGCAGAATCGAACCACTGGGAAAAAAAGAAGCAAATAAGGAACTGAGGCAGAAGTACTTAAAGCACAGGTAATGAACATATGAAAAAGGTTATCAGAGAAGACAATTACAGTGGACAGTTTAAGTGAATTCAAGAGACAAGTAGAATATTTTCTGGAGAAGTGGGGTTTCTGAAGAATCTGGTTCAAGAACGAGGGTGGGATTAAAGATAAACTGAAAAAAGAACAGGCATTTTCAATCAGATGGCTTTTTGTTAAAATATCTTGCAATGTGTTCTTTTTTCTTCCTCCTAGGAATTCTGTAAGTACATCAGTACTAAATACTTTCTGGGACAGGGTGAAAGAGAAAATTCTTTGTAATTTTTTCTAATTTGGCTTGCAGTTATAATATGTGTGCCTGTGAAACTTTAACTGTAGAACCACCTGTCTGCTGTAGACTCTATTCTGGCGCAGCTTTAGTTCTCTACTGAAGTCAGCTTATCTTCCTTCAGCTATATGAGGCATATATTGGGGGTGCATTTTATCACCTGCCCTGGAATTTATTTATTTACAAACAAACCCCAGATTTTATTTATGTTGCTGGCTTAAGGAAGGATGGTGCCTGAATGTCAAACCACGGAGTTTCCTGCTTCAGTTTTGACATCACATGGCTGTTTCTACACAGGAATTGAAAGACAGGAGAATGAGAGGAAGTCTGATATTTCTCAAAATGTTTAGAACTTTCAGAAAATATTTAATGACATGCAGTGCTTAAGACAGTCACAAAGTAGCTGCACTCCTATCGAAGGATATGGTCTAGATATAGACATGCAGCATCAGGGTCTGGTCATCCATGGATCTCCAAGGTTCTAACCAACCTCAGCCTCCCCTTAGCTCAAATGGCAGTTCAGAGTGCTCTGCACCTCATTAGATTTGGCTCTTAACAGCTGAAATCTTCCACCTCCCAAACCATCCAACCCTCTGATAAAGCATTTACTTTTACTTACCTGTCTATAGGTCTGTGATCCATTGCCATAGCTACTAAAGTGATCACAACCTCAGAAAATAACAAGGGGCGAGTACCCTTATTCAGAATACAGTAGAGATTGGAACTCAAACCTCTAAAAACATGTTTGTCTAGAGCTTTTAGGTGTATAATATTCAAGTAGGTTCTAAATTCTCTAAAATATGTCCCTGTCATTCTATGTAATATGAAGTCAGGCTAGTATGAGGAATGCAGAGTATTGCTGGGAGGGTATTTACTTAGAAAAAGTTGCAAATTTACTTTGAAGTAATTGTGCTACTGTATATATTTCTTACTAAAGCTATTTTGTATGCTTTCAAAGTGAGTATAATGAGTATATGGCCTTATTGTCTTTTTCCAGACTTGCTTTCAATTGTTGTGTGTTGATAAGAACTGTGCTAATGCATGTGATTGGCTATGTGAAATCAGTTTGCAGGTACAGATGTCAAAAGCCAACTGGTATGGGTGCAGAAAAAAATATTACAGAAAACAGAACATTCAGTGACCTACAAAAGTTACTAATATGATTTCTGTAGATCCATGTGTTCAAACAGATTCTGCTATTTTATTCCCCAAAGTCCATTTGGGTGAATAAACATGTCTGCAGCTGATGCTGAATCAAAGGAATTGGAATGAGCTCCATCTGTGTGTTGGGTGTCTTTTAAAAAGGAAATAAACCGTATCTCTGTAGTCGTGTTTACCAGGCATTGCAGGAGGAGTTATAGTTTGTATGCATTTTTTATGTTAATAGCAAAGAAAAGCAGGTGTGTAAACACTGTGCATCTTGGTAGTGTCACTTTTGTAGCCATAGGACTGAAATAATATACACATTCTCTTTTATTATGTTATTAAAATGTTTTTGTTATAGCATTTTTATAGTGTAATGTTTGCAACTGGGTAAAAAGTGTATATAGATGGCTCAAAACCTTGTAAGTTATAGTGCTAAACAATGGATAGCACTAAGTGTGCTAAGCAATGAATATAAAGAAAAATGACCATATTGTATTGTCAGAAGCTCAAATGAGCTCTACAGCAACAAACCCCCCCTGAATTAGTGATAGAATCAAAAGACCAGGTTTGGGCACCTCTAGTCACAATGAATATCACCTGTTCTACTTATTCTGAGAAAGGTGGCAAAATCTATTCCATAGGAATTAAGAGATGTCTAAGACCCATTAGAGCTAATCTGTATCCCCCATAAATGCAGGATTTTTTCCAGTAGTACATGTTTTGTTTGTATTCAGTCCATCTGTCCCAAATCATGGAGATTTCGTCACTTCCTTTGGGATAATATTCCATGGTTTACTACAGATCACTTTTATAACTTTTATTTCTGCTATTCAGAAAAATTAAGAATAATGAGAGGAAGTAATAAAAGGGAAAATAATTATACCTCCTTGCCTTGGTCTAAATTATTCCTTTCTCTCCTTGGGTTTTATACCCAAATATTTATCGTTTTATCATGCTTCTCACTCCCTGTTTGTAATTAAGCCAAGTAAGCATAGTAAGCTCTCTTAATCTTTCCACACAAATCATTCCCAACACCATATTGATCATTTTAGTCACTCTTCTCTGAACTCCTTCCAATTTGTCAATATTTTTCTGATAAAAGCATGTCCAGAAATAAACACAATATTCCGGGCACTGTTGCACCTGAACCATGGGTTATTACTTCCCTGCTGTGTGATGTAATGCCTTTGCATCTTTACCTAAAATTGCATTTGCCTTTTGTACTGACACACTGGAGTGCAAACTCATGTTTAACTGCCTGTTCACCATCTCCAGGTGTCTTTCAGCATTACTGCTTTTGCGTGTATGTTCCTCCCTCTGAATATGTTTTGGATTATTTTTCTGCAGATATATTAACCTGAAGTTTTTCAGGTTGAATCTCCTTTTTATTAATAATAATAATTATTATTATTTATTATTGCTAATGTTTCATTTCTTGAAGTATCTTTCCTTTTTTTCTGTCCTCACTTGGTGTTCTATACCTCCCAGTTTGATTTAATCTACATATTCCGTTAAATACTGTTTACACCCTAACTGTAATGATGAAAGAAGATAGTGAATGACATTATACCTAATATTGATTCCTGTAAACCAAAAGTTTTCCCTTTCTCCCTTTCCTAAATAGTTTAAACTCCTGGTGATATAGCCATTAGCAGGTATAATCTGAGTGTTTAAGTGAAAGCCATTTGATACAAAGTCAATCTCTTGTCTTTATTTTACTATAGAATTAGAGTAGTTAGAGATTGGGGGGGGGAACGTCCACTGGAATTTCCACGAGTGCCGGCTAATCCCCCATGGTTTATTCCTAAGTATTTTGTCCCATGTAGCTGAAAATGTCCCAAATAGTGAGGCTTCCACTATTAGCTGTTGGAGAAAAAATGTTGGCCTATGGCTAACAGTTAATGTTTTGACAAATTAAAACATGTTGAAACCCTGAGTAGAAGGCCATGAGGGAAGGAGGGCTTAGGTTTTCCTCTGCTATAAACAAATGATTGCTAATTAACTTTATTTCCTTACCCACATATCAGACTAATTTCTCTCCAGGTCCACCACCCAAACCTGTCTATAAATTTGCCAGTCTTAGATTCCTATACTCATCTGCATGGTAGCTGAGTGTTTCATGATGCCTCTGTGAAGTGGGGAAATATTTTCCCCATTTTGTAGGTGAAGAACTGGGGCACAGAGAAGGACTTGCCCAAGGTCACAGGATGTTTGTGGAAAAGTGGGAATCAAACCTAGGTCTTCAAGCTTCCAGACCACAAGGCCATCCTTCCTCCTTTAGAAAGTAGATTAAGGCCATCATCAGTTGTGTGGCACTCTATCAGGTTAACTTCTGTGATGCATCTGAACTTACATCTTTCAAATCTATGTCTCCAGCAAAGCAATATACTGTGCAGTAGGTATCCCAACATACAATATAACAGTCACAGAAACTTTGCTTTATCTTTCCCTTCCTCCAACAGTGCCAGACATTCTCAGATTTTCCACCAAGACTCATTTTTCCCTTTCCAGATAGAAAATGATGGACACTAAATAAGAGGCCAACTCTCCTTTTCACTTACTGTACATTAATACCCTTTTATTGCAGAAAATATAGCTTTGTTTTTAAAACAGACAAAAGTTTTGGCTGAACTGTGCTCCTCCCTGGATAGAGGAAAGTAATTTTTGGTAGAATCAATGTTATTATAGCTAGAAAATGTTTGTTAGGATGTCCCATCTTCAGAGGGAAGCCTCCTGTGTCAAGAAAGACAGATTAGTTCAATTTCTAGATGAACCTTTGCTTTCCCCACAAAGCTATAATTTTCCTAAGCACGTGCATAGGGTGAAATCAGTAGGAATCTTGCCATTGAATTCAGTGAGACCTGAATTAAACCCCAACCTTTAAAATGCCAAATGTGTTAAAGATGTACATAATGTACCACTAGGTGGAAACTGAATCTGTCTCATTTGGTTGAACTGGTCAAGCTTACCTATACCCATGAAGTAGATATTTTATATATGTGAACCAGTTGTTACTTTTAAAAAAATGTTAATGTGTGTGAATGATATTTTGTTGGGGTTGATAAATTTGAAATAACCCTTGTTTGCTTCTACATGATTTACCTTTGGATAGCTTAGTTCTTCTCTAAATTGTTTTTGCCTTTTAAAATATTTATAACCATCTTCATTTTTGCTCCGTGCAGTGATTTTCTCACAATACTGGTGTTCCTGCTTTTGCATGTCTAACAGCTGGCAAACCAAAAATGGTGACTTGTTGCCTATCAGGCAGGCTGACCTTTCTAGCAAAGCAGATGGAGTTTTTAGAATAGATTTTTCATGTATGCTTTTGAACAATTGTACTGTACCTCATGATAATGTGCGATATATACAGTGCATTGCTAAAGGATACAGTTATGTCTCAGTCTATACTGGTAACTTCAGTAATCACATTATCCTTTCTAAATCTGAATTTTGTTGACATTTGTAACTTTACTCATTTCCCTATGGTGTTTTACATTGGTTTATAAATGGCATATGTACAAAAGCAACCCCATGGACTTAGACAAATAAAGCAATTCCAATATTAAAGGCATCTGTTCAGCAACCTGTATCTGAGAGTCAGGCAACCATGCTTCTATCTGTTATATTTTCTGTGTGACGGCTGTGGCCCTCATTGTAGGTTATTGCAGAGGGCTAAGCTCAGAGGGCTAAGCTCACTTTGCCTTTGAGCCATTCCCTAGCAAAATAAAAAATGTCTTGCATTTCCTTCTGTCACTGCACAAGCTGTATTGTAAAGATTGCTTCAATTACTAGATCACTTATGTTATTTTTAAGCAGAATTGATTTTGTTTTCAAGTTTTATAGATGAAAGTTGGCTCTGTTAAAGGCTTTTAAAATGTTATGTTGTTGTACTTTCATGTACCTGAATGCCTCTCATCATTTTGATTTTGCATAATGATAATGCCATTATTTACTATTTATTTCAGATATTTAGACAGAAAAGTCTTCTGAGACACCATCTGTGCACTACAAAAGGAGTGCATTCGTTAAACATTACAAAATTAAAACAATACATAGTCATTCTTTCAATCCCACTTCTAATACACCTTCTAATCTTCCATTATCTCTGCCAAAGCAACACATTTTTTCCATGTAGAAAAAAGAATCAGTCCTTTTAGTCTGTGCTCCAAACGGCTTGAATGGTGTGAAAAGTGCACTATCCTGCCAGGATTTCCTTTTCAAATAATTATTTTCATTCTTTACAAAGTTGAAGAGAAAACCTTTTTACCTACAAAGACCTGAGTTCAAAGTTTCTTATGCAACAACTGGTGATAGTGCTAGCTGAATTTTTCACAAAGTTTTAGGTGTAAGTAAAAGTGACAGCAACGTTGATTACATTTTGCATGCTTAATAAGGGCCTAACTTTCTTTCTTTCTTTTTTTTCTTTCTTTCTAGGAGATGGCCCATTCTCACAAATATACATGCAATCATTGAAAGAACGGACCCTACGAATCTAACCATATTTCATTGAAACTAGTCTGTTTGCAAGCAAAGAGCAAATAACAAAGTTGAAAAGGAGTGTATATACATTTTAACTTTTCTTCTAAATTCCTTCCAGGCAAATATGTTCTATTAAAATTGGGAGGTGGGGAAGTCTACTAGGCTCAGCACCACTTTTTTCTGTGGGGTTGTGACAAGTAAGTATTGCAGAGTTACACACCTTTGAAAACTTTTTATCATAATAGTTCTGAGGAATATTTTGAGTTGATGGGAACTGTTACCAGGCCATTCCGTCTGGGTGGGATCCAAATTTTTCAAAGTATGCGTGTTGTCTTAATAAAATAAATGTCTCTTGTACCGTTCCTCTGCCATTCATTGTGAAATAACACCCTTGTGTGTCAGTTTTGCTGAAACTTTTCAATTTTCTGTCAAACTGAAATGACATATTTTGTTTCAAGTTGGGTCATCGCAAATTGAAACATTGTGTTATGTTGAACCAAATCAAAACATTTAGTTTATGGTTCATTCAATGCTAACTTGTGTCCACCTGAGTTCAAGTGCCTCATGCCCCCCATTATCTCCTAAGGACTTAATTTCATCTTAGATGATGCACTGAAGTCTCCCCTCCAATGGGGCATCACAGGAAATGTAGAGTCTGACCCATAGAGAAGAATGGGAACATGAGGCATCTGAGCTCCAACTCCCATGAGGCATTATGGCAGCACAGTGCCAATGTTGAACTAAGCTGAAATGAAATGCTTTGATAAAGCAAAACTAAACATTTTGCTTTGGAAATGAGTGAAGTGCTTTATTTTGACTGAAAATTTCTAGTTGAAATCTTTCAGAATGTTCAGTTCCTAGAAAATTTTCATATTTCAGTATTTTGTGCTAATTTGGAAGAAAAATAAATGTCAGAATTTGGAATTTTCATCAGATAGTAATTCCAGGTTTTGACCAGCTCTAAATTTAACCAGCAATACTAGTTGCATTTCAAGAATCAGGAAGTGTTAGGAGCTGGTCCAAATCACTTGAACAAATTTAGGCGAAAAAATTGGCTCATGAGCCCTTATATTTGAAATGTTCCTCTCCTTTTCACATTTTGTCCCTAAGTTTTCCTAAGTGGTGGCGCACAAACTCACTTTGTCAAATTTCTGAAATGAAATGCAGTAGTTCAATCTGATACACTAAGGGCTTGTCTATACTTACCGCGCTGGTTCGGCGGCAGGCAATCGAACTTCTGGGTTCGATTTATTGCGTCTTGTCTGGACGTGATAAATCGAACCCAGAAGTGCTCGCCGTCGACTCCGGTAATCCTGCTCGGCGCGAGGAGTACGCGGAGTCGACGGGGGAGCCTGCCTGCCGCGTCTGGACCGCGGTAAGTTCGAACTAAGGTACGTTGACTTCAGCTACGTTATTCACGTAGCTGAAGTTGCGTACCTTAGTTCGAATTGGGGGGTTAGTGTAGACCAGGCCTAAGGCTGTCTCTGCTCTGCCTCACAGTTTGGACTACAGAGTGTGAATATCAATGTGCACCACAGTTCTGAGCTGTAACTCCCCATGTGTGAAAGGACTATTTTAATGCAAAGTAGGAACCTTTATGTTTACACCTGTGGCATCCACATAAGGGAGTTACAGCCCAGCACTTTGGTGTGTGCTGCCATTCACACCTCCATAGTCTGCACTGCAGGGCAGTATAGACAAGCCCTTAGTATGACCAGACATTTTTCTGGATTTCTTTTCAGTATGAAGATAGAAAATTTAGAACTATTTATTAGTATTTTACCTACAATGCTATATAAATTTGGAACTTTGACCAGCTGCAAGAGCAGACAGGATTCAAAAGTGTCCACAACATGCAGGCAATGGCAATTCAGGAGAGAACTGCTGAGTACAATAGCTCATTACTTATTGGTTTTGTGTTCTGTAGAAAGACTTTTTCCTGTGTGTAATCAGGATGTCCTGAGAGCCTGAAAAGAGGAAGGACCAAAGGAGACACTACTTTTCTGAAATTCATCATTACCAACACTTAATTGACATTTATATTTGACCAACACAGGGAAAAGTGGATTAAAGTGTGTGGTTAAATAAGGAGTCACACACAATTTCTAACGTTCTCTGCAGCTTCAATGGAAAAATATTTAAAATAATAGAAAATGGAGATGGAAAATAACTCTTAACTCTTCAAGTCCATCCCCTGCTAGTGGAAGATAATGCAGAAACCTGGAATGAGAAGACAAGAGATTTGAGATTGCTAAACCCACTCATTGTTCTCACTGGGAACCCCCATCAAGCGCCTGACACTCTACTAGGGGCCTTGACATGAAGTGGTTTCAGTGTAAATACACAGGACACCCAAAGTGGGTTTAGTATGACCAGAGAAGGAAGAAGAGCTCACACTTGGTGGAAAAGGAGCAGAAGCTGTTTCTGCAATATTTTTACATTGACCAAATGTAGCATTATGTCATAACAGGAAGATGTAGGTAAAGGGGGGAATCCAAGCTGAATGGAAAACCTTTGGAAAGATTAATACTACAGTAAAGATTAAGCTCTCATCTTAA
Organism: Terrapene triunguis; assembly: GCF_002925995.2. Taxonomy (NCBI): domain Eukaryota; kingdom Metazoa; phylum Chordata; order Testudines; family Emydidae; genus Terrapene; species Terrapene triunguis. The sequence continues at coordinate 31,763,520 of NW_020664417.1, read as the reverse complement.
AAAAGGTTTTTGACATTTCTCTTCTACAAGCCAATAGAGCCATGACAAAAAGCAGAAGTAAGGACTCTCATTTAAAAAAAAAATGCAGCAAAGAGGACAGATGTCCATTTCTTAACCATTTTCTCTGTTATGGATATATATGCTTGGTTCTTGTGCTGCTGTTTAATATTTAAGTGCAACAGAATTGGTGACAAATGTGCCTAGCTGCCTATATGACAGAAAACTCCACCCTGCCAAGCTTAACAATCTCAAACAACTTTTCCAGATAAACATAATGGATTTTTAATATTTTCCCCTCATTTCTTTTCTCCATTCATCCAGCCAGTGGGAGCTATTAGAAGACTGATCCTTTATACACCCTTCCAGTAAAATTTAAAAAGAAAATATATTTTTAAATTGCTATGTTGAAATTTTAAGATTTCTTTTCAGCTGTCACCATTTCTCTATTGTTGTCTATCTAGTATTTATAAACCAATTGAAATGACTGCCAGTAGAGCCTGTAATCCAAATCATTCAAGTTAGTAGTAAAATAAAACAGTTAGGTAGATATTTTGATACCGCATTTATAGATATCAAAAATTCATGAAAAGATTTTTTCCATGACTGGCTTCTAACCTATTTCTGTAGTCAATAATACAAATCACTTACTGTGATGGGGTGAAACTCCATCATGGGCTGGAATAGCCAATAAATTACAGCACAGGTGCAATAGATGTACCTAATTAATTGCTTTACAGCCAAAGCTGTGGAACTGGGAGGTATCAGGTGATAATTTAAAGGATATGGATCATATAAAAGGGAGTGCTGAGTTGTGCATAAAGGTAAATGACGAGCAAGAAATACAGAAGATAATAGAATCGTAGGACTGGAAAGGATTTTGAAAGGTCTTCCACTCCAAACCCCTACACTCAAGGCAGGACTAAGTATTACCTAGACCATCCCTGACAGGTGTTTGTCTAACCTGCTCTTAAAAAATCTCCAGTGATGGAGATTCCACAACCTCCCTAGACAGTTTATTTCAGTGCTTAACCACCCTGACAGCTAGGAAGTTTTTCCTAATGTCCAACCTAAACCACCTTTCCTCCAATTTAAGCCCATTGCTTCTTGTCCTGTCCTCAGAGGTTAAGAACAATAATTTTTCTCCCTCCTCCTTGTAACAACCTTTTATGTACTTGAAAACTGTTATCATGTCCCCTCTCAGTCTTCTCTTCTCCAGATTAAACAAGACCAATTTTTTCAATCTTCCCTCATAGGTCATGTTTTCTAGACCTTTAATATTTGATTAATTATTTCTTGTCTTGTTTATAACACTCCTGCTAACTTCCCAAAATAATGTTTACTTTTTTTGCAACAATGTTACACTGTTGACTTATATTTAGCTTGTGATCTACTATGATCCCCAGATCTCTTTTTGCAGTATGCCTTCCTAGGCAGTCATTTCCCATTTTGTCTGTGTGCAACTGATTTTTCTTTCCTAATTGGAGTACTTTTCATTTGTCCTTAATGAATTTCATCCTATTTCCTTCAGACTATTTCTCCAGTTTGTCCAGATTGTTTTGAATTTTAATCCTATCCTCCAAAGCACTGGCAACCCCTCCCAGCTTGGTATCATCCACAAACTTTATAAGTGTACTCTCTATGCCATTATTTAAATCATTGATGAAGATATTGAACAGAATCTAGAACTAATCCCTGCAGGACCCCACTCAAAATGACCTTCAGCTTGACTGTGAACCTCTGATAACTACTCTCTGGGAATGGTTTTCCAACCAATTATGCACCCACCTTATAGTAGCTCCATCTAGGTTTTATTTCCCTAGTTTGTTTAGGAGAAGGTCATGTGAGACAGTATCAAAACCTTTCTAAAGTCAAGATATACCACCCATTGCTTCCTGTCTATCCACAAGGTTTGTTACTCTGTCAAAGAAAGCTATCAGGTTGGTTTGACATGATTTGTTCTTGACAAATCCATGCTGACTGTAACTTATCACCTATTATCTTCTAGATGTCTGCAAATTGCTGAATTATTTGTTCCATTATCTTTCCGGGTACTGAAGCTAAGCTGACTGGTCAGTAATTCCCCAGGCTGTCCTTATTCCCTTGTTAATAGATTGGCACTATATTTGCCTTTTTCCAGTCCTCTGGCATCTCAACCGCCTTACACGACTTTTTGAAAATAATCACTAATGGCTCAGATATCGCCTCAGTTAGCTCCTTGAGTCATTCTTGGATGTATTTCATCAGGCCCTGGATACTTGAAGATATCTAACTTGTCTAAGTAATGTTTTGTTCTTTCCCTATTTTAGCTTCTGATCCTACCTCATTTTCTCTGGCATTCATTAGGGTACATTACTAAGGCTAAGATTTTATCATGGATATTTTTAGTAAAAGTCAAGGACAGGTCACGGGCAATAAAGAAAGTGATCTGTCCCTGAATTTTACTAAAAAGATCCCTGACAAAATGGGGAGCTCATCTGTGGGGTTAGGCAGCTGTGGGGGATGCTCTGAGCTCTGGAGGCTCCTACCACCAGTGGGGGCTCAGAGCTCCAGGGTCCCCCGGCTTAGTGCTCCAGGGTACACCCACCACCTGCGGCAGCCAGGAGCTTTGAAGTACCCCCAGCCCCGTGGAGGCTTGGAACTCTGGGGGCCCTGCCATTCTCGGCAGCTCAGAGTTCCGGGATACCCTCACCACCTGCGATGGCTTGAAGCTCCTGGGTCCCTCACCCCTTCCGTGACCTCCGTGAAAAAATCGTAGCCTTATACATGACTAATTACTACTAAATTTTTTTGTAAAAACTGAAACAAAAAAGTAATGTAGAACTTCTGCCATTTCCACATTTTCTTTTATTGTTTTACCCCCTCATTGAGTAACAGGCCTACCCTGTGATGAAGATCCCTGAAACATCACATCCCGATGCCAGGGAGCCGTCTAATATTGAGTGCACCCGAGAACACTTACTCTAAAGACCAGCTTTTTAAACATCTGCAACAACATTATGCCTGCAAAATAGTGACATGCAAATAAATTGCAAGTGTAGCATCATAAACACTAGTGTAAACCTGGAGTATATCCAATGCAGACAGTTGACATGGGCCACACATGAACATATCTGAATAACTGGCCCTACAGACTTCCTCTACAGTAAAGATGTACTTTATTTACATCATGTCTTTTTTCCCCACACTCTCTCACTGTGTTTAAATTGGAAATAATGAGAATACTCTGAGTAAAAAGAGAGAAGAGGCAATAAGCATGGGGCTAAGAAAGAACTGAAACTTGTGGGGATGGAGAATCCCAGATCTTTATGATAATTTTTTTGGGGAAAACTGTTTTAAAATATTTTAGGAAGGAGTGATCCATTTTAAGAAATCAGAAGGTGTTCATTTGAGCAGAGGCCTGGGAGAACAGTGGTTAAACATTTTAAAATCTCCTATGGTCTCCAGTATTTTTCCTTTTTGCTGTGCTGCTCAGCTCCTATTCTGCCAAATGCCTTCACTGCTCGCCTTCTCTTCTTTCCACCTGACAGGAGCAGGAGAGCACGTCCATAGTATATTTTAAAATGTATTCTTTACAGGGCTCCCTATGGATTTATTGCATGCATTTGTTCTTGGATTTGGTGTCTGCCTCATATCATCAAAACCATGTGCATGCTATCTCCATTTTATAATTTTAAAAAATGTTTTGAAGACATGACCTTCAAGCATATCCAAATGCTGAAAGCCCTGTTTAATATTACTGTGTAACATGTGGGGCATATTATGACCAGAGGGAACATTTCAAAAGCAATTCTTTCAAAGCAGATTTAAAGAATCTGGACTGAAAGGTGTGTCTTTTAAGGTACTTTCAGACTCTTTGTACAGAATTAATACTTATTTTTTCTCTCTGCCTTTATAAAAATGTATTTAAATGAGCTTACTGGAAACAGCATTGCTGCCAAACCAAGGAGCTCCAATAAACATATCTCACTTAGCCCTTACAAGGGGCCCCAAGTACATTTTTGGCAACTGATAAATAATAATCTCCCAGTCTCTTTAGCCCAATCCTGCCTCTTAATTCTCCTTTACAACAGGCTACCTGGTACATTTATAAAACCAACTAACATTTTTAACTGTTTCCCCCATTGGCCCAATTAACTGAGCCCTAGGTGTATTTATGTGGCTCACTGACTCACTGTCCAATATATTATCATTGCCCTTACGTATTGAGTGACTAGGTTTTATAAACAATGTCTTTTTCCTTTGTTCCTCTATAAGGAAATTATTCTATGTAAAGGGCAAAGTAAGTTCTCATGTCAGATACCATTTCCAAGCATACAGGAACAAGATGAAGTTGTACAGTACTTTATATATCAAGAAACATCACATTATTTTTCTACTTTTGGGTAACCACATAGCCTTTTAACATGAAGAATAGATTAGACAAACACCTGTCAGGAATGGTCTAGTTATTACTTAGTCCTGCCTTGGGCTGGACTAGATGCAGTCAGTTGGACTAGATGACCTAAAGAGTTCCCTTCCAGTCCTATACTTCTGTGATTGTAATAAATCAGATGAGTTCTAAGAGCCCTTTCTACCAGGGCTTGAAAAGCCCACTTGCCTATTCATGGCCAGCTGCTCCTGCTACTGTAAGAACCCCAAGACCCCTTCTTTTTTTCAAGACAGAACAGGAAAAAAAATGGAGACAGAGTTGGCCAAGCACTGCTCTTGCTTTCTTATGAGGAAAGGCAAGAACTGAGGAGTAGAGCAGTAGGGTCAGTTCTAGGATCCCATTACACTGGTCTACAATTTTTGAGAAGTCGTCTGCTTCAGAGATAAAATGTGCTATTTATTATGTATTTTGATGTGCTGAATTCAAATATGACAATTAAAACAACTGATTGGCTACTGTTTCTAAGATATTTAAGTTTTTACATTTTATGTCTATATATAGTGTGTTGATAGTAGAGTTTTAATCATAAATTGTAAACCTAGGTCTTTTTATGTGTTTATGGTTGTTTTACATGATAATATTTCACCTGTCCTGTTTATGTAACACTTTAAAAATCAGCAAAAGGGTTGTATAAATAAAATTTATTATGAAACAAAAGGCAAAAAACTATTCTGTACATAGTTTAGTCCTATTCAGTGTCTACTCGGCGCTTCTTGGCTTGTCTCTTGTATTCATTAAATGGAGCATCTCTTGTCACTGTCCAGCAATAGTCTGCAAGCATTGATGGGCTCCATTTCCCCTGATAGCGTTTCTCCATTGTTGCAATGTCCTGGTGAAATCGCTCGCCGTGCTCGTCGCTCACTGCTCCGCAGTTCTGTGGAAAAAAATCTAGATGAGAGTGCATGTTGCAACCAAAGCTTTTGTATGCCTTGAGGAGGTTTTCCACCAACAACCTGTAGTTGTCTGCCTTGTTGTTTCCGAGAACATTTATTGCCACTAACTGGAAGGCTTTCCATGCCGTCTTTTCCTTGCCACGCAGTGCATGGTCAAATGCATCATCTCGAAGAAGTTCACGAATCTGAGGACCAACAAAGACACCTTCCTTTATCTTAGCCTCACTTAACCTTGGAAATTTTCCACGGAGGTACTTGAAAGCTGCTTGTGTTTTGTCAATGGCCTTGACAAAGTTCTTCATCAGACCCAGCTTGATGTGTAAGCGTGGTAACAAAATCTTCCTTGATTCAACAAGTGGTGGATGCTGAACACTTTTCCTCCCAGGCTCCAATGACAGTCAGAGTGGCCAATCTTTCTTGATGTAGTGGGAATCTCTTGCACGACTATCCCATTCGCAGAGAAAACAGCAGTACTTTGTGTATCCAGTCTGCAGACCAAGCAAGAGAGCAACAACCTTCAAATTGCCACAAAGCTGCCACTGATGTTGGTCATAGTTTATGCACCTTAAAAGTTGTTTCATGTTGTCATAGGTTTCCTTCATATGGACTGCATGGCCAACTGGAATTGATGGCAAAACATTGCCATTATGCATTAAAACAGCTTTAAGACTCGTCTTCGATGAATCAATGAACAGTCTCCACTCATCTGGATCGTGAACGATGTTGAGGGCTGCCATCACACCATCGATGTTGTTGCAAGCTACAAGATCACCTTCCATGAAGAAGAATGGGACAAGATCCTTTCGACGGTCACGGAACATGGAAACCCTAACATCACCTGCCAGGAGATTCCACTGCTGTAGTCTGGAGCCCAACAGCTCTGCCTTACTCTTGGGTACTTCCAAATCCCTGACAAGCTCATTCAGTTCACCTTGTGTTATGAGGTGTGGTTCAGAGGAGGAGGATGGGAGAAAATGTGGGTCCTGTGACCTTGATGGTTCAGGACCAGAAGTTTCATCCTCTTCCTCTTGCTTGTCTGACTCAAGTGAGAATGATTCTGGTGCATCAGGAACCGGCAGTCCTTCTCCGTGGGGTACTGGGCGTATAGCTGATGGAATGTTTGGATAATGCACAGTCCACTTTTTCTTCTTTGACACACCTTTCCCAACTGGAGGCACCATGCAGAAGTAACAATTGCTGGTATGATCTCTTGGCTCTCTCCAAATCATTGGCACTGCAAAAGGCATAGATTTCCTTTTCCTGTTCAACCACTGGTGAAGATTTGTTGCACAAGTGTTGCAGCATATGTGTGGGGCCCACCTCTTGTCCTGATCTCCCATTTTGCAGTCAAAATAAAGGTGATAGGCTTTCTTAACCATAGTGGTTATACCGCGCTTTTGTGATGCAAAAGTCACTTCACCACAAGCATAGCAGAAGTTCTCTGCACTGTTCACACAAGTACGAGGCATCTCTGCTCACTTTGGCTAAACAGAAATGTGTCCCTTTGCAAAATCAAACACTGACAAATAAGAGAGCACGACACTGTATGATTTCTAGAGCTGATATAGGGCAATTTGTTCAGCAGAGTGATGTAAGCTAGGAATAACATGATGCAATTCATATCCTGTATGATGCAATACCAGCTTCAGATTGCATCATTCATTGTTTTGCCTAAAAAGCAAGTACTGTCCAAACCCAGTCATAGATTTATTCATAGATCCAGTCAAAGATGTATTTTAGTCATTTCTGGTTTAAATTGAGATCCCTTCCCTTTATAACTCACTTATCCTCCGCCATTCCCAAGTCAAGGGTCGTATATAGTGACCCAATAGCATATCTTGAAAACTAGAGCCAATCAACAATTTTAAGCATCATTTTCGTTCTCAGTGACCCAGAATTAGTAAAGTTTGACTACATTTATTTCAGAAGCATTTTGGCTGTAGAGCAGTGTTATTGGCCGGGGGCAAGTGAAGACTTTGAGGCCCCTGGATGTTGCTACTTAAAAAACAAACAACCTTCCAGGAGTCTACTTGTGGCTACTGTGTCAATATTTTGTCATTGTCACTTCCACTGCTTCACAGTGGATAACTCTGTACATATGTTGGCCTTTCTGACAGTAATTTGGTGCCCTCTGAAGATTTCTTGGTCAAAAAATATTCCTTTTGTCCCCCTCTCCCTGGTAGCACCAGCAGCCAGGTTCTTTGTCCTGCAGAGAAGCTGAGGAGTCACTGATTTTTTGACATGTCAGGAGCCGGAAGAATGCCTGTGAGTGAGTGGGTGCATGTGAGTGAGAATATGTGAAGGTCCAGCCCATCCTCATGTATAGTCAGAAAGATAAATGCCTGTATATGAAGAGGATTTCCTTGCAAACGTAGATCTAAGCAAAGTCTTCCTCAGCATCTAAACTACTGGGGTGAGGGGAACCTGAAATTCTTCTCGAAAAGCAAGTGCTGCAAAAGAAAAGAAGTAGGGTCTAAAACCTATTTCCCCAAACTTTCAGAACTAGTGACCCACTTTCCAGACTAAGAAGTGTTTTGATAATATCCTCATTTTCGAGATCTTAACCATAAGCGGGTGAAATTGTCAACACTACCATAAAAAAACAAACTACTATAACACTTTGAAAAGCAAACTTTAATGATAAAAGAAGGGACAATATACTTACAGTTGGATGTGACCGATGCGCCTGTATTGATGACACATGGTAGTCACACACAACATAAAACTGGAGAAATGCACAGTCTCAAGTAATTTTCAATCCACAATTGACTGTTATACTCAGAGACAGGAGAATGAACATGGGATGAAAACTTTCAAAGCTTCTGCAATGAAAGTTGGATGCTCCTTTTTTCAGAGACAGCCAAAATCTGATCAGTTATTGACTAGAGACCATCAAACAGCAGGGTCTTGTCACAATTTGTTTTGCAGTGCTACTAAGTAAACAGTTTCTTGTCTCAACACATTTGTGATCTACCTCTTTCCCCTTTGTGGGTCATCAGGGAAATATTCCCACAACTGGGAATTATGTTCCTTCAGAGGTGTTTTTAATGAGTTCCTGATTGCCCCTGAGCAGCTCAACAATTCAAAAGTCAAAAACAAGAGAAATTACTCAAATTTATCTCTCTGCTCTAAAGACCAATTTCTAAGTTTTCTGAATAATATTTCTACCCCATCATGCATATTCTATCCCTGGAGAGAAGAGTTTGGATCATTTAGCTTTAGAAGTCAGCAATGTAGGCTAAATAGGCCACTGTAGCAGGGTGGATACCTGCTCCTGCCTGGAAGGGCCTAAAATAGACTAGGGAGCAGGCAGCATGAACGCTGAGCTGATTGGGGAAGTGGCTGCAGCTGGGGCCACGCCCCAAACAGCCTCAGCAGGCTCTATAAAGGCAGGGAGCCCGGAGCTCAGGCCAGAGTCTCTCTGTGCCTCAAGAGAGAGAAGGGCCTGGCTGTAGGAAGCTAGATACAGGGTACCTGTAGTGGAGCAGAGCTGGGGAAAGGCTGAAGAGCTAGCGAGCTTCAGCCTGGAAAGCCCCAGGCTGTGGCCTAGGAGAAGACTAAGGGGTACTGGGGGTTGCAGAGGACAGCCCAGGGCTAGGCCAAGGCAGCAGGTCCAAACCCAACCTTGCCGATGATGAGTGGCCTATACTGCAGTCTGCCCCAGAGAGTGGGGGGCTAGTTGGTGACTGGCAGTGGCCTTAGCGTGTGGTGTGGTTAGTGGGTGGGGGTTCTCCTGGGAGGGGAGACCTAGCATGTGTGGGTATTGCCAGGGGGCAGCACCCAGGGCAAGGGGCACCGGGGTCCTGGGAGGGACACGGGGGCCAGAGAAGAGGACAAGGCAGATCACTGGCCTGCAGAGGGTGCTCCAGAGGCTGGTGAGCTAATTCCCTGGACGACCAGCAGGGGGCACCGCAGGGGTGAGTCTGGACCTCTTACAGCCACAAAGGTGAATCATTGAAGATGCCTGTAAGTAGAGAAGCTGGATCAGCAGTAAATCTCCCATGTCTGCTCATGCAAACAATGCAAAACATTGAGACTTCCCTGAACAACCTTCTGTTAAATTTACCCAGCAGCAAATTGATGGAGGACCTGGCACCATTTTTTTAGACATGTTTTTAGCAGCAAGACTGTGATGGTGTGTAGAACAGCAAAGCCATGAAGTAGGTGGTATAGTGTTTTGGATATGTGAGACACAACACTATTATTGTTACCTGTCATTGCTTTGGCACCATCTGTGCAGACAACAATATATCACACCCACTGACTGTGAAAATCTTTGCTTCCTGAAATGTCTTAAATAAGCATTCTCCTGCTGTGTGTCCTGGCACAGTTTTACACAAAAATAATCTTTCTTTAATAAAACCTAGAAGCTGTGCAGCATTAGCCATATCAGTTGACTCATCATGTTGAATTGTTCGAACATAAGAATGGCCCTACTGGGTCAGACCAAAGGTCCATCTAGCCCAGTATCCTGCCTTCTGACAGTGGGCAGTGCCAGGTGTCCCAGAGGGAATGAACAGAACAGGTAATCAGCAAGTGATCTATCCCGTGTCGCTCATTCCCAGCTTCTGGCAAACAGAGGCTAGGGACACCATTCCTGCCCATCCTGGCTAATAGGTCCATCAATGGCTATCTTCTATGAATTTATCTAGTTCTTTTTTTAACTGTTATGCAGTGGTTCTCAAACTTTTATATTGGTGACCCCTTTCACACAGCAAGCCTCTGTGTGCGACCCTATTTATAAATTAAAAACACTGTTTTTATATTTACTACTACTATAAATGCTGAAGGCAAAGCAGGCTTTGGGGTGGAGGCTGATAGCTTGCGACCCCCCCCCCCCCACATAATAATCTTGCGACCCCCTGAGGGGTCATGACCCCCAGTTTGAGAACCCCTGCTGTTATGGTCTTGGCCTTCACAACATCCTCTGGCAAGGAGTTTCACAGGTTGACTGTGCTTGTGTGAAGAAATACTTCCTTTTATTTGTTTTAAACCTACTGCCTATTAATTTCATTTGGTGACCCCTAGTTCATGTTTTCTGAGAAGTAATAAACAACACTTCCTTATCTACTTTCTCTACATCAGTCATGATTTTATAAACCTCAATCATGTCTCCCCTTAGCCGTCTCTTTTCCAAGCTGAAAAGTCCCATTCTTATTAATCTCTCCTCATATGGAAGCTGTTCCATACCCCTGATCATTCTTGTTGCCCTTTTCTGAACCTATTCCAATATATCTTCTTTGAGATGGGGCAACCACATCTGCACACAATATTCAAGATATGGGCCTACCATGGATTTATAGAGAGGCAACATGATATTTTCTGTCCTATTATCTATCCCTTTCTTAATTATTCCCAGCATTGTGTTTGTTTTTTTGACTGCCGCTGCACATTGAATGGATGTTTTCAGAGAACTATACACAATGACTCCAAGATCTTTCTTAAGTGGTAACAGCTAATTTAGACCCCATCATTTTATATGTATAGTTGGGATTATGCTTTCCAATGTGCATTACTTTGCATTTATCAACATTAAATTTCATCTGCCATTTTGTTGCCCAGTCACCCAGTTTTGAGAAATCCTTTTGTAGCTCTTCGTAGTCTGCCTGTATCTTAAATAGATAAATAGTCATTGTTCCTGAGATTTGAAACTTTGATCTCAATCATCCTCAGCTGCATCACTAGAGCTGTGTGTGAATTTGATTTTCCATTTAATGGGAAATTCCTTAATTTTGAATATATTTTCTGTTCCAAGACACAATGAAAACAAAATTTCAAAACACCCCACAAAACACAATTCTGAAAAAAAAATTGTTTGGGATAAATTTAAATATTTTTTTGATAACTGAAATATTTTGTTCACATTTCAACCTTTAACTTTTTTTTTATAAGTGTATAAAAATCAATTTCATTTAGAAGTCATTTCAAATTGAAAAATCAAAACTTTCCATTCTGAAAGTGCCTTGTTTTGTTTTTTTCAAAACTAAATTGTGTGGAAAATCAACATTTTTCTACATTTTTTTTTTATTTTGATGGGACTGGCATCTTTAGCCAAAAAATCATTTTGACAAAAATGTTCTGAATAGCTCTGCACATCACTAATGTGACATAAGAGTGTTTGACAAAAGTCACTGTTTTCACATTTTGGAGCTGCTTCAAGCCCTATAACTTTTGACACAACATCTGTTTTCTGAAAAACTTTACACTGTTGTGCGATATGTAGCAATACCAAATAAGGAGATGTCTGAAGGGAGTGTGTGGTGATATTGCCAGTTTGAGTAATCAAGTCTTGTTGATTTTTTCAAGGCTTTGTTTTCTCAGAAAAAATATCCTTAGGTTTATCTTTCATTGACTAATGTTTGATTACAAAATGTTGCAACAGCGCTGAAGACTTCACATTTTTGGTAGCAGGCACTTCAGGGGACACTGCAGACTATGGTGTTGAGTCAATCAATATGAAATCATGTCAGTATACTTTTCATTTCCATTCCCCCCCCACTTTCTAAGGTGTCCTTGGGGTAGGGTTACCATATTTCAGCAAGCAAAAAAGAGGATGGGAGGAGCCCCGCCCTAGCCCCACCCCCATTCTGCCCTAGCTCCGCCCCTGCCCCTCCCCCTTCCCACCCCCCTCAGAACTCCCAACCCTCCCCCCCGCTCCTTGTTCCCTGACTGCCCCCTCCTGGGACCCCTGCCCCTAACTGCCCTCCAGGACTCCACCCCCTACCTAAGCCTCCCTGCCTCTTGTCCCCTGACTGCCCCCTCCTGAGACCCTCTCCCCATCCTAACTGGCCCCCTAGGACCCTACCCCCTACCTGTACCCTGACTGCTCCAACCCTTATCCACACCCCCACCCCCAGACAGACCCCTGGGACTCCCACACCCCATCCAACCACTCCCCACCCCC
>NW_020664417.1:31695462-31751194 GCF_002925995.2 Terrapene triunguis | reverse complement strand
CCCGCCCCCCTCGCTCCTTGTCCCCTGACTGCCCCCTCCTGGGACCCCTGCTCCTAACTGCCCTCCAGAACCCCACCCCCTATTTATGTACAGGCGTGACTACCTGCCCTTTCCTGGTTATTATACGCGGCCAGTCCGCATCCACATCCAGTAGTTAAAAAAAAAAAATAAACTAATAATTTAAATTGGAATTTCATCCATTAATAAGTATTTATTATATAATTAAAACCATTCTATTGAAGGACAGATATTAAATAACACTAAATAAGTTAATGTTCAAAACAATATTAAAAATTTGAAAATTTAGAGCATGGAAACCAAAATAGCTAAAATTTAGTTTTGGCAAGATACACGGAATGGAAACTCCGGGATCTTTACCTGTCACTGAATATAGCCATCATACCAATAGTGGAATATAAAACAAGTCTACATATACTCTCCTTAAAATTTTTACTTCTGTCCATTCCCAATAATTGTAACAAATCATTATTACCTTCACTCCACTTGCCACGCGCCCCAAGCACAAAACCAAAGAAGTGAATATTTTTACCTCCCGTTAAGTTTTTAATTTCTTCCTCTAACTCAAGATAATAAGCCACCTTCTCACTGTGGGCTTGTTCCAAACTTCCGGCATTATCCTCCCATCGCACTGTAACATCAACCACCACTGCTGTATCTCCTTTTATAAATATAATATCCGGCTTTCTTAACTCACCCTTACTATTTCTCAAATGGGGCTCTATCATTGCCTTCCACCCTAATTTACCAACCTTATCTACAACTGCAGACACTACTCTATTATGCCTTTTTATCCTAGCATTCTTAGTCTTATAACATTGTCCTGAGATATGGGGAACAGTCTCCCGCACTTTACCGCACCATCTACAAAGAGCATTCACACCTCCTCTTCCTCTTGCTAATGTCTCCCTAGTAGGATAAATATTTGCCCTAAGCTGCAATGCTGCGATATACGCTGACGATTTAACTTTAATAGAGTTTCTAAAAATCGAATTACTAATTAAATCATTTTTAAAATATTTTATCCCTATTCCCTGACATCTCAGTTCCGACCATCTTAAAAATTCCTCTTCCCTCCATTTCTTGGGATGAGATGTTACTGCACTAAATGACAATATTTTATCCACAAGATTTTCTCCTGCATATAGATAAGATAGGTCCATCCAATCATCTCTCGAGACAATATGTCTCCTCCATTTACGAATTAACATATTTGGGATTTGCACACTAAACTTAGTGAGAGCTAAACCACCATCCCTACCTCTAGAATAAAATATCCCATCTGTGGTACACTGCGGTAAATGTAAAATCTCTTTAACTATTTTTCTAACTAACACATCAAGATCGTCTAAAAGATTAAAAGGGGGTTCTATTAAAAGAAGATTATAAAATAGCTTCGGTAAGATATATGTCTGTAAAATTAATATTTTTTGGGCCGGTTTTAATGGGGCCTTAATTAAATTCTCACTCCAATCTTTCAATTTTTCTTTAAGTACCGGTCCCCCTACACCTATCCAGGGATCTATTCTAGCCCCTAAATATTTTTCAAAATCCCCTGGTTGAACATATTCAATCTCCTCTGACCCTATCTGCCAATTATCCTTAGGATTAACTACATAGGTTTTATGTTTAGTTAAAATATGAAAGCCTTTCGTTTTCTTCACATTAACAGAGAGATTAGTATTTTTACAAAACTCCTCTAAGATACCCAAATTTTTAATCATTCCTTTATATGAGCTACTTAAAATTGCCACATCATCGGCAAAAGCCAATGACGTGACACCATTACCCTTAACATAAAAACCACTTCCTTCTACTTCTAATCTAGTTAAAAGGGGATCCATAGCAATATTAAACAAAATTGGGGACAACGGGTCACCCTGCTTGACCCCCCTCCTAATTAAAATAGACTCAGTAGCTTCATCACCCACCCATACCCTAGTTGTGCAATTATCATAAAGGTCCCTAATAATATCTATAAAATGTTCATCTATACCAAATCTTCTCAACCCGGCTATTATATGTCCGTGTCCCACAGAATCAAATGCTTTAGCCAGATCGACGAACACTATTGCAATTTCATTCCCATTTCGTTTAGCCCCTTTAATCAAATTATCTAATATAGCAATATTTTCCTCACACCCAGGGGCGGATATAAACCCTTTTTGTCTACTACATATCTTAACTGTTTCCACCAGTCTTTTTGCTAATATTTTGGTATAGATTCTAATCCAAACTGACCCAATTGTCAATGGTCTCCAAGATGTTAACTTCTTCATTTCCTCCTCATCTTGTGTCTTTGGTATTAAAATCGTTCTATTTTTCTTAAATTCATCTGGTACCTGTCTATTTAGAAACCATATATTAAAAATTTTTGTAAGTATTAAGGAGTCTAAATTAAAAATATCCCACAAATTGCTCACTTTTACTTTATCTGGGCCAGGAGCACTATCTTTTCTTATTTCTCTTAAAGCTATTCTAATCTCATCCACAGAGATCGGACTCATTAATATATCATTATCCGCATTCTCTGTGGATGATGGCCACCCTATCATATTACCATGTCCAATTGTTCCCAAAATATTGACATAGTATTCCTCAATTTCTTTCATAGGGATAGCACACTTGGCCTTATCTGGCTCTCCCATTATAATGCGAGTCAATCTTCTTCTATCCTTATCAAATAATTGTTGATAGAATTTATACTTAGCTTTCTTTGTAGCATATCTCCTAATTGCATTAAATTGCTTCCTTCTCCCCTCCTTTCTCATCTTCCCTTTTCCTTTATTCCTCAACTCTATTTGACTTTCATTTCTAGGGTCCTTTCCCTCTACTAATGAATAACATAATTTTTCCAACATTGCCCAACCGAGAGCTTTTGTTAAATCCTCCTTTAATAATCCTTCAATTTCCCCTAAACTATTTATTATTTCTCTTCCCTCCCTACTTTGTTTTCCCCGTTTACATATTTTCTCCACTAAATCCACTTCTGGGTGTCCTTTTAGTGGGAAAATCCTCTCTCTTGGGGGCGGAATTTCTAATATATTTACTCTAATGTCCTCTACCTCAGTCACTTCCTCCCTATCTCCTGTTACCACTAACTTCTTCTTTGCTAATTCTCGTCTTTTATCTGATATTTGTTTATTCGTTTTGGTCCTCATCTCGCTCTCAATACATTTATTTATATTCCTTTTCCCAATATATTTCCTTTCCAACTGTATAAGCTGCGCAACCTCATCTTTGGTCCATATACGAGATCTAGTCGATCCCTCTTTGATCTTACTTTTAGCAGCCATATCTTCTTTTCTTTGCTCATTCCTCACAGCAGGGTGTCTATGTCTACAGTGTTGGCTCAATCCAGATCTAGTATGAAAACCAAGCCCACAGACCGAGCACGTATGGCTCTTCATTGGGGTATCCGCCTTCTTGGGTATGCACTTGGGGTAGTGGCAAGCTATATTATGATATTGAGAAGATTTTCCACATTTACTACATACAACTCGTATGGCTTTACTTTTATGAACCACATTAATGTGTTTGGCCCATTTACCAAATGTTGGTAATATCTGGGGACATATTGGACAATTAAAACTATCAACGGGATACTCTAAATAAAAAACCCCATCCTTCCACGAACTACTTTCTAATATATTTATATTACTACCAGTACTGTTAAGATCCTTATTACGATCCCTATTAAAATCAGTACTTGGTCTAAAACTATTTAATAAACTAGACCCATTAACTAAATGAGCATTAAGATATCCCGATTCGCTAACATATGGATCATCAAATGTACTTAAATACTTAAAATCTGGATTGAAACTTTCCATAGTTAAATCATTAAAAGTGTCCCTTGTAAAAACCATCGGTAAGATAGATAAAATCTCCTCACCATGATCATCACAAACATTCTCCTCTACCTCCTCTCCATGCTCCACTGGGAGGACTTGATTCTCACTCTCATGCTCATGAGACTTCATTATAGTCCACACCATTTTATCCATTGGTCCAGCGACCCTGATCACACCCCTAATATATTTAACACTGTCAGCCGGGGCATCAAAGCCAACAGCGGGGGCGTTATTAACCCGGTCCAGCGCCAATCCGGTATAAAAATATAAATTACTTTTTTCCATAGCTAAAAGATTTACCCTTCTCAGGGGGAAACTAACCCTTTCCAGGGGGAAACTAACCCGTACCTGGGGGAAACTTACCCTTTCCAGGGGGAAACTAACCCGTGCCTGGGGGAGACTACCCTTACCAGGGGGAATCTAACCCTTACCAGGGGGAGTCAACCCGTACCTGGGGGAGGCTACCCTTACCAGGGGGGCATCCATGTGGCACCATATGGGGCTGCCCAACCCCGTCCCACACCCCACTGAATGTGGGATGTGGGTTCGTCCTCCGCAATCCGCCTGGCTATCCAAGCCAGTTACCGGCTCTCACCACGAGGAGGTAGCGGTTGGACTTGCAATCCAGAGGCTTTCCTCAAAGAGGGGTCCCAAACAGCATAATGTCGAGCTCTAACGGGCGTGTGAGAAAAGGCTCAGATCTTGGTAGGGGTTGCCCCTATTGACCGGGCTCACGCCCACCCACACCTCACCGATAACCCATTCTCTCACTACCCTCAGGCAATGTTTCCGTCCAAGCCCGACAGCTGAGAGGGTCCAGAGACGCATGGAGAGCCATTAAGAGAGCCTCCCTGTTCCTTATCCCCTAACTGCCCCCTCCTAATACCCCCCCAGGACCCTACCCCCTACCTGTACCCTGACTGCCCAAAACCTTATCCACACCCTCCCCCAGAAAGCCCCCCCCGAACTCCTGACCCCCCTGTCTCTTGACTGCCCCCTCCAGAAACTCCCTGCCCCTTCTCTGACCCCCTGACCCCCTTGTTGTTGGCCTTCGCCTAATGTCTCTGTGAACTTGCTCAGGAACGGCCTGAGCCATTCGTCCCGGCACGCTCGTCCCGGCAGGCTGGCTGGCAGGGGAGGAGGAGCGGGGGAGGAGCTCCAGACTGCCGGAGGCGATCTGCGAATGCAGGGAGAGAGGGAGAGAGGGAGGGAGGGAGTGATCTTTGCCACAGGGGAGAGGAGGAGGGGCTCTCTCTGGCTGTCGGAGCCTCATGTAAGTGGCACCATCCGTCCGGCTGCCCTGTTAGCCACGCGCGCTCTGCATGGTAGGGGGGGAGGAGAAGTCCGGACATCTACAAATTCCCCCCGGACGCTATTTTTAGCTCAAAAATCCGGACATGTCCGGGGGAATCCGGACGAATGGTAACCCTACCTTGGGGCAACTTGCCACAGTCCTTTTCACAAAGTGATCCTCCCGCCGAATATCCCTGGCTAGTCTGAGCTTCTTCCTCAGCTCCAGTGATGCCAGCTCCCTCTGGCTCCCTGCTTATGGCCCTGTAATCCTCAACACTATCAAATCTTACTTGAGCCCTGGGTTTAGTTGCTTCTCCCCTTAGGCAGGGGGAAGGGCCTTTAGATGTGGGCAGGCTTGCTGGGAACTCAATAGATGCAGTGATGCCTGGGAGCAGAAAAAAACAATGAGTTACTTGAAAGGCTTCTCTGCCTTCCCTGCTCCAGCAGCATTGGAGCAGGCAACCTGTATGAAGGCAGCTACCAGTCAGGCCCAAGTCCATTGGAGAACTTGCATCTCAACTAGGCAGTTCCCTTCTCCCCTGCTATTATCTTCAATCTTAAAGGGAAGATTTTTCCCCAGAGCAGCAGTGAGCCCTATTCTCTGGATTCTTCTGGTAAATGGTGGACAGAGCACAAAGAAAAGTTCAAGGGGAAGACAAAGAAATTAGGCAGTCCCCGAGTAGAATGTTAAGCAGTCCCTGAGTGTTGAGAGACTGGGGGAGTCAAAAGAAATTCACTCCATATAATCACTCATGATAAAGAATTCAATTTGTCAGGACAGGGGGTAAAGATATAAAGAATGTAGATAGGGAAACTGAGGCAGGGCCACTCCAGACCAATCTGAGGCTATGAGGGAGCCCTCAAGAGGTGGCCCTGCCTTAGTTTTCCCTACTTTACTGGGCTCTCAGAGTCAGGTTACCAGACAAACTCTTCTTTAGTTCAGCTATATCCCTCTTTGGGGCTAGAGTTATTAAAATAAAATCATTCCCAAAAGACAATTCTCAATATCCCTATCAAATCTATACTCCCAGGCTCTCTCCCTGAGTGAAGGAGGATTTGATAGCAGCCTTCAACTACCTGAAGGGGGGTTCCAAAGAGGATGGAGCTCGGCTGTTCTCAGTGGTGGCATGTGACAGAACAAGGAGCAATCATCTCATGTTGCAGTGGGGAGGTCTAGGTTGGATATTAGGAAAAACTATTTCACTAGGAGGGTGGTGAAGCACTGGAATGCGTTACCTAGGGAGGTGGTAGAATCTCCATCCATAGAGGTTTGTAAGGCCCAGCTTGACAAAGCTCTGGCTGGGATGATTTAATTGGGGATTGGTCCTGTTTTGAGCAGGGGGTTGGACTAGATGACCTTCTGAAGTCTCTTCCAACCCTAATCTTCTACGATTCTATGACTAAGGGTTCTCTAGTAGCACCTACTCACTCCCAGAAGCCTGCCTACCTGCTACAGCTTCCTGCTGCTCTTTATAGAGGAATCAGCTCATCTGTGCCCAACTGGTTCTACTAATTAACCCCTTAACTGTGATGGGCAGGGCTAATTGAATGGAGCTCGTTGGTTCCAGCTCTCCAGTCCTAAAAGGGGCAGGCCACCCAGTTACAATGTATAAGGAAAGAATAGAGAGTTCATGTTGCTGAATAATTTCTTTTCTGGGACTGAAGATTGCCCATTCTGATGCTGTTTGAGAGTCAGGAGATATCTGAGGGGATAACTTGTCCTTTAGGAGAAATCTATAAAACATGATGTTGTTTGGACTATCCTTTGTAGCAGTGCCAGCAGACAACTTATATGCACCATCAAAGACTTCCCTGTATGTTTTCCTTTGGGTGTCACAAGGTAGTTGTAGTAAATAGCAATTTGGTAGCACAAAGGTGACCTTTTGTTAGTCTTTATGTCAAGCATTCTATCATGTGTATCTGTGTGCAGGTCTATGTCTGCTGCACATCCTGACTGCATACATTTTGTGCCTTTAACTATTTAGATGTTTTTATATTCGATTAAGGTACAACATGGATTCATTGCTATATGTGAAAATTTTTCATCTTTACAATATCCTTTGTAGCATGAGTTTTGACTAATTGGGAATTTAAGGAGCCTTGAAATGAGGATTTATCAACTGGAATTGAATTAGCCTATGCTGCATACCTTTTCTGACTTACTGGGCTTTTTCTTGTATAGTAAAGAACTTTACACACAAATACCACTATATAGAAATATTTGGATTTTAGACACTTTTGCTGTCTCTAAGATTTAATTACTAAAATTTTGGCCCTCAAAACTTCTCATAATTTGCTGTGAACTTCTTTCTTTGAAGATGTAGGTACTTTAAAAATATTTGCAGGTAAAAGGTGTCTGGGGAATAATTTAAGTATTGACAGTGTTGAGTTAGGGGTGCATCCCATTTTTAGTGGAAGCTTAGTGACAGATTGTGCAGTTCACACATGGCCCATGTTGGGGTGGTGCATTGCCTTATGGAGCTCTAAGGAATGTCCTTCACAAAGCACAATTTCTTGTGACTCTCTGGTGGTCAACTCCACAGGATGATACAGAGGAGAGCAAGGCCCTGGCCCTCTTCAGCCCCTCTGAGCTCCAAAGAGTGCCTGGAGGGAGCAGTCCTTATGTTCTCCCAAGCATAGAGACTACTGTTGTGTCTGGCCCTTGTGTTGGGTGGACACAAAGGAAATGTCTCCTTATTCTCATACACTGTCTGTCTCTCTCTCTCTCTCTCTCTCTCCTCACTCCCTGAGCACCAATGCTAGGGATAAACAACATATGGCCCTTAGTAGGAGGATGTTATAGGGGGCTATATTGTGGCTTTAGGAAGCACTGCTGCACTGGGAACATGGTGATGGAGATATTGCATCAGTGGGCCTGGCTGGAAAGATTCTGCTCGCAAAGGACATATGCAGAGGAATGCTTCTGAGGCCACTATGGGAACCCCACAGAGGATCATCATCTGTGATTAATTTTCACTGGGCAAAGTATGCAATCCTCCCTGTGCTGGCCCTAGTCCAAGAGCTGATGTACAAGGAGGGATGTGTGGCCTGGCTCTGATATTACATTCAGAGTGCAAGGTGCAGTGTTCTGGCAGATGCATGTGTGCAGGTCAGGGAGCTCATGCTAGAGATTTCAAGGAAGCTCTAAAATCCGTTTGTAGATTCTGAAAATCCTGTAGATTAAGTTTGATTCCTGTCCCAGTAGGGAACATAGTAAAGTTAAGTAAACTTTTGAAAGGTTAGTCAAGTGGATTCCAATGTGTGTTGACTGGAATGAGATTCACGTGCTTCAGCCAAAGGTTCTGGGAGACTTCAGTTCATGTGTTTGTCACAGGGTGAGCTGGGCATTCATAGGAGCAAAGCCTAGCCCATCAGTGCCTAATATTCCTCCCAGATCAGGGCACTATGGGATACAGCAAGGCCTGCTAGGATGGGGGTACCAGGATAAAAGATAGGTCCTCTCAATGAGAGAGCACGCAGGGGTAGTGACTTGCTATAAGCCTCTCAAGTGACCGTGTTCGGGACAAGGACTACTGTGGCAAGTTGAGGAAGGAACCCATTACAGGCTTGGTAGAAGTTGCCTCAGGGGAACTAGAAGAAGCCATAGGGAAGAGCAGCACTATGTTAGCAAGGCTCTCCGGGGAGTCAGAGTCTGAACCGATGCCTGTGGCAATTCCTCACAGAGAGGGAGCTGAAATGGAGTCTGCAAGAGGTTTGGCCAAAGATGCTAGTGGAAAGGATGGAAGGAAGAAATTGGAGGAAGCCCACCAAGAAAGTGGCCCTTGGTAATCATGAAACTAAGCAGTGTGGAGTTGGTGGACAGACACCCCTATATAGAGCCTGAAATAATGGGAGAGCCTGGTATTCTCTTTCATGCCACCTAGAGGTAGAAGGAAAACCCTTAAAATGGCAATTTTTTCATAATTAAAATGAAGAAATGTCATCACTGCTTTCCTGATTCTTTTGTAAGTGATCCATTGCCTGCTGGATGTACAGTGACTATATTCGGAAGCTGCAATTTAGCATGTATTTGTTTCCTCGGGTGTTCTGTTGTACCATTCAGAATAAAGAACTATGGCTCTGAACCTAGTCTAGAAATCTGTGGAATCCAAAGAATTAAGAAATCACTTTTTTGATCACTGCATATTTGGGTCCAATTCAAATCCCACTGCAGTCAATGCTTTCATTGACCTCCGTGAGCTTTGGATTGTGGCCATTAAGAGTTCATAGTATTGGGTATTTTACTCTTCAGTACTAGTACTTACAATGTCACTTCTACACTAGTATCAATAAGTTATTTACCTCTTTTGTAATCACAGGTGCCCCTCTCTGCTCCTTGTGCCTGCCTGCACCACCCTGTGATAGTTTTATGTCCTCTATACTTGGAACATTATCAGTGTTCTGGGTGCTAAGCATTGTTATTCTCCGAGACTTAGAGATATTGAAAGGCTTGAAAGAAAAAAAGATATCACTTTTTCAATGCACCCTAATGTCTTAGGTAGTTTTCAATTGACATGGGTATGTCTACACTGCATCTGGGAGCATACCTCCCAGAGTGAATAGACTGACTCACATTCTCTACTCAAATTAGTGTGCTAAAAATAGCGGCAGGGATTTTGTGGTTTGGGTGGTGACATGGGCTTGCTACCTGAGCTTGGACCTGGAGTTTGGGTGGGCATGGTCTTGTGAGGATAGACCAAGCCACTGTCCATGCCACAATGTCCACCCTGCTATTTTTAGTGTGCTAGCTCTGGCAGAGCTAGCGCGAGTCTGTCTACCTGAGTTGGGAGGCATGCTCTCAGCTGCAGTGTAGACACATCCTTAGGGTATATCTACAGAGCATTTTGGAGCGGGTGGGCCAGCCCGGGTTGACAGACTTGAGTTAGTGACGCATAGACGCATGTTGAAGTTGCAGCTTGGACTCTGAAGTCCATCTGCCTCCTCTAATTTTAGAGTGCTAGTATGCGCTGCACCTGCCCTAATCAGTCTACCCCGTGCTGGGAGACTCATTCCAAAATGCCATGTAGACATATCCATAGGGGTTGCTTTATGAAACACCTGCCCATTGCCTCTGACAATAGTTGTTTCCCTTTATTGAGAAGATACTGTATTGTTGAAATTCAGATTCACTTTGATGGTCTTGTCACCTGATTTATCCTGCTAGCCTCGGTATCATATTAAGAAATGGCACATACCCAAGATACGTGATTTGCTCATTACCTTATTTACATATTCTTATGGAATACTTAGAGTACTTTGGGTAGAATTACCCTTTAATATTGTATGTTACATACAACAAGTAGGTGAAAGTACCACATTTGCTAGAAATGACTGGATACTCAAGATTTCCATACTAGCAATAACAGAGTTAAAAAGCTTTTTCCTCAGCTGGGGATAATCACAGTTACAGAAGATATATATGTATATTACTATATTTTTTACAATAAAATGGTAACCTCTAGGAGAAAATGACCAAAGAAAAATGCCATCTGAGAGACTGGAATGCTAAGTTCTGTAGTCATGAATTCTCTCAGTCCCGTTATTGATGTTACAAAACTCATTAACAATTTTATTAACAATAGTACTACTATAAGCTGTGCTTTTTATTCTTTTATTACTAGATTCTTCACCTGAGCACCTTTTATTGCCTTTGCTACATGTGGCAGAGATTGCTCCCTGATGGAGCTGCATTGTTAGAAATAAGAAATTTGCTTTCACTGTTAATACCATAATCTGGGAAGCACAAGAGATTCTGCCATAATGATAATGGTGACTTTGTGTTCTATTGCCTGGTGTTAGCCACTTTGCTTACACTGTACTTGGCTAAAATTCGGAATGAGCAGATCAATTCTTAAAAAATCAAAACAACTGTTTTGATCATCAACCTTTCTTCTGAAGCAAACTTAAACCTTTTTGAAAAGGCTTAGATTAAAAATGCATCTGAGATGCAAAATTCAGCTCTGGTTTCAGGTCTATATTTAAATGCCCTGTCCCAGCAAAGTTTGTGGCATTTGGATTCCATGTACGAATTCAGGCCTATCTTTTATTAAGATCACCTTGGGGAAGTAACCTTTTCCTTTCCCATTAAAAATGTTTTGATTTTGTAGAATTAGCATTTTCTGATTTGGGAAAAAACATTCTGTTGGAAAACTTTTGACCAGCTCTACTAGCCTCCATTAATGCTAATCCTAAAAATAAACACATACAAATATATTTTGAAGTCAGTTTTTCAGTTTATGCCTATTCCTAAAAGAGGCTTTGACTTGCACTAGTAACCCTTTGGGTTAAATGGTTAGGATGATAACACTTTATTTAATCTAATATATGGTAAATTACTATGACATATTTAAACTGCTGCCTCCTGAAGTTTGAGTGGACTCTGAAGTGCATGCAATCATGGTTTTGAAGATTGTATTCATGTGTGCATTTTTAGATACCAATGACAGCACACAGCTATTGCTGTTAATCAGTATATACCCTCTGGGGATAATAAAAAACGTTTGCCTCCTCATCTCGCAGCAGTTTTAGGCATTAAAGGCTACTTTTGGCTTTTAACTGTAACCTTGTAAAGCTAAGAAAGAGAATCCTATGTTGAAATCCCTCTTTCTTATTTTTTCCATTTACTTACATTTTTTTCTTCTTAACCAGTGCTTACTTTGTGCCAGGGTTCAGCCCTGCCACCTCTAGGCTTGCCATGCCAATTATGAAAGTAAAAAAATAATTGCTTGAGCCTTGCATCTAATTTCTTGAGCCCGGGCACCCCTTTCATTACAAATTAAGTACTGTCCTTAACTTTCGTGGCATTCAGAGTCATGAATTGACTTTGTAGGGTTTTTTTAAAATCAGATTGTGGAAGCTGGCCCTTCATGTAGCTCAGTATGAAAGTCATTAATTTCAGTAAATCATGCTTTCTGCTTGGCTACAAATTCTTTTCTTCCTCCTGTTCTAAAATCCTGCTGGATCTGTGGTGATTGTGTTCTGCCTGATAGTGTGATGTGATATATCCTGCTGTTTTGGGGGGGAGCTTTGTCTAGAATGCTTAAAAAAGATGAGTGCAGGTCAGAGGAGTGTAATTTCAGTCTGTCTTTGTGTTTTTCTATAGTACCCATGGCTGTGATATCTAAACCAGAGGTTCTCAATTTTTTTCAGTTATGCACCACAACGTAATAGAGAGAAACTATCTCATAGAACACCAAACTGGACCCTGGCAACACTCCACATGTAAAAGAGACATGCAAGCACCTCTGACCCCTCCTGGGTTCTTCACCAAGCCAGATCAGAGGATTGAGGCCATTAAGCATGTGTATTGTTTAAATTAAAAAATTGTATACATCACTTGAAGGGAAAAATTAGAAACCAAATATTATAAACTGCAATTTAAGCATGAAAATTCATTTGTGACTTTGGGCTGGTCTACACCACAAAGGTAGGTTGGCTTAACTACATTGCTCAAGGGTGTGAAAAATTTCATGCTCTGTGCACTGTCATTAAGCCAATCTAAACCTTTGTGTGCACACCACTAGCTACTACCTCTCGGAGAGGTGGATTTACTACAGCAACAAAAGAACCCCTTCCTTCACTATAGTGTCTACACTACAGCTCTTAAAGCAGTGAAGCTGCAGCGTTTCTAGTGTAGATATATCCTAAAGCTCCTATTTTGTGTAATGCTATTAATTTGTCAGTGTAATAAGAAATCAAGCAAGATAAGTATTAGCATTTGTAATTTTGTTTCAACTCTTACTTTTAAAGGCTTATTAATTTTCACTCAAATATTTACTTAGAATGACTAACATACTTTTAAAATTTGAGCCTGTCCTTCCTAGGTGTGTGAGTGAGAAGGAATTTCTGTATCACATCCTAACACGTCACAATCTACTCTGCAAGATGGTCCTCACTGGCTGCATAAATATACTGAAACACAGTGAAACCTATGTCC
The DNA here is from genome assembly GCF_002925995.2 of Terrapene triunguis. Taxonomy (NCBI): domain Eukaryota; kingdom Metazoa; phylum Chordata; order Testudines; family Emydidae; genus Terrapene; species Terrapene triunguis. The sequence goes on along the minus strand of NW_020664417.1, from coordinate 31,738,093 downwards.
AAGGGATTAACACAGTTGATTGCTTTACACACTCTTTGTTTCCTTATAAAAGTGGAGCCAATATGTGCTCCGTAAACTTGAGGAATCTTTGGGCAGTCTCCTAAAACTGGAGTTACCTAAGAATGGTGGTTTTATTGTAAACTGTATAATGCATTTACAGTTCACTAATGACATATGGTTTGTAATAGTGAGTGTGGCCCTGAACCATTGAAAGCTCACTAAGCATCCAGGCTACGTAAATCTTTGGATTCTCAATCAAGGATGACATTTACAAAATGTTGATGTGCCCTAGACTCTTAAATTAAGTCTAATGATTTACAGTAAATATACCTGATCATCTGTTAATAAATGCCTTTTCTGTGCCTTGAAAACATAAAGTACATGTTAAAGGAACACCATCAGGTAATCTAGGGCCAGAAACTTGCTTCCACAGTATGGGCATTTCTGGAGATGTGCCACCTGTCTAGCCTTTATGTTTGCAGATGGGGCCAGTGCTACCATTTAGGCAACTAGGCAGTTGCCTAGGGCGCCAAGATTTGGGGGCACCAAAAAGCGGTGCCCCCATTTTTTTTACAGCGTTCCTACACCCCCTTCCCGAGCGTGCAGTTGCCGCTCCACTTCTCCCGCCTACCAAGCTTGCAGTGCCAATCAGCTGTTTGGCGTCGCAAGCCTGGGCGGGGAGGAGAATTAGAGCGGGGGCGGCATGCTCGGGGAGGAGGTGGAGCAGAGGTGAGCTGGGGTGGGGAGCTGCCGCACGGCTCCCCAGGGGGGGAAGCTGTCATGGGGGGGGGCGCCTCAGGGCGGAGGGGGGCGGAGAGCTGCCGCAAGGCGGGGGGGGAGGGAGGCGCAAGGTGGAAGTTTCGCCTAGGGCGTGAAACTTCCTTGCACTGGCCCTGGTTGCAGAAGTACATTAATATGTAGTCCTCTAGGAAGCCTGGCTTACAGGAGAGAAAGGGAGCAACAGGCTCCTGAACTACAGCCCCCATAAGGCAACAAATTTTCCAGTTTGGGTCAAACTGACCCAAAATGGATTTTGGGGACTGGGAGAGGAGGAGGAGGACAGAGTATTCTAAAAAATTTCCCATCAGAAAATCATTGTGATGAAAAATTCACAACCATCTCTAATGATACAAAATAATTCCATTTTAAACACTGAGACATTCTGCTTCAATGTGTCCAACACATTTTATGTCAAATGGCAAAAACAAAACCATTTAGACCCAGAACAGGGAATGCCCGAATGGCCTTTTTATTCATATTTTCACATTTTATTCACATCTTTCACTGGATATTAAGCTCTGCCTCTGAAAAAATAAAAATCAACCCAAGAATGGGGGGATGTAAAGGGGAGGAGGGTGAGATGGCAGTGCAAGGGGGAGGGAAAGGAGAAGGAATCCCTAAGCTACTATGGGCACTTTATAATCAGGGAGCACTTCAGTGTGGCCTCAGGGCAGCTATATGTGGGTATCCATCACCATTGTGCCAGCAACTCTTCAGTCAGAGACTTCCACCTGAGGCAGCATCACCAAGAGGTGCTGGGAAGATTCTAGGACCGCTCCCTTCTTACCAGCTCTGTGCCACCTATCGCCACCCAACCGATCATCGAGCCTGCTCCCCAGCACCCATTCCTTGTGTGCACAGGCCCAGCCCACACCATCTTGCATAACTCCTATTCTGGAGGAGTGGGCTGAGTTCAGAGTGATGCAGTGCTAGACGTGGGCAGGAGAGGCCAGGGAGCATCTCCATGCCCATTTGGAGGAGCAGAGGCAGAAGTTCTTCTGGTGATGGGCTGAGGTCACAGCCCTGATTCTGGACCAAGCTGCAGCCTCCAGCTCCAGGGACAGTCTGGAGGAGGAAATAAAGGAATCCTCTAACTTGTAGAGTGTTAGCTTGTAGTTGTTACTTGTTAGTTGTGTTTCTCTTTTGTTACTTGGGGACCGGGCCTATAATAGCCTTGTTCTATGCTGCCTCCCAATCACACATAGTATGCATTTGCATGTGTCATATTAGGCATCAATCATAACACAACTGTGCTTTGTTTAGCATCTCTACTCCTTCTGCTTTTTTTGACAGGGGGGAAAGAGATGGGGGCTCCGCAACATCACTCCTTTGACATTCTAAACAAGTTATCCTGGAGTCAATAATTACTCCTTGTCATTATTTAGAGGAAACTGTTTTCCAAAACAACAAAGGGGATTTTAAAAAAAATGTCTGGTCCTTCCCTGGGGCCAGTGGGAAGGCTTGTGTGTTCCAGTAACTCTGAGAGCTATGCTGGAGGGAGTTTCAACTCCTGTAAGGTCACCCAAGATGGACAGATCAAAGCATAGGGAGCTGATAAGCAATCTCCTGGCTCTCCAGGGTGGAAGTTGAATGCTAGGCCAACCACTGAGCCTTATGAAAGGGTTAATTTACAGAAACAAAACAAGGTAGCTATTTCAACCAACAGCATAACTTCTATTCTTACTTTGTGGGCTAGGTTACAGTGACAGTACAAGTGGGCCAAAAAATCTTCCCATTAACGCCTCCCCGCTTTAGGATCCACACAAACATTCCAGGAATACACTCTGCCCACCTACGGAGTGGCTTTTTTACTGAAACCAGAGCCAGACCAGATGAAAGAGAAGTTATGAAAAATTTACATGTGTAATTGTTTTGTGAACATGAAACCTGCATAACAAACCAATCAAACATGGTGTAAAAATTGTTGCTGTTTTCACAGTATTTGTGAAGAAAAGAAAGTTACATACCTGGGGGAAAAGGCACTTTTCCTCACAACAATACCTCTGCAACTCCATTGCATTAAACACAACAACACATACAGCCACAATAAATGATGAATAAATGTGGTGCAAAAGAGCTTGATGTTTTCATGGTACTCAGACACAGAATGCTACCATTGCCTCTTTCTAAAATAGTAGAGTTCCAGCTGATCACCATTGCCTGTTTCTTTTAGTGCCATGGCAGTTTGAGTGACTTCTACAGCTCTCCAAGTGGTTCTGTGCAGCATGCCACACACCCTTAAAGTAGCCACAGAGCTTCCCGGCCATTGACAACAGCATTGTACGTCTGGATCCCCCTCCAGATATTCCCTCACAACCAGATTGAAGCAGTGAAGAAGGCTGGGGACCTTTGGGAAGCCACAGTCACACACTGCCTTTTAGATGTTTACTCCACTGTCTGTTCCTACAAACCCAGCAGATAGGACCTGGGGCCTTAGACACGTCTCCATGACAGCACACAGTTTGTCCAAACTGTTCTGGGAGGTGTGCTGTTTTTCAAAGCCAGATATGCAAACCATGGTTTCTTTGTCAGTGTTGCCAGTGGTCTTTATGCTACTGCTCACCCAGTGAGCTGTAAGACACATATTCAGTTGTCTGACCACTGGTCCACATGTCAGAGATCAGGTGCACCCTCTCACCTTCACAGTTACCTAAGCCATGCCATATCACAATTCTCATAGCAGTCCAGATCTCTGAACTGCTGGGGTTTCATTTTATTTGTTTTTTTTTTTTTTTTAAATAGGGGCTGTTAGGGATCTACCAGCTGGGGGCAGCTGCAGCCACAAAACATCTGAAGACCTCATCTTCCATGTAGGAGGAAGGAAGCATGTCTATGGCCAACATGCTGATGCATTCTCTGGTGAGTTCCACAGTCATGGGGAGATTGTGTTCATATTTTTGCCCCCTCTGAACAAACTTTAGTAAAGTCTGTTGCAACTGAAGCGAGAACATAAGGTCAAGTGTTCAAGAACTATTTGTACAAAACAATTTTGTTATGTCCCTGGAAAATATGAAGAATCAGCAGATAAAGAAATAACACCAGCTGGACTGCTATAAAAGTGTATAGAATTGGAGGTAATGGCACACCTTGGATCATGGCGGCCCGCCCAGGATTGTCTCTTTGGAACTGAATTGTGGGTGAAAGGCCCAAACAACAGAGACAAAAGACTAATGACATCACAAAGTGGATTATAAATGGAGGCTTCACACATTTGCAATTTGGAGTCTTTCAACAACCAGAGCCCTGTTTGGATATAGATGTGGTCTTCCTGCCAGCTCCCCGCATCTTGTGATCTGATTGAACCTTGACTGGCCATCGGCACTTCATTCTGATCTGCGGACTCTGGTGTAGTACGTTTGGGTACGAATGTGGAGTGAATGAGGTTTATTTTATGAGCAATAAAGAGTACTTAGAGTATTATATACCAATCTGCTCTCCCATCCTGTAGGGAGGCCCCTGTTGCGGGTCTAACACTGGTAGTGTCATGGTCAACCTCTATAGTAGGCCCAGGGATAGTTTGCTTTGCTCTGGTTCCTGAGGTAACCTATTGTGGCATATTCTCTGTGATTGTCCTCAATGTGTTTTATCATTCCTGATGTCCCCTATCCTCAAAGTGGATTCTGCTAGTTTCCTTACTTTCTATTTGCAGAGCTAACAATTGACAGTGGTACTGTTCCCAGTATCAATTTGGAAATATTTCCATACCCATGATGCGGCTGGCTGCCTGTTCACATACTGCAGGAACGGGTTGGTGGATTGTAGCTGGTGGTGACTGTTGGTGCTGAATGAAATGCAGTGTGAGAGCACTGCCTTCCCCCTAGACTTCTCAAAATCATGTCCAGCAAAGATGTAGGCAATGACCATTCTCCCCACCCACTTGGGAGCCATGACTACCTGCACCAGCCACATCCTTTCTGGAAATAGTGGAACAAATTTTTAGGGGAAGTTGATGGTTTCAGGCCAGTGGCCTGCTGCTGAAGAGGCTTAGCCACAAGACTCATGTGGTGCTGGACTAAAAGGAGATGCACTGCTAGGCTTCTCATCACCTCTTCCTGTACCCTGAGAGGTCTACTGTGCCTGAGGGAAACATTTCTCTTCAAAGGAGCTGCCTGCCTCAGGCAACTTGGATTTGGCTAGTTCCTTGACCTTCACTTAGATTCCAAAGCCAGAAGGGACCACTGTCATCATCTTGCCTGACCTCCTGCATAGCACAGGCCATAGAACTTTCCCAAAATAATTTATGTTGGAACTAGAGCATGTCTTTTAGAAAAACTTCAAACTGTCCAGGCTGCAGAGTTTCTCCACTTAGATCACTTCTGGAAACTTTCTGTTGCCATAAACTGAATTTTAGCAAGTTACAATCTTTGCATAAGCAGTTTCTCACTTATATCAAGTTCTCAGTGTCTTCAGCCCACATGGTTGAAGGCTCCACTTTTCAGATTGCAAGAGTGCTGGCCTCTTTTGTCTCTTCAGTGATGATAATTAACATTTTTTTGGTTCCCCTTGAGTACTTGCTAAACTGTCATCCTTGCCACTTGTTAGGTTGACCACTTTGTTTACCTTATATATACAATGAAAACAATTTATATATATAAATTGTTTTCATTGTCCTTTGCCTTAATCAAGCTGGTCAGAAAGGTAAATTTGTCTAGGGCAGGGTTAGTGTATGTACTTCCTCCCAAATATATTTTAAGAACCTATTTCCAGTGCACATCTATACATCATACAATGACTTTTGGGACCAGCATGCCAGCAATTTACATATCACACCTTACAAGATACCTTTTAGATACATGCTGTGACAAGCGTGTTAGGGATGGTGAGGGAGTCAGGCCTGATGTGAGTTACCGTGTAGTGGGCTCTCTGCCAGTGGGCTTTGATGGGCTCTTATGGTCACAGCTTATAGACATGTTTACACTATCCAAATAACATGTTCTATAATTGTAACCAAAGCCACAAGAAAACAATACGTCTCAAAAGCTTAAAATGTTCCAACTGCAAAGGGAAAAATAAGTGATTAATTAAGCAGTGTTTGTCATCTACGTTGTTCAAAATTGTTGTGACCTCTTGTACACTAGAAATTTGGAGTGCATTAAATGTAATTGTCTAGCCAATTAACCCCAAGGTAGACTTTGGATAGAAAGTGGAAAATAATAAATTAAGCAGTTAGCCACAAATTGTAATATGAAATAAAGGGTTGGGGCTACAAAGACCTGAAGATTGTGAACCATGTTGGGCAAGTGCAAATGAATAGCCTGATGACCTCAGAAGTTGATAAGTAATGGCCTCTTTGTAATGTGCTGTCATTTTCTTTGGTCAGGGCAACCTGATTTAACATACTTGGTTGAGCTTACTATTTGATATCACAGTAATCAATACTTTAACAGAACTTATTATTTACAGGGAGGAGAGGCATGTGGCTAAATTGAACCAAACAACAACACAGGGCAACAAATGACAGTCTCCAGCAAAAGTCTGAATGAAATGCTGAAGTCAGAACAAAAAAAAATATAAATGGTAAAGCCAAGGAAAATGTAAAAAAAAAAAAAAATCAAATCATTCTGAAAAAAAATTCTTAAAAAACTTCATCAAAATAAATATGATTTTGTTAAATATTTTGATCACATAATGGCATTTTTCTGCAAAAAATGGTTCAATGAAATTTTTTTAACAAGCTCTAGTCCATAGTTAAACATCCTGAGATAAGCTTGGTAAAGTTACCATAGTGGTTAAGTTGCTCCTCTAATTATTAGTAGTTTGTATGTGTATCAGATCTACAGAATAATGTGAAACACTGGAAGCCTAAGAATGTCTGTGTTTAAAATGGAATTATTTTGGCCTGATTTGGGACAAAACAAAATTGTGAAATCATCTATTTTTCACAAAATGGAAACTCCATTTTTGACCAATTCTACTGTGGAGGCTGATATTGACATTTCTCATTACTGAACATTAGGAAACTAAAAAATACTCTAGTTAGCAAAGAGATTCAGCCTTGGGTACTTGAGAGTGGTGCCAAACAATAAAGTTTTCAAGTTCAGAACTAACGCATGAGTATATCTTTGAAAATACACCATCACAATACATTCTCTTCCCCTTTTGTCACTGACATTTTTAGTATTCTAGTAAAAAGATAAAAACCTTGAAACACTTCATGTATCAAGTGAATAAGTAGGCTGATTTTAAAAAACACTGTATCTGAGGGGTGGAAGGAATGGGCAGATTTTGAATCCAGAAAATGTGATAGTTAAAGTGAGAGCAGCTCAGCAATAATGGAATACTTACTCACTTAGGCCCCAATACTGCAGTCATACCTGCATTAATTGGACTCTGGGTAGATATAAGGACCACCTGTGAGGACCCAGCTGAAGGAACATCACATTAATGATCTGGTCCGTGGCTGACAGTTACATACAGCCTGGGATTTTCCAAAGGGTTAAGTGTTGGCCTAATTCTGCTCCCATTAAAGTCAAATAAGAGTTTTACCACTGATTTCAATGGGAGCAAAGTTAGGCCATAGATGTTTTTGAAAACCCCACCTGTAACTTCCCATTAGTGTGAACTGAACATTTGTGAGCCCCTTTCCATCCCGTAGCAGCCCTATTAAAAAGCAGGAAAAAAAACCCAGAACCTGTAAAAATTGCTCTTGAAAACATGGTACAAACTTTAAAACATTTAAAAAAAACACAAAACCAAAACCTCACTATATAAAGAAGAAAGAAATAGTGCACAGGTGCCTTGAAATAGAAGTTGAACATTACAGTGAAACAATGTCATATTGACTTATTATATAATACTTTGACATATGTCACTACAACCATTGGTTAGGTCTTGGCAGCAACAGAACAACTTTGATCTGAGCTAATCAAGGAAAAGAAATACTTTCTTTCCACTAATTGAACAGTTTCCTCCTGTGGGCACAACAACAGTCAGTAGACTTCACAGTCTTATCACTGGGGTAACCTGGCTTATTGAAAGCAAACAAATGAACAAAAGCTTGCACTGAATTACCAGCCAGAGCTCTGATTCACCCTACTGCAGAAGTTAGAAGTTACTTTACTATGCAGGACCCAAAAGTTATATAACAACAAAAGTGTTAAAAAAAAAAAATGCAGTAACAAAACTGACTCTGATGCATTTAGTGCTAAAACCAGATTGCTCCATCAATCACATTGAGGGAGTAGTTCAGTCCTTTAATGGCATTATAATGAGGAAAAGCTTACTGTTAAATTGACTTCGGCAAGTGATAATGCCTGCAGATAATTTTAATGCATTACAAAATGCTACATGCTAAAAATACATATGGGTAGAAATCAACTGATATTTTCTATGTATCCCTGCTATTTATCTATGTATTTTTGATAGAACTACTAAAAGCCAGACAACAATAAGTTCAACAAATACTTAAAGCCCATTTAAAAAACAAATGTCCATTAGTCTGCTGCCATTCAATCCACTGGAAAGGAGTTAAACAAACTTGGTCTCACATTCGCTGCTTCAGGACAATATAGCAATGTATGCTTAAAGGTAAATGGATGCAATTTCTCCCAGCTCTACTTACATAATTTTCTGAAAAGACAGCTCCACATTCATACAGAGATTGGTCATTTAGCGAGATTTCTTACTGGGAAAAATATTACTGTCCTCTGTTAGTGCTAGAGATATGGATTTTTGCACAAATTCAGCTCTTTTTTGTGCTAAGCACAAATGTCTACTGTATGCCCATAAATACTAGTTAGGTCGAGCTGGTTAGGTTCCTCAGTATGTTTTCCTAAATCTTACCATTATAAAGACTTGGATTTGGGCACACATTTCATTCTGGAGCCAGGGGAAACACCGACAATTCTCCTCACATAGTCATAGTGCAAGCCAGAGTGCACGTTTCTTTCCATTTTATGTTCCATTCCATTCACATAAAATAATGTGGTGTGACTCAAACCTCTTAAAACAAAATGAAGAGTCTGATTATTTGATAACTCTTTCCCCCCCTTTGAAACAAATTTCCAATTCCCCAACTCAAACCCCTGTTTTTCACCTCTTCCCCCCGACCTCCGATGTCTATTTACTGTTCCCTTCTTCATATTGGTCCCGGGGAATTCCCCATAAATATTTGACGCTAAACCTGATGTTATGTTTGTTGTGCATAGTTGTCATTCAATCTAGTAATAAGGGGTTAATGTGTCTCATTGGGCACTCACATGGGCTAAACTCGATTTTATGTCAGTTGTCTGCCTATTGGTTGGAAGTGCCTGGGTAATTCTATCCAACACATTGCTTGTGTTTAATTAGTTTGGAGATAGAGATGTACAGGAGAGTCGCTAGTGAATAATAACTAATTACATTGCTGTTTTGAACTCAGAGCTCCTTGGATTATTCTTCTGTGTTAAAAGTAAAGCAGGTTTCATACAGTAAATGAAATGGATCATTTGTGATTCTTAGTCAGAGGTGCCTTTACACAGAGGTTGGATAGCAGTTTAGAGTGGCTGTGTTGGCTGTGGAAGGAGTTTCATTGCAATTAGAAGCCATCTGGCAAGAAGACCCTCATGCAGAGCCTGGTACCTGGACTGAGATGATGTAGTTTATGCTGTCGCAAGTCTCTGGGACTATCAGAGGCTGGGATACAGAGGGAAGGACATGACAACAAGAGATATATGGAAAGAAAAGGGATGATGGAGTCCCTTTATTGATTTTGTGGGGAGAGAGCAGCAAAGATGATGAAAATATTCTTCACTCAGGACACCAGGGTATACTGACACCCAGGAAGATTCTGTCTTCTATATGTATTAATAATTCTCTTAGCTCCCTGTAAAGGTCAAGATTTGCTGTGGGCCAGATACCTGGGACACTAATATTATGGTGTTAATGGAGTTATTCACATTTACACCAGGTGAGTATGTGGCCCTATTAATCTGAAAGCAGAAATGACTCTTATGGTACTGCAACTGCAAATTGCCAACATGTAATTATCTCTCAGAATTTTCTGGACAGAGTGAATACAGACTAACACAATCGCTTTCATGCCTTTCTCAACTCTAGCTCTCCACAGGTCAAAGAGTTCATAAATTACTTGGTATATCTTTGGAGTCATCCATTAAATTCTCCATAAGGAATCAAAATATTTCATGCACTGGGAGTGATCACTGCGTATCTTGAATATACTCTTAATATATAGGCTTTTAAACTGATTGTATCATACACTTTCTATGGGTTTAAGCCTGGCTGACACATGTCCATTGTGCAGTACAGGTTTTTAATATTTTATTATCAAATATATAAAATGCTCTTTAGATTTTCACACTTACTGTTTTGATTTGCTTCTCCCATTAACTAAAATAATTTTTTTTTAATATTTAAGAAGAAATGCCAAACTAAACCTTGCTCTAAATCTTGGCAACTATTTGTTACATTCATCTACTTAACTATTTTGAGCTCTGTTTCACAAAGCTGTTACTGAACTGAAATGATATGTTTCTCTAAGGGGGAAAATGGTTGTCCTGAATGGTCTGTGAAACATGATACATAGACCTGTATAGTTATCAGCCACTATTAAGAAAGTGGCAGGAGGCCAACAAAGCACTCAGCAGAGAGGTCTGTCCAATTATGTTCTGTAAACTATAGCATTTGTGGCCTTGATTCTCCTGTTCCTTACATCATTGTAAATCAGGGGTAACTCTATGAAAGTCAATGGAATGAGATGGCCCCTGCATATTACAACTACAATCATGATTTAGAACTGGTTAACGGCAAATGTTGTTTGAGATTTTCAGAGCTGACTGAGGGTATGTCTACACTACGAAATTAGGTCAAATTTATAGAAGTCGATTTTTTAGGAAGCGATTTTATACAGTTTATTGTGTGTGTGTCCCCACTAAGCGCATTAAGTCGGCAGAGTGCGTCACAATACTGTGGCTAGCATCAACTTTCGGAGTGTTGCACTGTGGTAGCTATCCCACAGTTCCTGTAGTCTCCGCCACCTATTGGAATTCTGGGTTAAGCTCCCAATGCCTGATGGGGCAAAAACATTGTCGCGGGTGGTTTTGGGTACATGTTGTCAGTCGCCCCTCCCTCCGTGAAAGCAACAGCAGACAATTGTTTCGCACCTTTTTTCCGTGCGGACACCATACTGCTTTCAGCAGACGGTGCAGTAGGACTGCTAACTGTCGTCATCGAATGACTGCTTCCGCTGCAACTCTGCTCTCCTGGTGCCATGAATCCACCTTGCAGATCCTTTCGTCATTTTGAATAAATATCGATTCTCATGGCATCTGCTGCAACTCTGCTCTCCTGGTGCCATAAATCCACCTCGCAGGTCCTCTATATGACCCTCGTCATCCACCGCTTCCGCTGCAACTCTGCTCTCCTGCTCTTGTCTCGCCATACCACAGCAAGCATGCAGCCAGCTCAGCTAACGGACACCGCCGCTGTTGTGTCCTGGTGCTGTTGGCAGCAGATGGTGCAATAGGTCTGCAAAACTGGTCTTCCAACCACCGGTTCCGCTGCCACTCTGCTCTCCTGCTCTTGTCTTGATTGATAACAAATTTCTCCATGTTGGCTGTCATGGGCTCCCGCTTCCGCTGCAACTCTGCTCTTCTGCTCTCATGAATCCACCTTGCAGGTCCTCTCATCGTTCTCTATAAATATCTATTTTCGTGGCATCCGTCGTCAGCCACCGCTTCCGCTGCAACTCTGCTCTCCTGCAGACACCATACCATGGCAAGCATGGAGCCTGCTCAGATCACCCCAGCAGTTATGAGCATTGTAAACACTTCGTGGATTATCCTGCAGTATGTTCAGAACCAGAACCTGCAAAAGCAGGCGAGGAGGCGACGGCAGCGCGGTGACGAGAGTGATGAGGACATTTACAGACTTCTCTCAAAATACGGGCCCCGGCAACGTGGACATCCTGGTGGCAATGGGGCAGGCTCCTGCTGTGGAACGCCGATTCTGGGCCCGGGAAACAAGCACAGACTGGTGGGACTGCATAGTGTTGCAGGTCTGGGATGATTCCCAGTGGCTGTGAAACTTTCGCATGCATAAGGGCACTTTCATGGAACTTTGTGACTTGCTTTCCCCTGCCCTGAAGCGCAAGAATACAAAGATAGAGCAGCCCTCACAGTTCACAAGTGAATGGCGATAGCCCTCTGGAAGCTAGCAATGCCAGACAGCTACCAGTCAGTCGAGAATCAATTTGGAGTGGGCAAATCTACTGTGGGGGCTGCTGTGATCCAAGTAGCCAATGCAATCACTGAGCTGCTGCTATCAAGAGTAGTGACTCTGGGAAATGTGCAGGTCATAGTGGATGGCTTTGCTGCCATGGGATTCCCTAACTGTGGTGGGGCGATAGACAGAACGCATATCCCTAGCTTGGGACTGGACGACCTTGGCAGCCAGTACATAAACTGAAAGGGGTACTTTTCAATGGTGCTGCAAGCACTGGTGGATCACAAGAGACGTTTCACCAACATCAACGTGGGATGATGCTCGCATCTTCAGGAACTCTGGTCTGTGTGAACAGCTGCAGCAAGAGACTTACTTTCCAGACCAGAAAATAACCACTGGGTGTGTTGAAATGCCTATAGTTATCCTTGGGGACCCAGCCTACCCTTTAATGCCATGGCTCATGAAGCCATACACAGGCACCCTGGACAGTAGTCAGGAGCTGTTCAACTATAGGCTGAGCAAGTGCAGAATGGTGGTAGAATGTGCATTTGGACGTTTAAAAGCACGCTGGTGCAGTTTACTGACTCGGTTAGACCTCAGCGAAACCAATATTCCCATTGTTATTACTGCTTGCTGTGTGCTCCACAATATCTGTGAGAGTAAGGGGGAGACGTTTATGGCAGGGTGGGAGGTTGAGGCAAATCACCTGGCCGCTGATTACGCGCAGCCAGACACTAGGGCAATTAGAAGAGCACAGTAGGGTGCGCTGTGCATCAGAGAAGCTTTGAAAACCAGTTTCATGACTGGCCAGGCTACGGTGTGAAAGTTCTGTTTCTCCTTGATGAAAAGCCGCCCCCTTGGTTCACTCTACTTCCCTGTAACCCAACCAACCTCCCCCCTTTGATCACCACTTGCAGAGGCAATAAACAATAAAGGCATTGTTGTTTCAAATTCATGCATTCTTTATTAATTCGTCACACAAATAGGGTGATAACTGCCAAGGTAGCCCAGGAGGGGTGAGGGAAGAGGGAAGCACCGGGTGGGGTGGGGGAGGAGGGAAGGACAAGGCCACACTGCACTTCAAAACTTATTGAATGCCAGCCTTCTGTTGCTTGGGCAGTCCTCTGTGGTGGAGTGGCTGGGTGCCCGGAGGGCGCCCCCTCCCCCGTGTTCTTGGGTGTCTGGGTGAGGAGGCTATGGAACGTCAGTTACACAGGGGCTGCAGCAGCGGTCTGTGCTCCTGCTGCCTTTCCTGCAGCTCAACCATATGCCGGAGCATATCAGTTTGATCCTCCAGTAGCCTCAGCATTGCATCCTGCCTCGTCTCATCATGCTCCTGCCATCTCTCCTCTTGCTCCCGCCACCTGTCCTCTCGTGCGTCCCTCCTGTCCTCACATTCATTTTGTGCTTTCCTGGACTCTGACATTGTCTGCCTCCATGCATTTTGCTGAGCTCTTTCAGTGTGGGAGGACTGCATTAGCTCAGAGAACATTTCATCACGAGTGCATTTTTTTCGCTTTCTTATCTGCACTAGCCTCTGGGACGGAGATGATAGGGGGAGTGTTGAACCAAGCTGTTAACATTACATAGCACATGTGCTTTCGGTACAAGGTCGCATTTTGCCTCTTATATGGCGGGCCTGCCGGTTTGGTGTGAGAGATCACACGCAGGGCCAGGCAACAGAATTCGGCTTGCAGACAGCGATGGTAAGCCACAGTCTTTTGGCTTCTTTAACCTTCATAACATGTGGGAATGAATGTCCCCTTAATAAAATTCCCCTATTTCAACCAGGTGACCATGAATGATATCACTCTCCTGAAGATAACACAGAAAGATAAAGAATGGATGTTGATTGAATGCATTCCAGTACTGGCCGCAAATGCATCCCAAGTCTTCAGGGCAAATTAATCATTAAACACGCTTGCTTTTAAACCATGTATTATATTTACAAAGGTATACTCATCAGAGGTGCCTTCTCCGCCTTCAAGGTCCGGGAGCCCACCTTGGGAGTGTTGGGAAGGTATTGTCTCCAGGGTGATAAACAGTTCCTGGCTGTCGGGGAGAACGGTTTCTCCACTTGCCTGCTGTGTGCTATCCTCCTCCTCCTCCTCCTCATCTTCCTCGTCCCCAAAATCCTCATCCCTGTTGCATATGTGTCCCCCCTTGCAGGAGTCCACGAACAATGGGTGGGGTAGTGGTGCTGGCACCCCCTAGAATTTCATGCAGCTCATCATAGAAGCGGCATGTCTGGGGGCCTGACCTGGAGCGGCCGTTTGCCTCTTTGGTATTTTGGTAGGCTTGCCTGAGCTGCTTAAGTTTAACGCGGCACTGCTGTGGGTCCCTGTTATAGCCTCTGTCCTTCATGCTCTTGGAGATTTTTTTCAAATATTTGGGCATTTCGTCTTTTGGAACAGAGTTCTGATAGCACGAATTCGTCTCCCCATACAGCGATCAGATCCAGTACCTTCCGTTCGGTCCATGCTGGAGCTCTTTTGCGATTCTGGGACTCCATGGTCACCTCTGCTGATGAGCTTTGTACGGTCACCTGTGCTGATCAGCTTGCCACGCTGGCCAAACAGGAAATGAAATTCAAAAGTTCACAGGGCTTTTCCTGTCTACCTGGCCAGTGCATCTGAGTTGAGAGTGCTATCCAGAGTGGTCACAATGGAGCACTCTGGGATAGCTCCCGAAGGCCAATACCGTCGAATTGCGTCCATAATACCCCAAATTCGACCCGGCGATGTCGATTTCAGCTCGTCGGGGAGGAGTACAGAAATCGATTTGAAGAGCCCTTTAAATTAACAAAAATGGCATCGTCGTGTGGATGGGTGCAGGGTTAAATCGATCTAACATTGCTAAATTCATAGTGTAGACCAGGGCTAAGCAACATAGCCACACAGTGTCCATTAATTTTAGCAGGAGTTAGGCAGCTAAATCCGCATCACCTTTGCAAATATCAAACAATAATTTTAAGTGGTTATAATTAACTTGGTTCAGTTTCTGTCCACACTACCATACCATTGCTTTTCTACCATCACAACCATGTTTGCAACCCTCATTTGCTACTTAGCTTAACTGCATGTGTATTTTGGGATAATCTAGGCAGCTGTCCTCAGCCTGGAGGACCACAAACTCAAAACAAAACCAGCAGTACATGCTGCAGTGCACTATGGGATGCTCTATCACACAGATAGCTGAGAGGGTATGTCTACAGGGAAACACTCTGGATACTTAAGGCAAATCAAATAAAGGTGTGAATTCAATATGCATAAGTTAAAGCACGTTAAACCCCTATGTGGCTCTTCTCATTCAGGAGTGAAGTGGTTTTAGTTAAGTTTCCTGAGTATCCCCCGTGGACATGGTCATAGAAGGATGAGGACCAGCCAAACTGGTTACAGAGGCATGATATGGGGTGCTGTCTACACTGGATGTGTGCTAAGTTAGAAACATGTGATGTGCTGCCAAAACTATGTTAAGAGCCAACCTATTTGGTTAAAGTTTGCAGTGTTGACTGGACTGTGATATTTTATACCTCTTGTGAGAGGAGAATGGGGACCTCTGTTTTTAAGCATTAGAACGTTTTGCTTAAGAGCAAGAATGGAAAGATTTTTATCGCTTCTGGTCACCTGAAGTACTTATGTAGTTCTGATAGTGAAATGATAGGTCTCCCATAAACACATCTTATTAAACTGGGTCTCTGTTTCACTAGGTTTAGCTTGCTTAGAGCTCACTGTGGCCAGAAGTAAGTTTGTGTGTTGAAGGAGAAATGAATAGTGAATTTAGTGCTGACTTTGCAATAGAAATGTAGATTGCTGCCACATGGGTGGTAGAAATATTCTTCGAGATATGAGGTCAATATTCCCTGGCATTGCTTTCTGTATCACTGCAATTTAATACAAATATGCATGGCTGTGTTAAAGGATGTTTCTGAGTAGCTGCATTTTAGGTGACAGGAATGCAATTTTTTCTTTTGGTAAACAGTATAATTACGTGACGGTATTTCAGTGCAATTTTTCAGTAAGTATCAAAGCGCAATGGCCACTTAATACAGCAAAGCTTGTTTTGTTCCACATTGGAGCTGATCTCTTTTTTTTTCAACAACCCCATAATGCTTATCTGCCCTCCTTGTTACTTTCAGTCCTCATGTTCTAAGCCTATTAGCATGCATATAAAATCCTCACCTCCTCTCAGATCTCAGTCCATGATTCAACAGGTCTATTTTAATGCATAATAAGATGTGACTGCATGCCTAGGATGGACTATACTGAGAATGCCACACTTAGGGCATAATGCAAGACAAAGGGCAGGCAAAAACTGTGGTTTACTCTATAATTAGATTCACCACGCCAGTAACAAAAGAGCTTCTGTAGTACCACGCTGGTTAACCAGAAGCCAAACAAAAATGCGGTTAGGCATTCCAGCCCTTGGCTCCCAGCCCGACAAACAGGTCTAATATAGTGAAAGGTTACTGAAAACTCAATTCACAATATGTGAGGTTCTTACTAATCCCAACAGATCAGACATTTACCCCCAGGTTAGTATGCATCTCAGATCTTACCCAAATACCATGCTCTCAGCCAATCCTTAGTAAACTAACTAAAAATCTATTAATAAAAGAAAAGAATGGAGTTAAAATGCCTAATATGATCTATTGATCATATACATACAAATGATTGCAAATTCCTTCTATCAGGTGTGTAGTAGTGATGGAATAGACTGCTGGCTTGCAAAAGTCTCTCTGTTAAGTTCCAAAAGATTGGAAGGTCTAAGTCCATGATTCAAGATGCTCCTTTTAATTGTAAATACACAAGCCAGAGAATTAGAGGAGGAAAGAGGCAAAATGGAGATGCCTCAGGTTTCTTTTATATCCTTTGTCTTATGCATGAAAATTTACTGTCCCAAACAAAGCCTACAGCCCCTGTGCATGGAGTTACTGGCCCAATATGGAGTCCAGGGTCACATGAGCATATCACATGACCCTACATGTCTTGCTGAATCCCAGGGGTGGCCATTGGCTCCTCACTGTCTGAGGCATCCGCAGGAAAGACCTATTGGGTGGGATGAGATTCTTCAGTGGCCCATTGTGCAAGCTGAGTGTTCTTAATATGCCATCAATACATAGCTGTCTAGCCTTAATGTAAATCTATCTGGGGGTTGTCACCCAGGAATAGAACACATGTTTAAGATACAAATACATAGCCAATATTCATAATGCAGATGCAAAAATGATACATGCATATAAACAGGATAATCATACTTAGCAAATGATAACTTTTACATTCATACCTTACATGACATACTTTGTACAAACTTATGAAGATTGTATAATAGTGGTAACATCTTTCTTATACACAGCATCATACAGAGATACACATTTCAACATATGGAATTGTCTATCAGGGCATTTGGTGGTAGAAGGAGGTGATTGTGGCAAGATTTTCACAGAAGAAGGATGATTTGGAGCTTGTCACCAGGATAGTGCATGTATGTGTTGGCCATGGCATTTGAGGAGGTTTGGTGGCCAGAGATGTGAGATTAAGGATGAATGTCACTGTTTCTTCTTAATTTTTTATTTATATGCTTATAGGGTCCTCACAAAAGGTCCCAACAGCTGGGGGCTGGGGGGAAGGGAAGGAACTATTCAAGAGGAACCCAAAAAAAGGAAATAAGTAAAACAAAACGATTAAACGTTTATATTAATGCAACATTAAGTTTGAGAGTTTAAATACATAAAAGTTGGGACATTTAAAGTTAATATAGTTGACAACTAGCATGACAGATTTCTCAGGATTGTGTGATCATGTAATTGAAAACCCTTAAGACTATGTTCTCATGAGCTAAAATTTACCCATGGTGCAGAGGGACAATATAAGACCTACCAGACCATTTAAACTTCACAAAGAGACTGTGGAGAGGGACTCTGCTGTTGGAGTGAGTATACACAGTTGCTTGTAAGCTCCATATGTGCAAGAGAAAGAACTGCCACTCTGACCCTATATAGTCTGTATAGAAGCCTTTTTTCATTTATACATAATACACACACACACACACACACACACACACACACACACTTTCAGATGCAGAAATTGCTAAATTAATGTCAAGGACCTAATTTTCCTGTAGCCAAATTTCAAATTAAAAGATTTATAAGCTTTTAAAGTGAAAACTCATTTGTTTTGCATATTTCATTGGCAGCTCTGTTTAGCTTTTAAAAGGTGTGAAACTGTCTGATGGTAAACTATTGTTCACCACTTTCTTAAACAAATTTTGAACCATTTTTCAGAAAGTATATAGCATTTATTCTGGCAGCTTGTGTACCTGATCTGGTTGAATAATTCTTTCCCAAAATATTTGTTACAGATATTTGCATTTTTTATTGAATAGTTATTTACAGCTAAATGCTTCCTTTATTTAGTCCTATGACGCTTGAGTTATGGAGCCCCCTCGAAATTGGATGGAAATGGCAAAATATCCTGCATAGCTGATCCTTACAAGTAATCATTTTGTGTAATACTGTAATTTAAAGGGGGGGGGGGGATTCCTTACAGAAGATTATAATGGGAGATAGTTGTGTTAGGGCATACAACTCATTACAGAATACTATCTTGTGATAGTGGTAATCAGTACATTTGAGTCTCTTGCCAATTCTATATTTACTTCTAGTAAAAACATGCTTGTGTATGAAGGACCAAAGTTAGTGTTGCTCCTTCTCCCAGAACAGCCCACCTGAAAATCAGGCCCAGAATATGCAGTGCAATATTATTTTTGACTCCTTATTAATAATTATAATTATATACACATGAATGTTGTTTAATTTTAAAAGAAAGAAAAACGGCATCCCTGTAGTAAATGCAGTATGTCATTATAGGTTTTTTAATGGCATAATGTTCACTGGTTTGTAACTGAGGAATGCTGAGTTGCAGGCAATCCCAGTTGTCATGTCTACACTTGCCATATGTTAGTATCTCTCACTAAAGTGTATCTATCAGAAATGCTGACAAGCAGCACTAATCAAATTATATCAAAAAGGATTTTGTTATGGTTCTGATATGAAGCTTATAGTAAATGTGTTGTGGGAAAAATGGGGATGACTGCACTAGTGGTTAAGAGTGAAGGCAATGAGATTTGCATTAGCTATGTGCATGGGTGCAGAAATCTGGCTGTAAACTACCTATTAATACAGTGATACTCAGATCTCAGTGGTTCAGGAGCCAAGTTAGGGATCAGCATTACCCAAAAAAGCCACAGTAGCGTGAATTCATTGTTTTCATTTACTATTTTGATAGATATACCAATATTCACTTTCACAGCAAAATGACTGATCAAGTATTATCAACTACAATAGGTTAATTACAGCGCAAAGGCATCCTGATTGGTTAATAACTTAGACTGGTTAATGATTAAATCACACTGTTTTAATATCATATGCTGGAAAGAGCCACAGCAGATACATTAAAGAGCTACTTGCGGCTCGCGAGCCTCAGTCTGAGTATCACTGTGTTAGTGGAAGAGATTAGTTTAGTTTACCCTTTCAGTGTTGCATTTGGTTACAGCTTCTAGATTGCAGAATAATACATTGCATCCTTGTAACGTGATGTGATGTTGGCATGTCACATGAAGTAGCTATAGGAAGCATCTGATCATTATATCGTATATAAAAAAGAACTAGCACACAAGGTGGCACTCAAACAGTTCAGTGGTTTGTGTAGTTGCCATGTTACTATGACCCTTTCATACTATAAACCTTATGGATCCCATTGATAGTTCCATTGTTCAAAATGGGATCTGAAACAGCCATTTGACAAAGGAAGGAATAAATAACAGTATTTGAAATGTATTTTTGTGCATCCAGTGCCAAAAGATTGATAGCTCCTTTAAAGAAAAAAATAACTAACAATTTTTATTTACCTATTTGTACCTCTATAGGCTTAGGATTTAGCTCCTGGTAGCACATAAATATCCTTTGTAAATTAAAAGCAGATTTCCATACAAGATATGTACAACAGGCTTGAAGTATCAAATACTTAAAACTATGCACACAGCTTTGTTACAAGGTTATGGGTTCTAACAGTTTTCACGTATGCAATATGGACATATAACTATCCATTAAAGAGTACAATTACCCATTTTATGTATATGTCTCATTCACTGTTACTTGTCCATACATATTTGGTTTATAAATTTCAGGTGCAATTTTGGAAAATGTTGATTTAAATAAAAAACTGTCTTCTAAAAATCAAGTATTTCAAACAGTTTGTTTTGTAAACAAGATAACTTTAGATGTACTTCCTCACTGAGCTTGATCGTCTTTGTTGTGACAAGTAATGCACAGCTGCATTTGTCATGTCATGTCTTTTACCAGTGTCTCTTTACTTGATGTGCCACTCCAAGGAGACAGCACAGTGGGAGATCTGGAAAATAACAAATGTGTACTCCATAAATGATTTTTTAAAACTCTTTTTATATTTATTTATTTAGGCAGGAGTTTTGACTTTTAAAACCCAGGCCCAGATCAAACGTCCATAAAGAATAGAAAGTCCTCATTGAGTTTCCTTTGTAATGTTATTTTAGGAAGAGAAGGAAGGGGATTGCTCCATCATGGAATGGATAGTAGGTTTGCCTTTGTTAAGTATCTTACAAGATCCACATGCCACAGCTGCCCAAATGAAGGCTTTGTAGCTCCATGCCACATCAGGAGCCCTAGTCTTCTGTTGTAATAATTGGGCCTACAAATTTACACTAATTGTGAGATCAGTTGTGGGAAAGTGGATAAAAGTTTATGAAAAGTTCCAGTCACATAACAACAAATGTCGATGGGGAAAGGTGCAAAAGGGAGACAGAAGCCTGAATTAATCTAAACAAAAAGGCCTACTGCTCTAACTCAAGGCCAGTGTTTGGTGAAAAAGAGAAGTGTGGGGCTGAAAATCAGTGAACCAAAATTGGTGTGCCAGAAATTAGGCCTAGTTGGTAGACAAAATAAAGAGAGGGTGGGCTATGCTGCCCATCACTGTCTTTTGAGGTCCTTAAAAGAAAAGACTTTGGAGCAGAACACGAGTGCAGCAATTGCTGACTGAAAGACAAGAAGGCGTGAACTTCATCATTGTGACTGCCACCACCACCCTCTGTCCTATCGTAATATCATTGGGCCTTTATCATTCTGATCCTGAGAGATGTCCTGAGCAGTTCTGGCCAACAGAAGGACCCAGATGAGATTTCATCACCCCTCCCCGCGTACGTCTTTTTTCCTTCCTCACCTATTTATTTTTTCTGCACTTCTCCTTTTCCCTTCTGTTTAATAAAAGTATGTCTTAGCCAGCCAAGAATGTAGATTTTGCAACACTGCTGACGGACTGTGACCAGAAAGTCAACTAAAAGCTATGACCTAACCTGCTTGACACTGGTACAAGTTTGCCCGGTCTCAGAGTGGCTGATAAGACCGTGTGCTGTGCCTGGGTTTTTCCAGCAGTAAGGTTGCAAGTGCAAGTCACCACAAGAGGCAGAAGCTGCATTTTCTTTCTTTGCTGCTGTTTTCCTTTCCCTTTATGTGTTTTGTCTGTTAGGAAACAGGATCAGACTTTAACAACGGCGCCAGCCCATCTCAACTAACTTTTTCTCTGTTCCCTAAAAAGGACAGTTTAATGCCATCTAAGAGACTGTCAAATAAGGGGTTTTATTTCCACCTAAGGCTCTCTATGGCTAAAGGGAACAGGGGATATTGTTAAAATAGAAGTCTTACTTAATTCTTTGCTTTTCAAATGCTTTAACTGTTTCTCCATACTTTTCTGTATATTTAACAGAAAGATTACAAAAATGTGTTATGATGTATTTGCTATGGTACTAAGTAGGCTGTATACCAAAGTAAACCATAAATCTGTATACCAAACCTTGTTTAACACTGTTTAATGTTTGACAATGAATAACACATTTTGCTCTTTGAGCCCATACAGTCCATCAATATAAATACAATCCTCCCCTCACCATTATGGTAATGTATATCAAACTTGAGCTGTGGTGTCAGAACTCATGGTCGCTCCTGCTGCTGCCTACCCCTAGAACTGCCTTTCTCCTTAGGGGCAGGGTCCATGACATGGAAGAATGCACACGCGTTAATGCTCACACATTCTGAATTACCTTTAGTGTGGATTCCCCTGGGCTGTGCACATCCCCCTGACCCAACAGGTCATGGAGGACCTCCTATGGAGCACAGGGTCGGGAAGGGCAATGACGGGGGTGGTATGTCCTCTTCTTGCATTGTCTGGCTGAAAAATCAAAGCATTTTTGTCCCCTCTAATTATGGAAGTGGAGGCAATAATTTGACTCTCAAATTCTTGCTATTTATTATATAAAACACAGTTTTTTTTAATGAACACCTGGGCCCTTTGGCTTTATAAAAATACAGTGAAAGGCCACTGATTGCATTTGATCTGTACACAGAAGTCCCCATTAGTATCAATGAGAATTTTGTCAAGATTTGTGGATGCTCTGTGGCTCTTTGTCCTGAGCACAGAGTGGCAGGAATTATTGCCAAATATGTTTGGAAAATCTGGAGTAATTTGTCATTGATGTTATTACAGGATTGATAATGGATGTTTACAGAAAGCTGAAAGGGAGTTTCAAATTCAATATGTCTCTAGCTGTGAAGTATACATTAAAGAGAACATCGGTTGGCATTTCATATTTTATATATAATACTATTCCAGGGCCCATTTGCGAGGAAGAAAGAAAAGTGAATAGCCTCAATTGAAAATATGCTGCCAGTGAAGCTCTTAGCTTTGAATTCACACCTCACTTTCTCTTAAGTTGAGTTGGCAGCAGTAATTACTAAAAGAGTAAAAACACTATTATTTGCTGTTTTACTTCACATTTTAATTTCTTTTACAAAAAAGATTCAATGGGACAAACATTGCTGTAATTACAAGCAGGAGTCTTATGTTAGCCTTGAAATACAGAGGAAGTCATTGTTACATTTCTTTTCAAATTTGCAGTTAAGCAGAAGGCAAAGTATTAAATGTTGTCCACCAAGCAACCTTAACTCTGAGTTAATATAGTTTTTTGCCTTTGAATTTCCTAGTTCTATTAAACAGGAAAATATGGTTTTGGTCAGAATTAGTAGTCATTTAGGTAGTTGTATATATCATGTCTTGGCCCAGATCAACCTCCAATCAGCAATCCCCTTGCCATAGTGCACTCCTTGCTCTCCTGCAAACTTCTGCAACTTCATGATCCAGGAATTGCCCAGAATCCACACATTATAGTGCTGGCAGTACACATACTTCTTTTCCTTCAGAGTTCAAGGTACCTGCATTGTCAATTACAAAGCTCCACACTATGGACTTTGGAAACACCACAGTAATCTGCTCCAAGACCAGGCCATTAGCCAATTATTCCTTCCCCTCCAGGGGCTGGTAAAATACAGATTTTCTCAAACAACCAACCAATCCAAAGCTTGCCAATGACCTGTCCTCACTGCCCAACTCCTCTACAGCTGCAATCCCATGCTCTGTCCCTCTCATCCACACCCCCGCCCTCCACACAAAGTCCTCTGTCTCCAGCACCTCCCAATATGATATAACAAAAAAATGGCTTTGACTGGCTGGTAATTATTCTGTTGTGTTTGCAGTAAACACCCCCATAAAATAAAAATATACTTATAACAGCGATAACTAATAGTAAGTAATAGGAGTTATTAAATCTTTATTGCAGAGATTTACAAAGGTTCAGATGTGAATTATCAGTGGATGGAGTGTTCACTGGGGCAATAGCATCAACACATTCCCTTGAACTATCTAGGCAACCATAAAGTGGCTACAAAGAAACCCTCTCACAATTTTTCTTTATTGGTGCATATGCACTGTAATTCTTCCAGACTGCACATCTATGTAAACAAAGAAGTGAACATGTTTTAAAATACCATTCTCAATTTGGATCCCCCAAAGATTTAGTGCATGACCTTGAGTAAAAACTTGACCTACTGAGACCATTTTGATTCACATCACATCAGTAGTTTCATCTCTAGCTCTGTGCCAAAAACTCCCACCCGAAACATTTTGAAAATGACTGCTTTTTCAGAGCTTACACCTTTGGAAGACATGGCTGAAATGACCCCAGGGTCCTACCTTTCACGCTCCTGAGGCATACCAAATTTCAGACAAATTGACTAAGCATGTCAGTTTTAGAGGAGCTAGAATGCTCAACCTTTAAACAGAAGTTGTGATGCAATCTTAACTATAGTGGTGCTACTGCACCGTTATAACCTTTATCATGATTTATTAACATTGTTATTACATGCATTCCACGATGAGTGCTAAACTCAAAGTTTAGGTTTTTTTACACCAGCATGTAGAAAAATTGTAACCAGTTTCTCTTTCATAACAATTTTATTGAATGTTGGGAACAGTTAACTGTCAACCAAAGTATTCTCAGCCTGCTCACAAAGCTATTAGTCTTCCCCTCACCAAATACAGCTAAAAGCTAATAAGAAGAAAGTTAGAAGGGAAAAGGACAGAAATAGATGTTCCTTTTTGCAGTTTGGATAATGATTGTTTTCAGTCTTCTGTGTGTCTCAAGTTAGGTAGAGGAGGACGAGATTCCCTGCTCCATTTGTGGTCAGCTTCGAAGTCTGGAGTACAGGTATGGTCTAGCTGATGAATGAAGCTTTCTCTTTTTTTCTTGGTGGAGTCAACAGAAGTGACACCAGATGAGCTGGCAAGGACCAAAGACTTCCTTTCCATACTTTTCCAGTAAACCTTTAATTGAAACAATCTTTGCTAATGACTTCTGAAATTGCTTCAAGGTTGTTTTGTTCATAAGTTAAGTCTAGTTCTTGTAAAAAAAAAAAAAAAATTCCTAGTATGCACTGATTCTCCTTAGCATGACCTTGATCAAGTGATCTTAGGTCTTTCACAAAAAAGCTCAGGATAACAGTTCACAATGCATAAGGCTTAAATCCATTACTGTCTTTTAGCAAATAGCTAGCTGAGGCTTGTTGATTCAATTGTTATCACATATTCCAATGAATAGTAAAGCTAAAAGTTTATCTGAAGATGAGAGAGAAGATATTTAAAAGGACAACACATTATTAAAGGGCTCTTTTAAAAGATTTACTATGCTATTGACACCTAAGAAGATCTTAGTGATCTAATTAAAATTATACTTGTTCTTCAGCTCATCCATTTACCTAAATAAATAATTAACTGTGAACCCTACAGAATTATGATTCAAACTGTATTGTTTTGTTTTTATTCAGTATTGTACTGTCTCTGTTTCCAGACACATGAAGATTTTATTTAGCAGAATGGGAAAGAAACCAAATCTATTAACACTTCTGCATATTGCATCTGTTTGTTTGGAATCTGAGTAAGAAAAAAACATCAGACACAACTGATTTTTTTTTAAATACAATTTGTTCTTTTAATTGACAAATGAAGGTATTATGTCACATAGTAATTTCACATTAATCTGCCTTCAGTTTACAATTTTACTTTTTCAATTTTCATTAAATGCAGATGGTATATTTACCAATTATAATTTGATGATATATGAAAGTGTGGCCCTTCCCAGTAATAAAAACTCCTTTATCAATGTTCACTTGTGCCATCAGAGCTGAGGATCAGAATAATAGTAAAGGAAGCTGACCATCAATGCTACATTTTGAATGGAAGAAGAGTGTAACCTGAGTGTCAAGATGTTATAGTAGTAAAGGTGGGAGATGATGAGGGTCTGCACAAAAGTTTTGGCATTGGTGATGCAGGGACAGGAAGTGACTGCAGGTGACAATGAGTGAATAAGATAGTGATTTACAGCTGAATTGTAACTGCAAAATTAACAATGGCATAAATAGGTGTGATTTCTTTGACTTCAAAGATAATTAGATAGTGCATGGTGATTAACATGCTCTAGCTATCTAGAGAAATAAACTAGCAGATGAATTTTCTTATTTATTAATTAGCTAATACAACAAAAATGCATATGCAGGTAAACTGACTTTAAAATGGTAAGCTCTACCATCCTTGCTCAGAGCATATCAAATCACTTTACAAATATTAACAAATTAAAGCCTTACCAATAGAACTATGTGAGAAACAGTTTTCCCATCCCACAATTTTTTTTGAGAGTTTGTAATTGTTTTGCCATTTAAAATCAGGAGGAAAAGTTGGAATCTCAAAAATATTTGTGAACCAAAAAACCACACATTCCCATCCTCTCCCACCCCCCATTTTGGTTGATTTTTTTCCGTGGTTTCAAAATGTTTTATTTCAGTTTCAACTTTTTTTACTCCTTTCAATCTAATTTAGCTTAAATTTCAATTAAAAAAAAGTAATTCCAAACCAGAAAACCAGAGCTTTTCCTTTAGAAAATGTTTGACAACTTTGAAACTTTTTTTCTCAGTATTTATTTGGGTTGGGAAATTCATTAAACTAGATCCCGTTTTGTGAACTCTTTTGGTTTCAATGAATCCAGATTTTTATCCAAAAAAAATTATGAAAAATTCTTGACCAGCTCTACTCAAAATACCTCCTTTCAAGAAATTATACTCTATTATCTCCATATTACAGATGGATTGACTAAAGTAGAGAGTGGTTAGACAAGCTGATCAAGTTCTCAAAAGTGTCTTTATTCCATGCTTCCCTTCTTCCATCCATGTAATTGTTAAACTTAACCCCTCAATAGTAATAGTAGTAGCTTCAGATTTACTCAGGTACATTCGTAGAAGTGTGAAATGGCTGAAAAAAGCATTGCACTTTAAAAAGCGGATTCAAGTCTTGAAACTGCTAGTTCTAGAATTTTTGTTACACAGTTGATAATATGGCTCTGTGGTCTAACGGTGCATGAAATTGTTACCGCAAATTGACATTATGAACCATTTATCAAGGGGTAGCCGTGTTAGTCTGTATCCACAAAAACGAGGAGTCCAGTGGCACCTTAAAGACTAACAGATTTATTTGGGCATAAGCTTTCGTGGGTAAAAAAAACCCACTGCATCTGAAGAAGTGAGGTTTTTTACCCACAAAAGCTTATGTACAAATAAATCTGTTAGTCTTTAAGGTGCCACTGGACTCCTCATTGTTATTATGAACCATTGTATTTCTGACGGAGTAATGCACACATAATAGGTGTAAGGAAAAACTATACTTGGATGTGATGACTGTTGACATATGCTAACTTTTAATGGTTACAACCATATGAAGAAATAGTTTAATCTCTCTCAATGAGTTTCCTGCCTTTTTCCTGCCTTAAATTAGATATTTAGGGTATGTTTACACTGTAATTAAAATCCTCGGCTGGTCCATGCCAGCTGATTCAGGCTCGCGGAGCTCAGGTGAGGGGCCTGTTCAATTATGGTGTAGACATTTGGGCAGGGTCATGGAGCCTAGGCTCTATGACTCTGTGAGGGGTCCACCAGCCATCGGTGTCTAATTGCAGTGTAGACATAGCCTTAAGTAAGTCTGCACTGCAATGTATGCCTAGGATTAGTGGAATTGACAATTTTCTAACCTGAGCTCAAACCTGGGACTCCAGCATCCACACTTCAGTATGCAGACCTGATTCCAACCAACCATAACCCAGACTGCCTAATGACCTCCTGAAATGTGGCTGCTCTAGCTCTTTGTTTGGGAAAACTTGACTGTGCAGAAGACAAAGAAAGTTGGCCTGTAAGATTGTAGGATTCTTTTGGTGGACTCCTAAAGCATGAGCTCAGTGGGACTGTGTGTATCCTGCAAAGATATAGGACTTGGACTCTGGGTCCCAGCTTGACTCAGGCTCAGAACCTCTGCCCCCATTGAGTTCTGGAACCGTGGGTCTGAGCACTGGGTTAGTGCAATTTGTGTGTAGATGGAACGGGGATTAGGTTTGGGATTACATTGCAATGTAGACATGTCCTTAGAGGTAAACCTTTAATATGATGCATAGAGATTTAGCATCACAACTTCCACTTAAAGCTAATAGGATTTTTACAGCTAATTCCCTTTGCATCAGTTGGAAAATATGCCCATTAATATCTAACATTACATTTTGTGTAACATTGCCTAGGTTGTATCTCTTTTTTTTTTTAAATGGAGAAATAAACTATGTGAATACCTAATATACAGCACCAGAAGTTAATGATATCCTATAACAACACACAACATTTTATCCTTGGAGAAAATACTTCTCCAAGGAAATGGAAATGTTTTGTTTCGATTTTATTTTGAGTTCAAAAAATCAAGATGAAGTCTGGTAAAGCTCACCTCCACAGAATTGTAAAAAGGACAATGTGTAGCAAAACCATATTAATCAAGTTGTAGACATATGTTTGGAATACTGTGATTGGCAAATAAAATTAGAAACATTTCTGTTTATATAGTGATTCGTGACTTACTGAATTGTACTGTGTATGTGGAACAGTTGTCAACTAAGTTACTGCCTCAACCTTTGTAGTGGAACTCTACTCCATATCATAAACAGTGGGGCACTCCTGGTGTTTATAAATCTATCCAACTAATTAAACTATATAGTTCCTGCACTTAATCATACTCAAATTAGTTGTAATCAGTGATCATAGCACCAGCACTATGAACCCTGGTGCCACTGTCAAACTTTGAGGTTTGCACAGAACCTAAGGAAGAATTTTAAAAATTGTCTTTTGGGCCCATTGGGGATGCTTGATCAACCAAGTTCAGATCAGAGGCAATTGGGAAGCAGTTCTACAAAGTCAGACTGCTAGCAAGAAGTAGCCTTCAGAAAAGGAAGTTTTAAATGTAAACAACTGAGTGTGTTAAGTAAGACCATAAAGGTCTGTGCGTGTGAGGGTAGTAGAGCAATACACAGAGGTAATCGCCAGACATTTTTGAGTTGTCATTTCTCTATGTAATGTTTTCTTACAGTTTCATTTAACAGAGGCTAGGGACACCATCCCTGCCCATCCTGGCTAATAGCCATTGATGGATCTATCCTCCATGAATTTATTTAGTTGTGTTTTGAACCCTGATAGTCTTGGCCTTCACAACATCCTCTTCACAACATTCCACGGGTTGACTGTGCGTTGTGTGAAGAAATACTTCCTTTTGTTTGTTTTAAACCTGCTGCCTATTCATTTCATTTGGTGACCTCTAGTTCTTGTCTTATGAGTTCTTGTGGTTAATTCCTTACTCAAGTTACTGTCAGTAACTCAGTCTTTCTGAAGACTATTTTATTGGAGAAACAAGATTCTCATGCATGTTCTTCAGTGTCCCTATAAGAAAGGGTATGAGTCAAATCCTGTGGATGATTATGCAGAATGCATGATTATGCAATATTTCTGCTACACAGGTGCCCCATGCTGTGCAGAGTACAGAATGGCCAACTCCACCCCCTTCCACATGCCTCAGTGGCAGTTCGTGGCAAACTGCAGAAGTGGGGCGAAAGGAGCAAGTTGTGAGTATTGCCAGTGGCTCAGCACACAGTATGGGTCTGCTGGGCCAAAACTCTGCATATGAAGGAGCAGCAGGATGCATCCACCCCCCTTTCCATATACAATACAGCTAATGTCATTGCTGCATGCCAACTACTGTGGGTTGGAACTACCTCAGCTCTGTGAAGTTTGATCAAATTCATACATGAACAAAGCTGTTTTATTCAGCATGGTTTCATGGTCCAGAATTTCACCCTATGGGTAAAATTTATCATAGTACAGTAGATCTCCTTGTCACTTAAGCCACTTACTGAAGCCAGTCTCCATGGTAGACCTATAAAACTGGTGCAGAGACTGGAGATGGTCAGGATCCCATAGTTATGTGGATCAAGTGACTCTCATGCCCTGGTCAGTAATACGAAGGAGTTACACCTACTGTGTCAGTTCTTGCCCAGATGCAGGAGTAATAGCTGTGTAGGAGTCTGCTGTCACCCTGTGCCATGATCCCAATCTCAATACCTGCATAAAACTTGCTTACTCATTTTATATGGGTTAAATGAATTGCATCATACAGAGGTCATCTTTACGCATTTTGTAGTTTTGGCTTAGATAATATGGCCTTTGCAGTAGGTATGATATTTCCTATACTGAAGCCTCTTCTATCTGTCCTGGGTTGTTTTGCACTAGTGTAGCTGCACTGGTGCAAGCCCCTAGTGTAGGCACCATGCACCAGAGCAAAAAGTGACTTGCATTGTACAACTTATCTCTGTTTCAGTGACCAAAACAAAAATCAGTTGCATAACGGAGAAGGTCTTCTAACAAAGCTGGAACAGAATTATACTGGGTAAGTTTGGGCAAGTCTAGAAAAATCCTGTGATACCCTATGAAAGGGTTAATTTGTAAAATCAACAACTTGCAGAAAAATGTCCTTCTGTGAAAATCACTATTTAGCCCATATAAATTGTTTGATAAAATAATGCTTCAGTCACTGTCCTGTTTAGATTTTTTTTTGAGTGGCTTTGAGTGATAAAGCAGAATTTTCCAGGTCCATTTTACATGTGTAATTGCATTAATTTATTTTAGTAAACTGAGTTCTTTAATTTATCTCCAGGCTCTTACATAACATTACTCCAAAGACAATAAATAGATTTTTCCGCATTTTTCATAACTTATTGTAACTCATTAACTAGATAATTTCACTTCACAAATGTGAGAGTTCACAGACCAAGCAAAAATTCCACAATTCACATCTCAGAGACATAAAAAGGAGGTACATTGTAAAGTCTGTTACTTAACACAAAATCCTTCACTTTCTGATGTTAGTGTTCAAATTTAGAAAAATATATAATTGTTTTTGTTTTCTTCTTTTAATAGCTGGTTGTAAAAAAAAGAAACCAAAACCTATTATTATTATTCAGTGAAGCTGAAAGAATCAGCGTTGGTTGGCCCAGATTAATCAATTTCATTGGGACTAAGCATGCTTGATATATAGGATCTACCACTCAATCTAATTTCAGCATTTCAGATTCTCCATGAGTGGTTTTGTGACTTTAGAGTCCTCTTTGCCCATTGGGATCTTCAGGGCTCTACTAACTCAGACGTACTCCTGAGTAGCCATCATCCATTGTTTCCTTTTAGTTCTAGTAGAAACTTTTATTGGAACTAGATAGTTATCCTTGGTTTAGCCATCTTCATTTTCACAAAATCCAGATCCTGCATCTCTGTTTTCTGCATAATTGAGTCTGGCAATGAAAGATTTACATTTAGCATCATAACCCAGAAAAGTAGTCTGGTCAAGATTTATTTTACTGTGCATGGTACAAAAGAATATCACTTTTAGAACTCAAAACTGATAGTGAGCCTTGCAGGAACTATACCAAAAAAATGTTAATAAGGTAAATTTTGCCACTTTTGCTTTAGGATATCCACAAATTTACTTTGAAACTCTCCTTGAACTCAGTAGTTTGCTGGATGCACAATTTTTCCTCCTCCCTCTCCCCAAACATGTAAATATCTTCTGATGTATGACGCCTAGAAAATAAATTCAGAACTTATTTTGAGATTGCAGAGTTGGAACTTTTTAACAAAGTTTATCCCAAATGAAGACAAGATTCAGAGTTAGTGTCTCGCTTCTTTATTTTTCTAGTCTGAATTGCATAAACGTGCTTGAGAGAGACTATGATTTGTGCTGCTGGGTTTATCTATCAAGTATAATGAAAACACAGCTGAATGATATAATGAGGAAATAAAAGGCAATAAAAACTGACCTAAGGAATTGCTCACAATTTCCATATTGGATGTGGGTGGAGGGGTTAAAAAGTCCTCCACAATTAACTCACTAACTCAAGGGTATTAAAACAAATTGCTTTGGTGTCTGGAAATGGTGTCATATTAGCTTTTTCTTTTTAAAAAAAGAGGCTATTACAAATATGAATAATTGGAGTTCCATCTGCTTGAGGGACATAAATTTACAGTATAGTACAGTCAGTTAACATGGATTAAGGTACTGACAAAACTGTATGCCAACAAAAGAGGTTGAGGCTGATTTTTCTTGCTGAACATTGACTTTCTGAAATGTATTTTAATGGTCTACTTATATAGGAGTTACAAGATTAATCAAGTTTAGTTTGACTGCACCCACTGTTTAGGATTGCTGCCAGAAAATTCTAAAGATGGCAGATTGTTTGTAAAGAGCTGTCTAAACTGCTCAAGAACTAGGGGGAAGAGAAGCCTCAATAATTTCTCAAATATAGTAATAGTGTGTAATGCTAGCCATCAGCCCTTTAACCACGATTCAGTGTCAAGCTTTATATGATTCCCACAAATCTTCATTAAAAGATGTGCCTTCATGTAATATTGTGTGTTTCAGTAATAAGGGAACTGTTTCTTCATCTATAGCTTTGGCTCTAACACTGCAGCAACAGTGGATTTAATAAAAACAGAAATGTCAGGAAGATCACAGTGGAGCTGAGAGAGAGAGAGATGTTATCTACTAAATAGGACACTAGGCTATTTTTCTTTTTGCACTCTCAGACTTTTTACATGTTTCAATCACATTTTCATATTCTCTGCTGCTGTGGCATGTCATCATTACAGCTAAGGATTCCAAATTCACACTTGTAGTTCTTTTTATCTCAACCTTTACAAGGGACCTATGCTATTAAGAATATCTCTCTTAAGCATATAACAACTATCCTAGACCAATGTAGCTGATCTTTGTAAACTTTATCCACCCTATTGCCAGAGATTTGTGTATGAGTGAGGACATCTGCTCGGTCTGAGCCAATATGGAAAAATACATGTAATTTTCACATACATAATATGTAAGTAGACTAGAGAGGGGAGGAGCACAGATACCATAAAGGAGGAGGTGATTACAATAGTCAACTTGAGAGATAATCAAAGATTAAAAGTTGGGAGAGAGCAATAGGAAATTTAGAGATATAAAAGAAAAGTGATAGGATTTGTCTGGAAAGGGTCAAAAGGTGACAATGTAGTTTTCGGCTTAGGTGACAGAGAAATTGGTGGAGTTGTCAATTGTGAACAAGAAAGCAAAGGAGGAAAAAAAGGATTTTGGAGCACAGATGAGAATTTTAGAGTTTGAAATTCAAATAGCAAAGGGCCATCCAAGAGACAGAGATGCATAAATGGAGCGAAGTGCAGAGGTCAGTGATGGAGAGGTAGATTTCCAAATCATCAGTGTATCATTATTTGCTATTTGTATTGAGGTACTGACTAGGAGTCTCAGTCACAGACCAGACCAACAAAAAGTTGGTCCTTTCCTAAAGACCAAGCAGTCTGAGATGGTAGCTGAAACTGTGGAATGGATGAGGCCGCCTACAGAACAAGCTGTAGAGGAAAAAAAGAAGGGAACTGAGAATAGGATCCTGAGGGGTGCCTACAGAGTGGGAGGGAGGAGGAAGAGGAGCCCCCAAAAGGACAATGGAGGAGCAGCCAATCATTTAGGAAAGCAAGTCAGAGTTGTAAAAAACAAGCTAGGATATAAAAGGAGGTGTTATACAGCATCAAAGGCTTCCTTAAGACCAATGAGAATGGGGAAGAGACTCTTAGACTCACCTCTCTTCTAGTCACGTCATATATTAACTTTAGTTAAGGGCAGAAAAGGTGAAGAGGGAGTTGAAGGAGAATTCAAGGCAGCATGAATAGGCAACAGCCTTCAAAAGCTTGAAGATGAAGGAGAAAAAGGAGAAGCTGTTAGAGAGATTTTACTATAGCAAAACTGGGAAACAATTTGCTGCTTCAATATTGTCAGATGGATCGGGGAAACAAAAATGCTGCTAAAACTGGTTCTAGGATAGTATCCAAAATTCACAAGAAGATTTTACAAACATAGGCCCAGATTCTGATATCTTACTCCACAAGTACATTGACTTCAGTTTTCCTGTTGGTGGAATAAGGTACAATTTAACAGGAATAAGGATATCAGAATCTAGCCCATAAGCCTGTTTTTTTATTCCCCAAAATATTAAACCACCATGGTGCTGTTAAATAGACTAATTCTTGATGTATATGCTGGGGTACTTTGGAACATGAACCTGAAAATGTTTCCTTACCTTGCTCTGAAGATATGTATCTCTGCAGATGACACAGTATGGTATGCAATATTGCCACCCCAAAATGCTACAGGTGTTAGGTCCTACTTCATGCTGATGTGTTTTGATGACATTGATGACATGTAAGTTAATCCTTTTATTAATTTAATTTTTTTTCCAGCGACACAGCTTCCTAGACACAGTATACTATTTGTTTATGTGAGATTCTCAGGAGAGCAGTAGTCATACTGTTTTATTCCATCATTATTCAGTATAAATCAAAACAATGTAATATGGGATACTCAGCCTGTAATAGCAGTTGACAGTGAGCAGTGAAAATTTCAGTTAATTTTCCATTTGCCAAAGCTAAGGAGATAAAACCTCTTAAAACCAGACAATATGGACATCTCTTTCAATGGATCTGGTAGCTTCTTGCAGCAGTTTAGGGTTGCAACCTCAACAGCCTGCTTCCCATAGTCTCTTTTGGGGGTTGAGGCACTTTAACATTGATAAACTGGGTTGAGTGAAGGGCATGTTGCCTGTTGGTGTTGAAAAAAGTTGAACATATCTATGCTGGTGGCAAACTGAGCACATTCAAACAATGTATTAAACCAGTGACACTGCTTTCTCCAGGAGAGGCATAGCCAATTGCAGAGATCACAGTAATTAGTCAATTGCAGCGATCACAGTAATGAGTTGCCACTGCACAATATGTGGATAGTTTAAGTTTATAAATACTTTCTGGAGGTCAAGGTTTTGCAAACCACACATTTATTTTGCAGGGTCTGTGAAGTCTGTTTGAGTTCCAGAATTTGCCTCCCCTCTCTCCTTGCTAACTTAAACCCTTGTGTTCTTTCAAGGGTGATTCAGGTTTTTTAAGTGGTTTTTTTTTTTCTTGGAAATGAAAACCTTGTGCTATTTATTAGGAGCAGAAGAATCTTCCCACTCTTCTTCAGAAGCCAGGTTGCCACATGAGTGCTCTCTATATGTGTTGTGTATAAGCTGGGTCAAATTCTCTGTTGATGTAAATGGATGCAGATCCCCTGACTTAATTGGAATTTTCCCTTCTCCTCCTGTGCTCCTTTTTCCACACTTCCCTCTAATTTTTTTTTCACTCTGCTTGTTTTCTTCTCTTTTTTTCCATCTTATTTTTATTAGAGGTTTTTCTCTCTCCTTTATTTTTCATTCTCCTTAATTCATTTTAACCTTATTTTTTGGTTGATTGTTTTTCTCTCTGCCCTCTCTCTGCACCTTTATAACAATCTGTCCTAAGCAGAACATGAACCCAATACAATGTGAATTGAAGTCAGGCTTTTGAACTCATAACTTTGTGTAGTTTGAAATTAAGCAAAAAGAGTTTGCTTAGCAGTGCAGATCAGCTAGCAAATTCTAAGTTCTAATGTCTTGTGGTGGAGTGTGAGGGGTTCTTCAAACTAAAAGAGAACAGCGTTCAACTGAGTTTCAACTTTGGGGAGTTGCATTTCAGATTCTTTATCTCCCAGTCTGCTGCTTGGCACTGAAGACTCTATTCATTAAGAGACTTCAGCTTCAATATGTAGAATAATGTTTTAGCATAACTTAGGGTGACCAGATGTCCCGATATTTGGGGCTTTTTCTTATATAGAGGCCTATTACCAGGGCCGGCTCCAGGGTTTTTGCCGCCCCAAGTGATCGCGATCAGCGGCAGCTCCACCGCGCCGCTTTCTTCTTCAGCGGCAATTCGGCGGCAGGTCCTTCCCTCCGAGAGGGACCGAGGGCCGAAGAGCCCGAGGTGCCGCCCCTTCCCCTTGGCCGCCCCAAGCACCTGCTTGTTGGGTTGGTGCCTGGAGCCGGCCCTGCCTATTACCCCCCATCCTCTGTCCCGATTTTTCACACTTGCTATCTGGTCACCCTAGCATAAGTATAAGTTTGGATCAGACTATTATTCTTGTTTCATTGTATATGAGTGATAGGAGAAGAAGGAATATGTGCTATTCTCTCTGAGTGCCCAGTTATGCAAAACTTTACTAACATGTGTAATCATCATTGGAACTAATAATATGAGTAAGGCTCAGATACAGCCCTTAGCTGCCACACAAATTGGAGATGAGTACTGCACAGTTGATAATGCAGTGGCACTATTGTCAGTTCCATTTAGTACTCTGAATATTCATATTTTCTTTGTGTTATTATTTATGGTATAATCCCCCCACCAGATTCTGGGCATTTGCAAAACACAATGGGGACAGAGACAAGACAGGTGCAATAATATATTTTAATGGACCAACTTCTGTTGGTGGGAAGTACAAGCTTTCGAGCTTCAAGGGGTCTTCCCCAGAGGTTATTTCCTCCAGACCTGGAGAAGAGCTCTGTGACAAGTAGGCAGAGGTTACAGGAGAGGGATAGTAATAGGCAGGGCCGGCTCCAGGCACCAGCCGAGCAAGCTCGTGCTTGGGGCGGCAGATTCTACGGGGCGGCATTCTGCCCAATCCTAGGGCGGCACGGCCGCTTTTTTTGTTTTGTTTTGTTTGTTTTGTTCACCGATCTGGCCGCCCTGTAGGAGGCGGTGGCGCGGAGGAAGGGAGTGCCGTCTGCCCCAGCCGGTGCCAGGTCTGTAGCAAGCCCGGCAGGGCAGCCCGCGTCCTTCCCTCCCCGCCGACCGGAGCAGTGCGGAGCACTCCCAGCCGGGGGCACGGCGGGAGGGGCCGCGTGGTGAGCGCCCCGCTGAAGCCCTGGCCGCCCCCCTTCTCTCTCTCCCCCTGCTCCTTCCCCCTCCCCCCCGCTAGCCGGGGCACGTCTGCAGCAGGGAGTCCCCCTGCACCCTGGCTCCGGCCGCGCCGCAGGTTTTTTTTTTTCCTGCTTTGCTGCTCCAGCCGCGCCGCAGGTTTTTTTTTTTCCGCTTGGGGCGGCAAAAAAGCCAGAGCTGGCCCTGGTAATAGGCAATGTATACAGTTGACTCAGACACATTGTGTGTGTGTGTGCATATTTATAAAAAATATATGGAGGTATCTGTACATGGGGAAGGTATGAGAAAAATGGACTTTAGGGAAGTCATAGAAAAATGTATTGCTTTTAGAGGAGGAAGCTACCACAGCTGTGGTTCAGTTGCCTTTCAAGATGTTTTCCCTTACAAACAATACATAAACAGCTCATATTGTTGCTGCCACAATACCTTTGGGTATTTTTAATTTTTCTTTCATTCTATTCTCTGGCCTTATATTGCCAGATTGATACTGGTTTGCATAAAATTCCCCTGGAGTCTCTCAGACTGATTATATAACAGATCGACTGTTTTTTCATTAGACAGTAAATAGCACATACCAGGCTGAACTTTCACAGGTATTCTGTTAAAGGATCTAGCAGCATTCAGGGATAAATGACTATTTAATCTTTCTCGGATGAAAACACTTTTAAACACAGCAGTGCTTGAGATGAATGACACTAGATAGTCATGTCCAGATCAGCATCAGGCTGCATGATCCAAAAGTAAATAATAGAAACATTTGTGATACAGGGGAGGCAGCTAAGATATTGGCCTGGAATTCTGGAGGCTTAGGTTCAGTTCCCTCCATCACTATCTTGATGTGAGATGGTTTTGGGCAAGCCACTTTATCCCTCTGTGCCTCTTTTCCCCTGCTGCCTTTTCTCTGTTTTGAGTGTAAGCTCCTCAGAACAGGAACTCTCTCTTACTGTGGGGTGTACAATGCCTAGCACAATGGCACCACTGACAGAGGGACCTGAGTGTTAATATAAAACAAATAATTAATACTAACACTAAACAGAGCTGGATGAACCTTCAGCGGTCAGAAGCATCCAAAAGTTTTAACTACAAAAATCACTGAAATATCCAAAGCATGGGAGGCCCTTCCCTCTTCTGACTCCTCAATCTCTGTTGCTTTTTCTCTTGTAAGGAGTCTTCCCCTTCTGCTCTTACAGTAGCACTTCTGGCTTCAGTCTGTGGTCAGGGGCCCTCCCTCCTTTCTGAGTGAGGAATCTGACCCTCCGTTCTCCTGTAATGACCTAATCTGGCATATTTCTCCTCTTGAATGTGTTTGTCTCCATACCAACTGCTATGCAGGTCTCTGTGCAAACAGCACAGCTGAATCTTGGGGCTTAATTAGACCTACATGTGATGAATTTGGCCCATTGGATTTCAAGCAGGCAAATATGTATAAACCATAGACAGTATCCATGGAAATAGTCAAATAGGATTACTCATAAAATTCTGTTATATCATGCTACACAAAGAGTCAATATTCTGTACCATTGTGTAGGTAAAGAAGATGAGTGTAACTAATCGACTCTTAATTTAAGCCTTTAGTGAGAATTTATTTTGGGGAGATTATTAAGGTGATATTTTTTCCTATTTGGAATGATTTTTCCTTTCTCTGACACTCTGTCTCAATAGTACAGTATACATTCTCCTTCCAACCCTTTTGCAATCTTTCCAGGTGTGCACCCTTGTGAGTGATAGGCCCTTGGCCTCCACTTTGCTCAAGGAGGAGCCCCATGAAACTGCTACTCCAAGAATTGATCCCTGGCTTCAGCACCTCTTTTTCTGACCATAGCTCCTGCAGCAGGTCCAAATGAGCTTGGACCTCATCTTGGAGACGTCTCATCTTGGGAGCTGTGCAACCAGCATACGTTTGCAGTGGCACAGGAGGGCCTTTTCAAAATGAGACAATATTTATTAGTCAGCAGGAGTCCAGGGATATATGGTTAAAATGGTAAAGGAAAGCCTAAATGTATAACTCTCCCCATCCCAGTCAGTTTCCTCTTGCTTAATTAGGAAAGTCCCTCTTTGAACTGGCCTGGTGGACAGACTGCATGTCTGCAGCAACTGTCCTGCCCGGTAGCCCCAACTTGGAATACTCTAAGGGCTTGTCTACACTGGCAAGTTTTGTCGATGAAACAACTGACAAGAAAAAATCGACAAAAGCAAAGTCGTCAAAGTGTGTCTATATTTGTTCCCTCTGTCTATAGATCGTGTCCACGTTCGGAGCCCCTTTGTCCACAGCGAGAACAATGGACTCTGGGTATGTATCCCACAGTGCCTGGTGACACCATCCGTCACTAGGTGTTGTGGGAATGTGGAAACGGAGCGTGGCGCATCCTGGGATGTGCAAAATGTATCGCCATGCACCGCTTTGTGTCCCAGTCCTCCAATGGTTTCTGGCTTCCTTTTGTACCGTTTTTCCAACTGTCATTCTTTTGTAGTGCGTGCCAGCATCTGCAGTGAGAGAGGATGGATCCCACACTTCTCTCCTATGCACTGCTAGCTGTCATGAGGACATCATGCATGGCTGCATGATTACTCATAGAGTTACTCTCAAAGTTAACAGAGGATGAATCGCAGGCTCCTGAGTGTGATATGGACAGCAGCAACTTATCAGTGCTTTTGGCAGTCACAGAGCAGCTGCATAGGGTAGACCATCGCTTTTGGTCTAGGGAAACAAGCACTGATTGGTGGGATCACATTGTTATGCAGGTGTGGGATGATGACCAGTGGGTACAGAACTTTAGGATGCGTAAAGCAACCTTCATGGAGCTATGTGCTGAGCTGGTCCCCGACCTGCGGCACAAGGACACCAGATTGAGAGCTGCCCTTTCAGTAGAGAAGCATGTTGCAATCGCTGTGTGGAAGCTGGCAAATCCAGACTGCTACTGGTCAATTGCAGATCAATTTGGAGTAGGAAAGTCCACTGTTGGGGCTGTATTACTCCAAGTGTGCAGGGCAATAAATCACATCCTGCTGCGGAGGACCGTGACTCTGGGAAATGTGCATGAAATAGTGGATGGCTTTGCAGAGGTGAGTTTCCCTAACTGTGGTGGGGCGATTGATGGCACACACGTTCCAATTTTAGCGCCAGACCACCTTGCCTCTGAATACATCAATAGGAAGGGATACATCTCCATGGTGTTGCAAGGGGCTTGTGGATCACCGTGGGCGTTTCACGGACATCAGTGCAGGCTGGTCTGGAAAGGTGCATGACACACACATCTTCAGGAATAGTGGCCTGTACAGAAAGCTGCAGGCAGGGACATTCTTTCCAGACCACAAGGTCACAGTGGGGTGTGTGGAAATGCCCATAGTAATCCTGGGAGACCCGGCTTACTCCTTACAGCCCTGGCTCATGAAACCTTACACAGGGCACCTGGACATCAGCATAGAGTGTTTTAACAACAGGCTGAGCAGGTGCTTCATGGTAGTCAAATGTGCCTTTGGCCATTTGGAAGCTCGCTGGAGGCGTCTCAATGGCAGGCTAGACCTTACCGAGGATAATATTCCCATGGTCATAGCCGCATGCTGCACTTTGTATAATCTGTGTGAATCTAAGGGTGAAATGTTTGCTCAGGTGTGGAGCACTGAGGCAGAGCGCTTGGCTGCACAGTTTGAACAGCCAGATGCTAGGGCTGTCAGAGGAGCCCAGAGGGCTGCTATTAACATCAGAGAGGTTTTGAGGAACCACTTCGACAATGAGGGGCAGTAACACATGTCTGCTTTGGAGTCGCTTCCCTGGTGCATCCATGTACAATTTTGGGGCCCAAGATCCATGCAACAAAATGCTTTAGAAGCCTTACCATATGCTTTTGTAGAACACAGAATAAAAATGCTGTACCATTAAATATCTTAGCATTTATTTATTGTTAAAAAGGGTAAAACCTCACAACTGTGTGTAGCTCCAGCTATCATTGTGCAAGCTGTGAGAGGGGGTGGAGTGATGGGGAAACTCAGGAGTGCTGTGAAGTGAAAAGGAATGTGTGGGCATAGGGGGGGGGGTGTTGGCAAAGAATTGTGCATCTGCATGTGCTGAAGTGCTGACCATGGATCTGCTCAGTCTGCTGTATCAAAGACTTGAGCATCTCCGTCTGATCCTCCATAACTTTTATCATCTGCTCTGTTGTTTGCCTAGCAAATGCAGCATTCTCTTTTCTGTCCTGCCTTTCGGCTTCCCCGCACTCTCTCCGTGCCCTGGTCTGTCTCTCATCGCGCTGCAGCACCTCCTGGAACACGTCTTCTTTGCTGCGCCTAGGGTTCTTCCTTATCTGCTGAAGCCGGTCGGCAGGGATGCGTGGTGTGTTCCTCAAGGTCTGTGCTGAACAGAAGAGGAATTGTTACGTTCCAGCAAATGATTGAAACATTTTAGTAACAAGGGCCTTTTTTGCTAGTAGAAATCACTTTCTCTCTGAGACTCTAGGCAGGCACACAGCTCTGCGAGCACCTCAATCATGGTGAGTGTCGGGAGTTGGGGGGGGAGGCGGTTGGGCATACAGACAAAAAGGTGGCAGCTTTGCAGGGAACTCATTCTAAAATTATCACACACTTTTTCACAGGTGGACAACCTGCCGGCTGACATCTCACTGCTGTGGGTGACCAGAGAAACCAGGGCACAACTCCTGCACGCTTGCGGCTTTCACCCCGGTCTATATGCAGCTCAGCTATGTGTCGCTTTGGTCCCAGCTCCAGTGACAGGGCCAGCTCTAGGATTTTTGCCGCCCAAAGCAAAAACAATTTTGCCCCCCCCCCGTTTTTTAATTACCCCACCCCCGGCCCCACCTCAACTCCGCCCCTTCCCCAAATCCCCAGCCCTGCCTCCTCCCCCCAGGCTCTCAAGCCTGGGAGGGAGGGCGAGTAGTGGCGCGTGAGCGGCAGCAGCAGCGGAGGTGAGCTAGGGCAGCCAGGGCACATTTTTAGGGGCGGCATTCTGGCGCCGGCCATGCCGCCCCTAAAAATGTGCCGCCCCAAGCACCAGCTTGTTTTGCTGGTGCCTAGAGCTGGCCCTGTCCAGTGATTGCTAAATGGCATGGTACAGTTTCCTAAAATGGGGGAACTAACAAGGCTACAATCCCTTGGAATCTGTGGCAGAGGATTAACAAGCACCTCTTGGAAACTTTCCAGAGCCTCTTTCTGGAGGATACCCCTGCAGGTCTCGATGTCCATCAACACTATGCTTGGCCATGCAGATTAGCTACACAGGGCAATGTCCAGGTCACAGAAAACACTACCTGCCTCTCACTTTTCGGTTCCCTACACAAGTCACAGCAAATTATCTGGCGTCTCATCTGCTTCCTGCTCCCCATTGAGCACTTCAGGAGTGGAGAAAAGTTCACTGGGAGCACCACATCCTCTTCTAGCTTGACTTCTTCATTCAGACTGTCAGCCTCCAGGTTACCCCCTCTTTCTGCTGCCTGCGAAGTATCCACAGGGTTATCAGAGATGGAGGTGGGATCACCTCTGAGGATAGCATTCAGCTCCTTATAGAAGTGGCAGGTCTTAGGTGAACTACCGGAGAAATGGTTTGCTTCCCGCGCCTTACAGTATGCCTACCTCAGCTTCTTTATCTTCACTCTGCACTGCTGCATGTCCCAGTCATAGCCCTTTTCACACAAGCCTCGAGGAATTTGCCCATATGTGTCCCGATTCCTATGGGTAACTCACAGCTGCGACTGAACAGACTCCTCTCCCCCGATATTGATCAGATCCAACAACTCAGCAGTGTTCCAAGCGGGAATGCGTTTGGTGCCAGCCATGCTGACCCGGGAAGCCACCTGGGAAGCTCCTCTGGGAAGCCAGCAAGCAGGAAATGAGATGTAAAATT
The DNA here is from genome assembly GCF_002925995.2 of Terrapene triunguis. NCBI lineage: Eukaryota > Metazoa > Chordata > Testudines > Emydidae > Terrapene > Terrapene triunguis. Next base: position 31,695,650 of record NW_020664417.1, on the reverse strand, counting down.
TCCGGGGTTTGCAAGTGGGAGGGGCGGATTAGCTGCAGGGCAGCAAAGTTCAATCAGCTGACCAGAGCAGCAGCATGGGAATTATGGGACACTTTCTGGGGGCGAATAAAATTGAAAAGAAGCTGTGGTGTCTACATTGGCTACACTGCTCTACAGCCAAAATGCTTCTGAAATAAATGTAGCCAAAC
>NW_020664417.1:31643436-31690462 GCF_002925995.2 Terrapene triunguis | reverse complement strand
ATATTTGAATTCAGCACATCAAAATACATAATAAATAGCACATTTTACTACGAAAAGAGGGAAAGTTTTTAAAAGAAATTTGACAAGGTAAGAAAATTGTTTCTGTGCTTGTTTCATTTAAATTCAGATGGTTAAAAGCAGCTTTTTTTCTGCATAGTGAAGTTTCAAATCTGTACAGACGCCCCCCGACTTACGCAATCATTCTGTTCTGGAAAGCCTTGCATAACTCGAATTTTGCGTAAGTTTCCACAACTTGAAAATCCTATTTCTGGCTTATGGAACTTTTTCCATAAGTGTGAATTTGCATAAGTCGGGTCTTGTGTAACCCGGGGAGCGTCTGTATTAAGTCAATGTTCAGTTGTAAACTTTTGAAAGAAAAACCATAATGTTTTGTTCAGAGTTAAGAACAACCTCCATTCCCAAGATGTTCCTAACTTTGAAGTTCTACTGTATTACAATTTCTCCGCAACCCTTACTTAACAAGATTCATTTTGAATTTTGGGTAAAGGTTTTTGTTCTGTTTCCATTTTATCCCAAGCAATTGACCCTTCCAGAATTCAATGGAATTAGGTATTGCACTGTCACTTCCAGAAAATCTCCTCTCCCCACAATGCTTCTTTAGCCTTCATTTTAAATTTTCTATAGAAGTTCATAAAACACTGCTCAATTTCATTGCCTGGGTATGGAGGCAGGAAGTGATGCTGAGCATGGAATATTTCACTTCTAGAGCTCTTAGTACATGGTTGCGGTAGTGAGTGTTACAGGTCATCATCAAACAAATTTGACAAAATATTGGGAGGGGGAGAATTTGGTAAATTTCTGGGTTTGATTAAAAATGGCCTCTTTGTTAAGAGGCCTCTGCATCTAAATGGCTCAGTACAGTCAAGAGAAGTAGCACATTCATAGTCTTCAGAGGGTGGACAACATTCACCTACTGAATTGAGACTTGGCCTCAAAAGAGCTAAACATTTGAGACCTTTTTATTTTAATTCTTCTTCTTAAGTTCCCAATTGTTCATGGTCAGTTGGTGATTAATGGAGAAGGTGCTCATTACAAACAGTTAAAAATCAGTATTTGTTTCTCTGTCCTGCAGCTACTATACCAATGGATAAGTTATTATCAATATCAGAGCTCTGACTTTAACTAACACTGTCAGTTGGTCCCATAGGATTGCCATACTTGCCAGGTATGGGAACTTCAGGTCAAAAGACCTCTTTACAAATACTGGCTTAAGGCCTGATCCTACAGACTCTTAGGGCTAAATTGCCTGATACTCCCTTCTGGAAGAAACTGAGTGCAAAAGGAATGGAGAGGTGGGGCGGGGGGGAAGCAAGTGGGAGGAGACCTGTTTTTCCCCTTCTTAGTCACTGGCCTCAGCATAGGGGCAAGTAGGCTGCTTGTTTTCTTTTCTTGTTTTGTTTTTTGTTTTGTTCAGTGCCTAGCTCAGTGGAGTACTGGTCCATTACTGGGGTTCCTAGATGCTATGGTAATACAAATAATAGTAAAAGTGTCACAATTTGTTCCTTTGTCTGTTCCTGTGGCAGCGCTGTTGAGCATCACACATTACTTGGGACATATTGTAAAGCTACTATCTAGATCATAATGACTAGACAAATACCTATACATTCAATATCATGGTAACCAAGTGCTTCCATTGACTAGATCAGAAGTCAGTAACCTTTCAAAGAAGAACAACCATTTTTTTGTTTTTGTCTTGACCAAAATTTTTCGAGAGCTACATCACACACAAAGCTACTTGTAGAGTTAGAATTTATCAACTAATAATAATTGAACATATTAAAGTTATTACTACTCACCAATACTTTTAATGCAATTTCTGCTGTTGGACATCTTTAGAGAGTTGCTCGATGTTGGTGAATATGCCGTGATTTTCATTTTCAAGCAGGACTCAAGATTAACATCTTGCAGTTGGCTCCTTAGTTTGTTTTTGATGAAATTCATGTTGGAAAACACTTGTTCACAGAAGTACATTGAACTAGAAATTGAGAGAAGCCCAAATGCGTATTTCTTCAGCTGACTGTATCTGGTAGACCATTCCAAACGTTGAATATAATCTGGTCTTGTTGTTTAAGGTCATCCATTTCAGACCACTTGTGTTATAGCCCGAGGGTGGATTTCTCCCTTTCCAAATTTTCAAGTTCAGTGACAAGATCTTTCAATTTTGAATTCCATTAATCCTTGTCTTGCAAGTCCGCTAATTCAAGTTCAAATTGCGCTTGATCGATTCCTGCAAATGCTGAAAAATTCAATGCAGAAGTGTCAGCTTCAAGCGGTTTCATCAGAAATGACAAAGTGGCCTTTTCCCTTCTGAACTCAAACTCGATCAGCAAATGCAGCTTGCATTTTGATGCCTGTTTCTGCAAGGAACCTAACATCAGTGTCACAGTCATTTGTTTGTATTGCTGCAATGTTGGGAAATGCACTAAGATGCCCATCTCAATGTCCCTTACAAACAAGGACAGCTTTCGTTCAAATGAAAGAACTTCTTCCAAATGAGAAATTGGAGTATTTCCTTTTCCCTGTAGGTTCCGATTCAACACGTTCAAATGATAAGTTAAATCCACCAAGAAAATGAATTTCTGCAGCCAGTGAGGATCTGTTAGCACTGCGTATTTAAGGCCCTTTTGTCAAAGGAACACCCTAATTTCCTCAAGACATGACACAAACCTCACCAGGACTGCACCTCTGGAAAGCCATCTTGCCTAGTTATACATGAGAAGATCAGAATATTGGTTGTTAATTTCTCGAAGAAGCTTGCAAAACTGCTGATGATTGAGAGTGCTTGCCATTATTTCGTTAACGATCTGCATGATCATTTCCATTACTTTCAAGATTTCTTCTGGAAAGGTTTGTGCACACAGCACTTCCTGGTGCATTATGCAGTTAAATGAAATTACATCGTGCACCATACTTTTTTAAAGTAAAGAAACCTTTTTGTGCCCCCCTTCATGCTTGGTGCTCTATCTGTAGCAATAGAAATTATTCTGTTGATGTCAATATCTTTTTGTTTCAGACATTCAGTGACAGCAGATGCAATATCTTCACCCTGAGTTTCAAAATGTCTTTCAAGGTTTGATTTCTTATTGTTGATTAGTTTCTCATTGCAAATGAGGTACAACCGGAGTCCGGCTGAACTCAATATAAAAGCATAAGACTCAGTCCAATCATTTTGAAATTCTTGATGTTCGTATTCTCTCTCTCTCTTTTTGGTTGTCATTTTTTTGATTGAAGGTATTTATCTGATCTATTTTATTTCTGATTTTTGACTTTTTCAAACTGTTGAACGCTGAAACATTCTAGTAAAGACAGAGCACATCTGCTTCTTTTCACAAGAAATTCCAAGAGTTTTATTGGTGGACAACAGTTGCCTTGCTAATGAGCCGTTTGAATTTGAATATAAACAGGAGGGTGCTCCGGGCTTGGGCAGGGGATTGGGGTGCAGGAGGGGTGTGGAGTCTGGGAGGGAGTTTGGCTGCAGGAGGGGGTTCTGACCTGGGGCAGGGGTTGGGGTGGAGGAGGGGGTGCGAGGTGCAGGCTCTGGCTGGGAGGCACTTACCACAGGCGGCTCCCGGCCGGTGGCGCAGCAGGGCTCAGCAGGCTGCTTGCCTGCCTGCCCTGGCCCCATGCCACTTCCAGAAATGGCTAGCCAATGGGAGCAGCGGGGAAAGTACTTGTGGGCACAGGCAGCGCATGCAGACCCACTGCTCCCCTGCCTCCAAGGGGTGTGCAGAGACGTGCCAGCAGCCAGTCACTTCTGGGAGTGGCATGGGGCCAAAGCAGGCAGGCAGGCAGCCTGCTTGAGCTCTGCTGCGCTGCCAGCCGGGAGCTGCCTGTGGTAAACACCTCCCAGCCAGAGCCTGCACCTCGCTCCCCCTCACAAAACGTCTGCCCACAAGGGGGCACCCAAAGAGCCGCATGCAGCTCCAGAGCTGCAGGTTGGCAACCCCTGGCCTAGATAGACATTTCAGGACTGAAAAAATAATTCGAAACTTGTTACAGTAAAACTTACTATCAATTATTTGTATTGCTGTAGCACCTAGCTGTCCTAGTCATTCAGGATCCCATTGTGCAATGTGCTGTACAAAGAACAAAAAGATGGTCCCTTCCACAAAGAGTTTATAAACTCAATATGACAAGAGACAACAGATGGATACAAACAGATGGGGAAATATAAGGAAACAATAAGTCAAGAGTGGTCAGCATGATAAACGATGGTCTCAGCACACCAGTGGCCAAACCACAGTAACAAAGCATGAAAAACTTTGCCTGTGTTTTAGCCAAGAAGTGCAGAGAACAGAAAGTCATGTCCTTTATCGGTCTCTTCTCCTGGGGTTTTACTATTGCTTGCTTACCTGAAGAAGCAGTAGGTGGGGAGGAAGAGACGATAGACTGTCTACTTTTCTTCAAGCAGATTTATAATGTTCACAGCCAAGAAGACAATATATATGATGGATGTACTCTTTAATTAGACTGTTGTAAAAGCTGTAATTACAGCTACTAAGTGTACTTTTATGTCTGCATGCATAAGCAATTTCAGGATTGTCACTGAAACTCCACAAGGAAACGACTTGGCTTCCAGAACATGCTTTTGTGTGTGTTTGGGATTTTTCATAATGTGTTTTTAAATGATATGTTATAAAACAATTTTCTTTATAACATAAGTTCAGGACAATAGAGATGCAGACATGTTACGAGAGCTGTCTTTTTAAAATATTTTTATCCTTTTTAAAAAACTTGAAAAATATTGTTCCAACACCTTTCTTATGGTTTAATAATTCTTAATTTCTCTTTCATAAATAAAATGATCCATGCAATTTCATTTATAGCATGGCCCACTGAATGGCTTGTTACAGAGGGAAAGATAATGAAATTATGAGAGCAATTGACTCCTACCACATGCAGCCAAGACAAACAATTCTGCAGCATTTTCTGCCTCTCCTTGTGATCTATTAGCAAAGAGCATATACTTGCTGTGTGGAATTAAAGTGATTTATTTTGTGTTTGCTATTAATCTTTGGACCCATGCTGCATTTTCAGCTGTTATCTAGATGCTGTAGTCAACAGAGATGTTTTCTACATAAGGAGGAAGTTGCTGAATACCATTCGCCAGAAGGCAGAGGAAAATTGACTTGCTGAAGAATGCAAAGCTAATATGCAAATGAGCGGCTGTTCTTGACTATTGTTTCTTTTGAACTTTCTTCCTTCTTTTTCTCCTCTCTTCCATAGGCTTCATGTATGTTATATCAAAGTTAGCATAGAAAATGAGTATAGCTGAAGAAAGAGGCAGATCAGGCTAGATTCACAAAGTGGGCTTAGGCATTGCAATGTTAAGCATTGACACATCTACCTTTTAGGAACCCTGCTGCCTAGTGAAATTAACAGACCCAAATTAATCACCCAGGCTCCCTATACAATGCAAGCGGAGAGAACCCAGAAGCTAGCCCACAAATATAAAGCACATAGGAGTGAGTTTTCAGCTCTACATTAGACTACATTTAGAAGAGTTTTAAATAGTGGATTTTAGAAGATTAATTTAAAGTGTCTACAGTTCAATAGGATTTTGAATTCTAGTAATATATTTTTAATATTTTAAAAGGAATTTTCTTTTTTCCTTCTCTTTCCAAATGTGCTTGGATGAAAATCTTACTCACTAGTTTTGTTTCATGTTGCCCACCTTAATAATGGTCTGTCATTAGTTATCACGTTAATAGATATAGCTTGTAACTAGAGATCTGCCATAACTATAGTTCCAGATCCAAACACCCCTAAATTCTGGGGAAGTTCAAAGCCTGACCTGAATGTAATGGGTTCTTTCTTTATAAAAATAAAAAAAAATAAAAAAAAAATGAGCTCATGATCTGAACATCCCCAAACTTCAAGAAGGTTCAGAGCCTGATGCAGGTTCAGATCTGCATCTAAATGTAGATATCTGCAATCAGGTAAAACTAAAACTCCAGCTGCTTGGATCCCTGATCTTTGCAGAGTGGTTATTGAAATTCCAGATCTAAATTTTTGCAGCTTGAGCCTATTTCTGCCTATGGATATCTCCTATTTCTAATTCTAGATATGTATATGCCCCCATCTCTGTAGTACCTAAACTCCTCAAAAATATTAATTAATTTATCCTCACAGTACCACTCTCAAGTAGGGAATATCATTATTCCTAATTTACAGATAGGGGAACTGAAGTAGAGAGAGAATTAAATGACTTGTACGTAGTCACACAAGAAGTCCTGGAACAGAAGCCAGGTCTCCTGAATCCTATTCAAGGCCTTAACCACAAGATCACCCTTTTCTTTCATGAAGGTTCCCTACCCAGCATTTCTGCTTTGGCTGTGCCTTCTATCTGGCTTCGTTTGTAAGAGATGTGCAGCACTGCTTTGATCAAGGATGCCAGGTATGCTGGTCTCTGAATTTAGTGAAAAATGGGTATTTATATTAGCTAGCAGTCTTCTATGCTTGTGTTCAGTGGATGAAATCTTGGTGCCATTGAACTAAATGGCAAAATTCCTCTGCCTTGAGGTCAGGCTTTTACCCAATGACATCTTCTTCTTTGTGACATGTACATCCTGGGGCAGATCCTTCATGGACTTCAATGGTGCTATTGCCATTCACACCAGCTAAATATCTGCCTCCTTGTCCAAAACACAATTCTGTTCAGGTAAGAACATACATATGTTGTTTCTCTTTTAGTATGTGGATGTAGTCCTTGGGAGCAGGGCTCATATCCCCTAATTTCTCTGTACTGCACTGTAAATGCTCAGCAAATAAAGCATAATACTGTTGTTTGGGGGAAAAGTTTCAGTTTCCTTAGGTTTTGCCTTATTGTGTGTTTGCCACTATGTTGACTGAATCTTCCACTAGAACTAGGCAAAAATATTCATAACTAAGGCTTATTGATAAATGCTTGTTCATGAGGTGAGAATTTTTAACAAGATGGAGTAAAATCTTTAAAACTTGAGGGCGAAAAGAATTTGCAATTAAAAAAACCTCCTCAAAACTCCCCTTTGCCATGCTGCCTACAAAAAAAACTTGACGGCAGTTAGGCTGTTGGTGTGCTGGTATCATGCTGTCTCAGTGTCACAATATTGTGTCTCTTAGATGATATGCTCTTTAGGGCAGGGCTGTCTTTTTTTGTTCTGTATTTGTACAACACCTTGCACAGCGGAAACTCGGTCTGTGGTCAGAGCTTCAGAACAGTATGGTAATACAAATAATAATTTATTTCTGTGAAGGCCACTCTAAATAATGTTATGGTACATTTTTATAGATTCTTTTTTTTTTAATTTAGATGGGCTGGTTATAGTTGGTCATATAAGTCACACAATATCTTTCTGGTTTCTACCAGGCACACAGATTTAATATCTTTCTATGTTATTTCCAAATGAAAAGAGGAACATATATGTAAACTGTTTAAATAGATTTTAGGTTTATGAATTGTGGTAGATTAGGTCTAAGATAGATAATAGATGGAGCTGAGGGGTTTTATGGGAGAGGATGCTGACAATATTAAGAGAGTTTGCATTATTCAATGTTCTCTACGGTGTAAGGAGAGTATGCGCTTTCAGATATCAACAAGCAAGATCTATTTTATTTGATGTACATTGTCACTGATTTTATGTTTGTCAGGAAGAATTAAAGTCACCTCTGGGGGAGGGTTAGAAATACAAGTAGAAAGCAGACTATTTTAAGAGGAAAATTTAATTGTAACACATCTGAGCTCAGTGTGAAGAGGCAGAAAAAGATTTCTTCATACAGAGTTTTCATTTGGAAAAAGTCACTTTGGTAATTCCTGGGAGAAACACACTTGGGTGATCCAGTGTATCTTTGTGCACCTCCATGCTGAGTGGAGTGATAATACCCAGGGGAAAGTAAGTTCTTAGTCAGTCCAGATGACATTGTAGGAGTCCTGACCAGAGGACTATTTGCTGAAGAGCAATAGGATTGTTTTGTTTTCCTCATTGTCTACTATAGTTTAAAGGCCAGATTAGCTTGGGAGCTAATTTTTACTCCCCTCATGTAGAAAGAGTTGTGTCTGATTATCTAGCCAATCTTTGTGCTGCCAAGAGCTATGGGGTCCCAGACTTGGTGCAGAGTTGCATTGACTTCAAGTGGGCACTATATATCATCGCTTCTACTTCTATGGAAGTAGACAATATGAGGTTTTAATGCATCTCAGTCCAGGGAGAGTGTTGCCTCCACAGCTTTGTTCTACCTTCCTCTGTCCCCATGAAAACCCTTTCAAGTGGTTATGGAGCCATTGGTTGGGAGAGGGTTATTAATGAATATGACGATGAGAGATATTGTCTTCCCAAAAACCTCATTAAATTTTTGTAGGTAAAATTATACTGACCCCATGATTGTTTTAGATTTGAAGGGCAGGACGACTATTTTGTGACAATCTAGTCTGACCTCCTGTATTACACAGGTCATAGAACCCCACCCAGTAATTCCTGCATCAAACGGATAACTTTCAACCACTTCATCAACCCATTACTTACTGATTTCCCGCACCTATGCTGTGGAATCTAGTTCTCCTTTTCCCCATCTGTTATATATTTCTTTTTTTATTTCTAATTGGTGTTTGGTGCCCTCATTTCACCACTGAACCAAGATGGGTCTTTTTGCCAAAGTTGTCCTCTTTCTTGATTGTAGAATCATGACTTTTTGGCCATCGAGTAAACTCTTATTTTGTCATTTTGTTTTAAAGGAGATAAGAGTTTGTCTTAGGCACACTTTCTGGAACATTGACACCTGCATTACTATGTCAAAGCTGAATAGCAGAGCTCTTTAAGAATGTCTCTTTATAGGGTTTCCTGAGTAAAAACATTGTAATAAATATTTTGAGTTCAAACCAGCATATGATAAACACATTTATTGATTGCTTTTGGGATTACAGTGCAGGATTCTGTTACAACCTAATTTCATCTTCTTCCCAGTTCCTCAAATGTGATCAAGTTAGTTTTGAGGTTTACTGCTAATTGAGGCTTCAAACCTTTATATCTGAATTAAAATACTACTGTGAATCCTTAGTGAGGGAGTTATTTTGTTAACCAACATTAATGTTATATTATGTTTTTCTCAGTGTGTGGCTGAGATTTCTGAAAAGTGTGTTTTGTATTTCAAATTAAATCAAGTATAAATAGGAAAACCTTGATTGTAGTACAATAAAAATTTCTTGAAGACCATGTTTCATTGGTGCCTTACATTTTATCTATATAAAAACAATTATTTATGGTGCAGATGTTGGAGAAATTGTAGGGGACAAGGTGATTTTATGTATCTTTGGTGGACACGCCCAATTGTTAATGAGTGCATGGATGTAATTCATAACTAGATATTAGGACTGGTCAAATTTTCCACTGAAAAGCATTTTTCATCAGAAAAATTGGGTATTTGACACTATGAATTTTTCCACAGAATGTGTCTGCTTTCCAGAGAAAATTTGACTTGTGCTGAAAAACCCCAAAATAAAAAGTTTTCAGCCAAAACCATTTTTTTGTTTTTGTCTCTTCAGTGAAAAGCTGAAATCTTTTCATGGGGAAGTGTGTACCCACCCACCCTCATCCCTCACTTTTCCAAATGTTACAACTGTTGGGTATAGATTACCAAAGCATTCTTTAGTATTCCTGCTGGGAAATGGGAGATCATTGTTACAGAAAAGTTAATATACCAAGTGTGTGCACAGAAATATTGGCAGATGACAAATACATATCTGGGGCAAAATCCTGGTTCTACTGAAGTCAATGGCAAAATTTTCACTGAATCCAGTGAAGCCAGGATATCAGCCTTGGCTACCATTTATCTGATACTCAAACAATGTTTTTACTTCACGGTCCAAGAGACACAGACAAGGTTTTCATCTTGGGGCCAAAAGACCAAAAACATCAAGATGCTTGATCACGGCCTTTGATAGGCCGAGAGACTACTTACACTTTATCTGAGCTCCAAGGAGCCGAGAACCTCCCTGAAAATAAAATAAATTTCCCTGCAAAATAAAATAAAATCACATTTGCCTTTTAAAATATTAGTAACTATAGTAGACTTGCAGTGGTTTCTCTATGACAGATGATGGAAGCTTTGCCATTGACTTCAGTAGTTCCAGAATTTTACTCAAATGTGTTTCAGTTTAAGAAAATCCACGAAGAAGGTGTTTGAAGGTTGGTGTTTAAAGGTTAATCCTTTGACATGGTGAAACCTGGCCCAATAGATAAACTTGGTTATATCCTAACATCATGTCACTTTTTTTTGGGGGGGGGGGGGCTAAGAGAGTCCATTTTTGCATATGTTAATATTACATTTGTGCTAACTTCATGTTAATGATTTGTAAAATTGTTTATACTTCCTAAATGAACAAATAGCTATAAAATAGGCAAACAATACCTTGCACTATGAGCATAGCAGAGACAGAAATTCATTGCTCTCTGCTGACTCCCTCTGGATAAAACAGAGCAGCACTAACAAGCATGGCGGTTCTTGCTGAGTCCTCAACTGGAGTCAGATGAGGGGGTGTCACTAGTATGTGGGCAGAGTAACAAATGGTAAATGAGGTGTTCAGTAGAGCTGCAAGAATCCTGAGAGGGATGAAAATATGCCCTGAGACGCTGCAGGGTTATGAGGTTGATAAGAACATTTTCTTTATATCATTTGAAATTGTGGATGCAGTCTTCACATTCTGTTTGAGCTTTCCCATTAGAAGGTTTCAGGAAATGCAGTCTAGTGATGCACTGGCACATAGCTGCTGAATGCGTAAGCTATTGTTGGAGAACTAACTGAGCCTTTATTTCACTTATTTACATTTGTTTTGAAGAAGCCACTATTAAAGGCCTTCCCCAACAAGCAAGGAATTGTGGGCTACAATCCCTTGCCTTCCATAAAAAGTACTTGGGTTGAGTCAGGAGGCAGTCTTCCATTGTCTGTCAGTTTGGATCTTTGGGTGAATATTTATTTAATTTAGGTCCAGAAAGTCTAGTTAATAATAAGTATTGTTTTGTGTATAAATTGTATTATAATTGTGCCTAAAGGGCCCAATCAGGGCCCACAGTGCTAAGCACTATACAAATCTGAAGAATTAAGACTCTTTGCCCTAAACAGTTTACAGTCTTTAATTATAACAGATAGACCAAACAAACATGGAAAGGGGGAGACTAATTGACAATAAAATGAGCATTATCTTTCATGGTAAAAGTGTTTTCTAAGAATTATGCTAATTAATAAGACAGGTAAAATTAAAATCAGAGGTCTCCACATTATTCCAGTTAATAGCACTCTGGTAACCTGATTGTATTGACATGATTTTCTAGGTAATAACATAAGGCCAGATCCTGAAATGTTACACAATTTTGAAGTTCCTGGGAATTTTGCCATACAAGGACTTCAGGATCCAACCCATACTGTATTTATTATATTATATGCCACATCACATTAACAAAGTTTCCATAGTTGTCCCAGTAAAAAAGGGAATCGCAACTCTGTTTAATCAAGGCTAATACAGTCAATTTAGGAAATACATTCAATAGTAAGTAAAGGATTCTATTCTTTTTCTGGCGTACACTCATAACTGTTATTAGCATAAAGAAAAACAATATGTTTGCCCTGTCAGGATAATAGTACCTTAAATGAGCAATTCTTTCCTATGCACTTATTTGAAATAAAAAATGAATAACCTGGGATTTTTTTTATTGTGTTGGTACTGAGACAATTGAAGTCATAAACTTCTATAAAACCTTAACTTGGTTGGTTTATGGTTTGCTACACTATGAACCTATCTTTATTTGTTTTAAAATATTCAGCAAGAAAGAGACGCAGTAGAGTGCACCTCTCCTTTGCAACTAGGGAATGGAAAGACATTGTATAGCTCAAAATTGTATTGAAACTGATTTGCACTATCAAATAAGTGTCCCTCTTATTTACTGCTCACATATAAATGCATCTCATAATTGCAGCATTGTTTACATCAGCACAGATGCATTGCATTCAACAAACCAGAGACAAGTATTTCAGTAAAGCTGACAGAAGAACAAGCCCATTGCAGATTAAAAATACATACAACACTGAGAACACTATATTTTAATTAGTTTATTGTGTAGTACTCATCCCTGGCTGTGAGGCAGATGACAGTGATGTATAACTCGCAAAGCAGTAGCCCTGATAGAATGATGGACTGCTTCTCCTCCACATGCCAACAGAGCTTCTTTTCATCTCTTCTCCCATTCTCTGTTCATTGTTTATCCTTTGTATCATCAGTCACCAAGCAGTATAGTTTACAAATACTGTTGTGGCAGCTGGAAAAAAATTGTACAGCCAATGATGTGAAATATATCAAGTTCCTGCCAGGGTGCAGCTTGAAACCTTTCTTTAAGCTCCTGTCGGAGTCTGATCCATGGTTTAGATAACATTTTATGTATAAAAGATAGATTCTTTCCCTCTCACTAGTTACTCAGAGAAAGATGGTCTATTCATTCCCCTTATTCTTTCTTTGTACAAGCAAAGGCTGACCAGCTTCCAAAAGCCGGTGAAGACTGAATCAATTATACCTGGGTGTCTCTTTGTTACAGACATTGCATACATGGCCTTATGACAGGATAGCATATCAATACTTGGCACTCACAAAACCCGAATATGAATAGCACCCAATGTGGAACCTGAGCAGCTGAACAACAACGTTGTTGTTGAACGGAAAATATGAAAACCTGGAGGGGGAAAAAGAGAGACTGCACATGGGCACAGTGGACAGCAGTATCTGCATAAAATCACTTAAACAATACAACAGCATTACTAGAGGTGTTTTAGGTAAGATCCACACAGAGAAAAAAGTCCCATGCTGCTAAAGGTAAATTACTGAATTTTCACTGGTGGTACAAAATTATTCAGGCTGGTGAGTTGGGAATTAGACTTCTTTAGGTTTCATTAAGTAAATAAGAAGATTAAGAGCTGGATAGTGACTTGGACTACAAGCCTGTGCAGGAGCAAGAGCCCTCACTTACACTCTAGTGTGTTACCTGAGCATTGGGTCCAGGCACATGGGAGTGAGTGAATGATGTGTTTCCATCTACCTCACCCCACTAGAGTAGATGGGCAGAGAGAAGTAGGCTGGGAAGGGGCTGAAATGGGTGAATGCCTTGAATAAGCGAGTGTGGGGAGTGTTGTTTTACTGTTGGTATAGGCCAGTAGAAAATGACTCCTCTCCCGGAGCATGGGGAAAGCAGGGGAGGTAATTTATCCTTCAGAGGTGTATCTCTGAGGGACAGCTGTTCCAGGGATACTTCCAGAGTGTTGCATCTTATGCGCCACCTCTTGCTCAAGTTTGTGCCCAAGTCAAAAATAACCCTAAAGGAATGCTATAGGAATTAAACATTTACAGCTTGGCACAAATGGTTCTTATGGGTGGGGTGAGGATTTAAAGGCAGAATAATGATGACTGTCTGTAGAACTTGAAGAGTATAAAGAATAAGGAGGGGGAGGAATCTTTAAGTGTTGTCCAAAGGGGACTATACTGAAATAAGAATAAGTAAAGGGAATTTAAAAGTGAATATCAGGAAAAAATAGTCCTTACAATGAGGTCTGTTGGACTGGAGAGTAGGTGCCCACAGGAAAGGGTCATTAAAAAGTCATTACTCATTTAAGACTGGATTGGACAGAGAAATGTGTGATACTCATTATTATAAATGAGGTGTATTGTACATTGAAACCAAAGGAAACGCTAGGTGGGATACTGGATTAATCCACTGGGATTGCACCTCTGGGTTCAGTCAGTGGCTTTAATCCCAGTGAAAGAGTTTGATTCTCTCCTATGGCCCCATCCTAGTCAGAAGGCTGCCAAAGTCATTGCAAAGTTTGAAGCTGGAAAATAACATAGGGCCAAATCAATTTCCAGTGCCCTAATCCATAATACCACCTAAATGAACTGGACTTACTTTATTTAGCCCACATTTGCAGTTATGATGATGTTTTTTCCAAAACAAAGCTAATGAATAGTACACACATTTTTCAAGAATTCTGGATTTGGTGAAGTTATCACAGAGGCCAGTAATTATATTTCATCAATCATTAGGAATGAAACCTTGTGTAACTCAATAGTAGTAATTCCCTCTGTTAGCCTCTGCTGTTCGCCACTCAGCTGGTTCGCTGCTGACTGCCTTTTTATAACAGTCAGGCCCACTCAAGGCCCACCTGGAACAAAGCACACCCAATTCACACGTTTCAAACAAACAATCAAGCACACGGTCAAACTGACAAACTGTTCCCGCAACGGACACTCAGATACTCACCAACACAGCCTCCCTAATGCAGCACTTAGCGTACCTCCTCTCGGACAGATCCCAGGCAAACTCCCTCTGTTAGCTTCCGCTGTTCGCCACTCCAACCCTATCCCCCCACTTTATCTTTGCTCTCCACTTTATCTTTCTTACCTATAAACTCTGTAGTGGATTGTACAAGAGTGCCCCACCCTCTAAATTTAAAAACAGGATCCACCTCCTATGCTAAGATAATACCCACACAAGAACACAAACACAAGAAACCATTCTTGTGTGTGTTTAGTTTTACCTTTATTTCCTGCTGTATCAATCAGCTGAGAAAGGAGGATGTCTCGGGAATTCCCACCCTAAGAACCGAAGGAACTATCAAGAAAAAAAAGCATTTTTTGTGGTAAGCAATTTCTGGGTTCTGTAACGTAGTGTCCCTTTCAAGTAACATAGGAGAGAGGTTTGTTATATTCTGTTATTGTTGGTGGGTTCAATTAAGCTCAGTTTGATATTCCTCTCAACTGACAGATCTGGATGTCAAGCTATCTAAAGTATTTGATTTCTCATGAATGAATTTGTACCTTGGCAGCTTCTTAAGATAGTTATATTGGTGGCTTTGCTCCTGAGATCCTTATATGGCTGGTTGCAAATAGGCTATAGAAGTTGCCTTTTATCATCTTGCATGCTTTTTGGGGGGGGATGGGGTTGTCATTTTTGAGTAATGTGTGCATAAGGCCCTATAACAGCCCTATGTAGATCTCCTCTTTATCGAAATGATAAACCTTCTGTCTGACACTAGTGAAGATTAGGCCTTTTGATTTGTGACTTTGCAGATACTCCCTGCCCACTTCAAACAAATCCTTCCTACTGCTTTGATATGTCAGGAGTCCATATAACTTGGCTGTTAAAGCTGGGGACTGGGACTTATGAGACCTGGCTTCTGCATATACTAGGAACAAAAGGTAGAATTGTCAATAATAATGCAGAAAAAAAAGAAGTGCTCAATAAATATTACTGGCATGTTTTGAGGGAAAGAGCCAGATGATGTATTCATACCATATGATGATTAAATACTTTCCACTCCAGCAGGGCCGGCTCCAGGGTTTTGGCCGCCCCAAGCAGCCAAAACAAAAACAAAAACAAAACAAAAACAAACAAACAAAAAAGCCGCGATCGCGATCTGCGGCGGCAATTCGGCGGGAGGTCCTTCACTCCCAGGCGGAGTGAGGGACCGTCCGCCGAATTGCCGCCGAATACCTGGAACTGCCGTCCCTGTCCGGAACGGCCGCCCCAAGCACCTGCTTGAGAAGCTGGTGCCTGGAGCCAGCCCTGCACTCCAGTAGTAAATAAGGAGAATGTTAAACAGCAGCTACTGAAGTTATACATTTTAAAACCAGCAGATCTAGATAACTTGCATCCAATAGTTTTAAAAGTGCTGTCTGAGAAGCTCTTGGGACAGTTAATGTTGATTTTCAATAAGTCTTGGAGCACTTGCGGAAGTTCCAGATGATTGGGAGAAAGCGATTTGTTGAGCCAATATTTAAAATAGCTAAATGGCATGACCCAAGAACTTATAGGTCTATTAGCTTGAAGCTGTTCCTGGGCAAGAATGGAATGGCTGATATGGGACTCAATTAAAGGAAGGTGTCACATTTCAGGGTGCAATCCAGACCAGTGAGGGTTTGTGTCACCGCTTGCCCTGCAACCTTGGGTACCTCACAATGATGCTTTGCTATTGTTGCTCCCAACTTGAGTCACTCACAATCAACCTGCCAGCATGCAGGTCACACCTTAAGTGTCTGTTTCTATAATACTATATACATTAAAAAGTCAGGTCCCAGGTATCTCAAATGTGGCATCCCAAGTTAGTGGATTCTTTTGACCTTAATCTCTCAGGATCTCAGCTCCCTAACTGATATCACCCCTTCCATTTACAGAGGTTTTGTGAAGCATTTGAATACTATAGTGATGAGAACCATGGGAAGCCTATTATTTAATTTAATAATTCTGTCTTCAAAGCAGAGTCTGAATAGCATGTAGTAAATAAGGCCTGTAGCCAGGCACTGACCAGAGAATAAAATAAAATATTGAATAGCTGCTCACTGATTGAGCACAACCCATCCAGTGCACTGAATGAGGCAGGGTCTTATGGAAAAAATAGTATGATCATGTAATAAAAGACTGTATCATAATGCAGACGTATAAAGGGGCTGAAGGTGTCAGATTCTTATCTTCAAAGCTCTCCATGGTCTTGGCCCAGGGCATATAAAAGACCATCTAAGGCTCTACAGCAAAGACTGTGGTTGACAATACACTCCTCTGGCACATTAGAACTGTCAACAGTAAGAGTAAAGCTCCTTGGCGCAGAACTTTAATTCTGGCAAGTCCTGACTTCTGAGTGCTTGACTTTGCAACCTGAATAATGTTCTGTTAAAGCACTTTTGTGTGTGTGTGTAATTAAATTCTTACATTATTAATCTTTCTAAAGAGACATTTTTTAAAACGTAGTTTTCTTTGGACAAATGTACCTCCCAGTCTTAGAAATTAAAAAATATCCTTAGAAAGAATAATTCATTATGACTCAGGGGTAAAGCATGGAGATGCTGCTGTAAAATGCAAGCCATGCTCATATAGCATTCCATGTACTCCAGACCCATTTATACTGAATGAAACTTACAGGCTAATGGCGCTAAAGAGTTGCTAGTATTTAGTATAATCCATTACCATAAATGGGAGTCATAGATATACTATACAAGCAACACTTTAGAATTTACCTTTTCTTGTCTTAGAATTCTTGCTAATGCTCTTCAGAAACAGATTTAACCCCAAGGAAATAGCTGATTTTATAGAGCTGCATTTGGTTCCCCCTTGACACTAAATGGTGGTGACAGCTGTAGCAGCATACAGAGATGTGCGCACCTGCCTGACAGATGCTACTGTACCACCTTCAGACTGTTTTTCATTTCCAACCTTTTCTTTCACAAAAACCTGGCTGTGGTCAGCAGCCATTGTGCATTTTTGCGAAGCAGCTATTGTATTGCTGCACTGTTCTGTGGAAAGGAGAATTAGAATCAGTTTGTTCAGTTCTTTTGGAGAAAGATTTTTCTGTCAAGACTCAATGAATGTATTCGCATAACCTCCCAAATCTTTAGTCTTAGTGGAACAAATTCTGAAGTCTTGATTCATTTTTACCTCAACCTTTATTTAGACAAAGTTTTCCTTGTAATCATAGGGAGGTGTTTTTTGTGTTGTTGTTTTTTTTAAACCTATGTAAAGACTGAGTGCAAGGAATGTATGAACTTCACTTTGGACTATTATTTGTTGAGCACTAAATATACCAAGTAATTTACAAATAACAGTCTTGTTTCTCCAAAGACTGCATTCCACTTCAGACACATCAAGACTGTTTAGATCCAAAGATCCTGAATTTCCACTGCCTTGCACCTTGTGTGGTCACTTACAGCTGTGCAAAATGGGTGTCAAATATAAGTAAGCAGAGAAATTTGATTTGGTGGTATTTAACAAGCATTGTGCATAGATAGAAATGACTAAAGGCTATGAAGTCATGCTTCACTAAATAATTTATTTCTGTGTCTTACCAGTACATTCAGGGGGCTCTCTTTTGGCCAGCTATGTGCAGGTACAATGGACACAAGAGTGGAAAGGGCATGTTTTGGGAGCAGAGAGAGAATATTCTCAGTTTCTGCAGAAAAAAACAGAATCAACTCCCACCGTCCCTCACTGAATTAAGTCTCCCGTACACCATATCTTGGTCCTTCATAGGAACTGGAAGACTATGAGCTCTGAGTTAAGTCCACATATTCCTTTCTTTAGACCTTGAAGTTTTTCCACCTAATGGTAAGCTGGTAATCAACAATAGTTTAAAATAAAATGCACATTTTCAGTCCAAACTGATTTGTTCAAAACTACTTAGACTTCTTAACTTAGATAGTCCTGCTATTCTTAAAAAAAAAAGTGGAGATTTTCAAAGGGCCCTCGGGGATTTGGGAGCCAAATTCACCCATGCACATTCAGTGGGATCTGGGTGCCTAACTCCCTTAGGCTCTTTTGACAATCCTTGCTCTCTTTCAAGAGGGATGATTAGTCCTCTTGGCTTCATTCATTTGCCCACTAATGTAAGGGCCAGCTACAGTCTCACTGGGAAGTGCTGCCTGCTAGATACTGAAAAGAGGGTTTTGTGAAGGTGGAGGGCTTCAATTTGCTTTGTCTCGACCACTCTAGCTAGCATGGATTAGGGCAGGGAGCATATGCTGCACCTGTTGTAAGGGTAGTGGGGTGTCATGCATTCACCATAAGCCTCTTCTGAAGCTGCATGGGGCCTCTGTATCCCTTCCATACTGGACTGTAGCTTAAATCATGCTGTGTTAAGGGAATATAAAGTTTTTATATCAGTGAGTTTAGTTCTGAGGCGATTTTAGTCTTCCTTACTTTTTCTTTGGTCTGCTACTTTTTATTTTTCATCTTTTAAGTAGCCAGAAAATGACAGTTCCAATAGATTTAGCAACTTAACTTTATAGGAGGACTTCAGGCAGCAGATCAAGGAGAAACTGATGATGTAAATATGGGGAAGCTGGTTGTACTTGCTGGGATAAGGAGGACATGTAGCCACAAACTACATTTAAAAAAAAGTTTTGTAAAAGGTCCAGCCAATGTTAAAGTGGTTTGATTTTCACCAGTGCTGAGCTGTTTGCCATTCCCATTGCAGTCCATGGGAGCTGTGGATTACTCAAGCACTCTGAAAAATATCAGGCCATTTTTATTTAGAAGTTAAGTACGCATTTAAGAGTGTAACTTCAGGCAACCTTGTGTGAAATTTTTGGCTTACATTATAATTCATAACCACAAAGGGGAACAATTAAGGTTATGGAAGTCTTTCTTGCCTTTTAAGTATCTGTCTGACTTAATCAACCGTAATTTATTTTAATCTATGGCTGGAATCTTTTTCTTTAATGGAATGCAGTTCCAAAGTTCAACAGAGCATAAAATTGAATCTAAGGTTTTTACACAAGAGATTTTTTTTTCAATCCCATAAAAATATTCTGAAAGCATTGTTCATTTACTGCTCATGCCCACTTATTTTATTTGGATTTAATTACTGTGTCCTACTACTATCTTTCCCTTTTGTTGCAATGCTGCACTTTTGTCTGAGTTTGTTGTGCATTTCTGCAGCAGAAGCTAAGAAAGGTCACCGTCTTAGCATGTGTGCTTTAATGCCATCCCTGGTTTGTTCTGAACATAATCTTCAGTGTGGGCTTTTGTTAACCTGGTTTCCAAAATCACCTATTGACCAGGCAGAACTTAAAATAAAGAAGTTTAGTTATTTTACACTATACTTGATATATTATGTTGGGTATAAATGTGTAGCTTATCTTAAAATAATGAGAAAATAGCTTATACTTATCTTTGCTATCTAGGTAGCGAACAATAAAAGCAGTAAACTGCAAAGATAAAAACCTTAGTTTGTATCTTTTTATTATCTTCTCTAAACAGGGAAATGAGTTAGATAATGTCCTTACTGCATGTAGTAAGTATTTGGCTGATTCTTTCCTCAGAGCTTGATCTCTTCCTCATTAACAATTCTTGTATCCATATGGCAACATCCAGCTGGGGTCACATGTAAGAGCTCCCTTATCAAATCTGTGGAGACGCCATTAACACAGCAAAGTCAACTTTTGCTGCAGAGAAGCTGGCACTCACTCATAAATCTTTCACTGTCAGATGGCACGATATATGTCTACTCACAAGTCTACTATATATGCTTTTTATTAGTTCCCTAATAAATGACCACCAAGCTAAATCTGAAGGGTTTTATTTCTCATAATGTAATTTGGATTAACTATTAATATTGAGTAATTGCTGTCATGAGGACCACCACTTTAGGTTCGTGTATTCGTTTTGCTTGATTTGGCTGGCAATGCCTGTCTTTGTTCAACAAGATGCACCTCTCACTGCCTGCCAGGTTCATTTTTTTCCTTCAACAGAATTTTTCACCCACCCATGACATCCAATCATTTTTACTAAGGGGGTGGAAGAGCAGAAACACAAGTCTCTCTGAAAAGCCACCATTTTCTCTTTTTAATTTGTTACCCTCCCCAACGCGGAGTTAGGCTAATTTACACCATCTGAGGATCTTTCTCCTAGTCTTTGCTACTGACACAGAATCAATCCAGTTGTTGGTGGAAACTTAATAGTGCTGTAAAGCTTCCCTCTCTTTGGACTGATCCAATACCTATTGAAGTCAATAGGAGTCTTTCCACTGATTTTAAATGGATTTTGGATCAGGCTCTTTGTCCATGTTATTTTTATAAAGTGGTTTTTTTGTGTGTGTGTGTGTTTTATACCAACAACATTTTTGGAGGCTGTATCTCATCCATTTTACATCACACAGAGCTGATAGGCAAAATCTGCTCTCATAGTTACATAGTTCTAAATGTGATCTTCAGCAGGGTGAACCCAGATGTAGACTACTGTAACTGAACTGAATGTATCCTGCTAGGTTTCAGCTGAAATGGATTTTGTTTTCTTCTTTAAAACATTGCTTAAATTGTATTTTTTTTAAATGAAAGAAACTTCATTATTGTATTGCAGCCTTCCAAATGTTGTATAGATAGCTACGGATAGAACAACATAAAGCTTCAATAAGGAACATATAAAATTATTTTTATAGCTGTAATAACTATTTCTTATTTCCATCCTCCCCTAAATTCCTTTTGCCTCGAACAGGAATATCACTATTTCCCCCTTAATTATCCCCAAGCCACCTCCTTCTTAAAAAAAAAAAAAAAAAAAATCTCCTCAAGGGTACAGTAATGTCCTAAGAACAATGGATATGAATAGAGCTTTCTGGTTGTTTATCTCTTTTCCCCTTATTTTTATTTGTAAATGTAATTTCATAACTGCAATGAGATTACTGGAATTGCATTGCTGTGGGATTACATATTACATTTCTTGAGCAGTTAAAAATCACTCAGCTCTCAACTCTAAAGCCAATTGAATATTTTAAAACAATTTCCCAGGCATTCAGTAATTCAGTGGGACTACTCAGGAGCTGGAAGTTAACCAAGTGTATGATAAATAGTTGCAGGATTGGGGCCCTAAGGCTCAGTTATGACTTCAGCTGTGTTGAGGGGAACCTGGAGTCGCTTTGCCACAGAGGCATTCGATTTCTGCCAATTTTTCCCACTAATGGAGTCTTCCAGTCTGCTAATTGTATCAGCTAACTGTATTTGATCAAGTTGAGAACAAAGAAGACTGAACATCATCATCCTCTAAGCAAATTTGGACATTAAATCAGATATGACCCCCTTCTTTATATTTTATAACAAGTAAAATAAATGTAATACATTTTGAGAAGTACTAACTGTTGGATGTTAAGATGAGGTTTGTTTTTAGAAATACTAAAGCTATGGCTACACAATGATTTTGGAGTGTCATTCTCCTACTCCTGTTGACATCAAGCAGGCACGAATCAAGCAGTGTAGCCGCAGTAGAATCAGTGGAGGCAAAGCTTAGCTGTGCCAACTAAGTCCCCACCAATTTCAGGCTAAGCTGAGCCTCCCTTGCCACTACCTGTGCTACCACAGCTATTTATACTCATGCTAGCTCAATGAGAGCTAGTGTGGGTATATGTACTCAAGCATGGGAATCAGCCCCCATGCTCAAAGTGCAGATATAGTCTAGCAGTCTTATTCCACTCTGATTTTTACCAATGTAAATCAAGACTAACTTCACTGATATAAATGGAGTTACAGTGATTTAAGACCACTAAATGAGAGCAGAACCAGGTCCGAAAAGCAGGGCCGGTTCCAGGTTTTCTGCCACCCCAAGCAGGGAAAAAAAAACAAAAACAGATCGGCAGTACTTCGGCTGCAGCTCAATTGTGCCGCTCCATCCTTCGGCGGCAGTTCGGTGGTGGCTCCTTCACTCCCTTTCTTCCTCTTCAGCGGCACTTCAGTGGCAGCTCAAAGAGGAAGAGAGGGACTGAGGGACCCACCACTGAATTCCAGCCGAAGACCCAGCCGTGCTGCCCCAATAGCGGACGGAGTGCCGCCCCTTTGTATTGGCCACCCCAAGCACCTGCTTCCTTAGCTGGTGCCTGGAGCCGGCCCTGTCTAAAAGTATGACGTTTTCTTGTGAGCCTGTACTGATAAATAAACAAAGTTGAAAAATTTTAAATAAAAAAGCAATACACATTATTTAAGACTTGCATTTGAATCAGGTAGATTGTGATGTAATTAAGGAATAAACAATGTAGAGGGATACATAGTTCTTGTGTTTTTGGGGGGGGGGGGGACTCTGTGCCTGCAGATTGTGCAGAGTCAGTCAGGGTTACTTGGCTGGATGGGCCCTAGCTGTCCAGAAATTGGGTGTGGTGGACACTTAGCATGCTTATTAGCTGTTTTGTGGTTTCCATTGTGGGCAAGCAGTCTGGTAGGACACATCCAGAGTCAGTATCTGAGAGTGGAACCAATGGGTATTCAAGGGGAGGGGGAGAAATTAATAAATTGGAGGAGTGAGAGTCAGACTGAAGAACTCAGCAGCAGAGCAGCACAAGGATCAGAAGAGTCTGCTGTAAGGATTGTTTCCATGGACTCTGGATTGAGTTTGCTAGCTCCCCCACCTCAATGGAAAAGAAGAAAACTAGAATTTGCTGCAGGCTGTGCAAATTGCAGAGACTCAAAGGGAGTTTGAAGGAGACTGTGGGTTGGACACCATTCCTTAGCAATTCAAAGGAAAAATCCTCCCAAAGAACAGCCCTAGGGGAGTGTGTGTATGCTTTAGTATATGTTGTATTCATACTTGTGATAGTAACAAGCACTAAAGCTGTGGGGGGGGACTCTCTGAAATTGTTGGGTTTTTTTTTAGTGTTGTTGACAGTATTCACAATTGTTTCAAGGATTATAAGTAAACTCGGTCTGGGACAATTCAATATTTTCATTAATGACTTGGATAACGGAGTGGAGAGTATGCTTATATAATTGACAGATGATGGAAGGCTTGCAGGTACTTTGCAGATCAGATTTAGAATTCAAAATGAAGGATCTCAGGTTATAATGAATCACAAATAGAACATGAGTTAGCTATGTGATGCAGCTGTGAAAAAGGCTAATATTGTAGGGTATATTAACAGGAGTGTCGTATGTCAAATTCAGAATATAGTTGTTGCACTCTGCTCAGCACTGGTAAGAACTCAGCTGGAGTACTGAGTTCAATTTTGGGTGCCCCACTTTAAGAAAGATGTGGATAAATGATTCCCCTTATGCCCCAAAAGCCTAGTAGTTCAGGGAGTCACAGGATGTGGGAGACCCAGGTTAAAGTCACCACTCTGTAGTAGGGATTTTCACCTGGGATAGGAGAGCAGCAGGTTATAGAATGATTCTCATGCTCTGGCCTACTGAGTATTTATTTTTTTACAAAGTGGAAAAGCAACAACTGAGTGAGAGAGATTCACTGCAGAATAGCTCATAGCCTGGGGGTTAAAGCCCTCACTTGGGATATAGGAGACCTTGGTTTGTATCCCTGGTCTAAAGCAAGGGTTTGGACCTAGGTATCTCACATCCCAGGTAAGTGTCTTGGGTATAAGGTAGCACCGGGAGCATCACCTCCTCCTTAATTTTGTGAATGGTGACTAAGTCCCCTTGCGCATATACCATGAAAAACCTGAAAGACTGTTAAAAATGTTGAAATAAACCATTTTGACATTTTCAGTTCTCCTTCTTGATTTTCAACCAAAACAATTTGCTGAAATTGACCCAAATCTACATTTTTGGCAGGAAAAAGTTTTGGCTGAAAAAGTTCACCCAGCTCTAGTCTTTATTCGTTGAAGAAGATTAGGGTTACTAGCATGAATAAGGGTTGCAGGATCATGCTTCTGAAGCATAGGCTGGCTTTGAAGAAATTTCCAAGTTAAACTGAAGCCTATCAGCCATATAAAGTTAGACCTTTATCTTTATGAGTATTTAAAAAATAAAATCCCTTCTTGTCTCAGTTATAGTAAGTAGATGTAAGAGCCCAAGTATATAAACTCTTACTTCATGATGCATTTAAATCCACTCTTAAGAGTCTTGTGCATCCCAATGACAGCTAAGGATTTCTTTTAGGGCTGCAGAAAAATCCAAGTGAACACTTCGTTAGCCAATATTCTCTAGTTAGCAACCAATGAAAATATTGGATCAAAGTTTTCTACTTTCATTTAAAAGTCATAGGCTTTTTTTTTTTTAAAGATTTCATCAGGTCACATTGATGTGAACTCACATCTCATTGTGTAGTGTCACCTTAGACGCAACAGGAAAGGATTTGGCATGTTGTCTCCTGATATACATTATGGTTTAGACAGACTCATATCTAGCTGAGCAAAAGTGGGGAGGCTCTGGGGAAACTGGTGAAATAATAAATAACTTAAAAGGGGGTTGCGGTGGATTTGGAGTTCACCTTTATAATTTTGGAATATCAGGGGCAATTTCTTACATTTCAGAGGTATTTGAAATATTTCAAAGTAAGAAAAGCTTATTCCAAAAAATGTAGCTTGACAGTGTGACAAGTTAGGTTCTTTGTAAAGATCAATAAAAATACACTAGACTCAACAAAATTCCAACGCCTAAAATTCCAACCTCTCTGAAATTTCCCAGCCAACAAAGTTAGAATTATACAGTGTAGAAAATAGCAAGCATCAGCATTATATTAAAAATCAGATCAAGTCAAAGCACGTTTGGTAGATATCCATCAATCTCAGACCAAGGTTCAGTCAGGAAATGCATGTGGTTTCAGTGGCCATTCTGCATTCTGTAGGTCTGCAATATAATGATCAATGGTCTCACCTTTCAAGTGGTGGTGCTCCCAAGTGAATGGCTTGGTCTAGCAGTTTGTGGTCATCTTTGTGTTCCCCATGGAGTCAGCAGCAAGGTGAGGCTCTTGCTATGATACTAGCCCTGAAGACTACCCTTGGTTATAGTGTTCAAATATACTATTGTAATTGCTTGAAAAGGAAGAGTTAACATGGCTCCAATCTTACTGCTGGTTGGTGCTGCAGTATATAGAGAGAGCAGGAAGAGAATGAGACTTTTAATCATCTGAGTTCTCAAAAGCTTTTTTTAATTCTAAAAAAATTACACCCCCCTCTCCCCCCCTGCACTTTTGGGGGGTAAAACAGCCTCTTCTGGTGTGTACCACTCTGGAATCTGACCAGTTTGGGACATGAAGAGACAGTCATTTTGGAGCATGGAGGCTAACAATTCCACCCAGGGCACTAATTAACTTTACTTTTATACAAGTACTCCTGTTCTTCTGTAGTCCTATGGAAACAATACTCACCTAATATCATAGCATGAGGAGAATAAATGATAGCACTGAGATACTAGTGATGAGAGCTTCTATGATGCAGCCAAACAGGGAAAGAAGAGTCAAAGAAAGATACAGTGATATGTAAGGAGCTATTGTATAAGTCAGGGATAATTTAGACTGCTACGAAGAGATATGGGAGCTCTTTCTGATCATCTCTATATAGCTGTCCACCCTGTCCCTTTCCATTAGCCTCTTGGATATCACTGCTTTTACCTCTTGTTACCCTGAATGTCAGCATGGCTCTCTTTTTCTAATTTCTTTGCAGTTTGCTAAATGAGCAAACTCATATGTTGGAGAAAAAGCTCTCCCGTCTTGTCTCCCACCTCTGGAAACATTGCTCATTCCTGGAGTGCTAAACTGAATTTTCCTCTAAAAAGCTGGTTCCCAGGCTTTTGTTCCCATTATTTGTTATTTCCATGCTTCTCTGAAGCAATGAGTCCTGGCAGGGATTGGAACCAGAAATAAAGCCCCACACTAAAGGTCGTTCTTGCTGTATTACCAGCATGAATCAGAAATACTGTATGAAGTACCAGAAATCTTACAAGCGTCTTACAGCCAGATTTTGCACAATTAAATGGTTTGGACATCACTGGATCTTTTGGGTATTTATCCAAACTGAATCCAAAAGTTGAATCTTCTAGAGTGGTCCATCATTTGTGGAACTCATAGGATGACAAAATATAACCATCACTCCACACTTAAGAAGGACACTAATTTTCTATGCTCTCTCAGCCTGGCAAACTCTTCAATTTATGTAGTAGTTAGCATTAGGGCTCCAATCCATGGCTCTGGCCACTTTGTGTTGGGTCTAGTGCAAAGCAGCCCTGAAACTCGAGCAACCAAGCTCATGACTCCCCCAACTTCTTGCATTGTGCACTCCTCTGCCAGAGCTGAGAATTGTGGCATAGGACTGTTGGAAACTTTTGCTACTCATTCCCATCTTGCCCGGTACCGTATGCAAATTCAGTTTTATATTTATATTATTTATTTATATATATATATATATAGGAAATATTAAAGGTAAAAAATTTCCATGCACACAACTCTTTATAGTCCTAACTTATTGCAAACAAAATAAACCTGGCAAAATTCCTTCTTCTTCACTGGGCCATTCTACTCAACTTGAGCTAAACTTGAAAATCATCTGTATGCAGCATGCCAATGAACTAGAAGTTTTTCAAGTTAAGCTGACATGCTACTGGCTTTAATTCAGCACTTTTATTTCTGGTGTAAAAATGATAAAAGGCCACTGGGATACAGGGTGTTCTTTTTTCTTAATTATTGTTTCACTTATACAAAGAATATTGCATTTTTAGAACACCACTTAATCCTCAAGTCTTGAGGAAAAAAGAAGGGGAGGGGGGCACTTTCATTGCCACACAATGAAGCTATGTTGCATAATAAATACAGCAAGAACAGCAGCAAAAATTAAAAGTTGGTCAGTAAGAAATTTGCTTGACCTGTTGATATTTGCACACACCTCTGGTGGTACTAAGCAGGTGATTGGGGGCGGGGGGGGAGAGTTGGATCTTGGCTTTTTTCCCCACGTTCAGTGGAATGTTTTGCTTATTATTTTTAGCACAACATTTCTATCATTTGAGACCTACTGCACAAACATGTTTAATTTTTAAATATATTTCTAAATTAATTTTTAATACAACTGCACTCTCTGGTGAGTGAGAAATTCTTTGCAGTGAAATCAAAGCGTTTGAATTAGGTAGATAAATGCTGAATGATTACTATTCATATATTAAATGTAAGAGTCATCAATTTGAATTGCACATATTCTTTTGATGTATTAGATCATATAATATTTGATATTCATTGTTTCTGTGCAATGTCTTACTGCTATGGTTACCCAAATATCAGTAGTTTAACAATTTATCTGACAAGAAGTGCATGTGTGACCTACAAAACATGGGAGAATCTTCAATTTCAGAGATTCATTCTACTCATTAAATGCATGTAAATCCCTTTGATACCTAGGGTGTTGTGTACAAGCATAAAATAAATAGGCCACTGAAGCTTTTAAATTACTAGGGCTGCACACCCTGTAGAATGACATTGGAAGTCAGTGGGAGTTGAGGGCAGACACCACACCTGAGGAGATGCACAGCAATTCATATGATTCATTCCATAACCTACTGCCTCACAGTGAAACATTCTTTTACTTCAACAAATAGACTATTGAACCTGGATCTTCGATAGCCCATTCCAGTGCTCTAATCACTGGAACAACCTTCTTCTTGCATACAACCATTTACGTTCAAAGGACATTTACCCACTACTATCACAGTGGTATCTGAAATACTGCACTATGTATTTCTGTACAAGATTATAGGTAGAGCTGTCACCAGCACTTATAGATAAGGTTGCCTAATGCTTTTCCATTATAATACCCTCTTCTCAGTGGCTTATTACTTTGCCAAAAGTTAACCATTAAGGCTGAATTTTCCATGCTGGTTGTCTTTCTCCAGCTGAATTTGTCGGCAAAGTTTCAGCCTAAGTGGTTCAGCTGGCCCTGAAAACAAAGCTGAGGCAAAATGTTGTTTATCCGCTGTTTAAAAAATTCTTACTGCTGCTGCACTGAGAAACTCTAGAACCTCTGTGGTCTGGGGAAGGGATTTGAAATATGGCAAAGGAGGTTGGGGGGCTTGTTGCCTTGGCTTCAGGGATGTCTTTTTTGCTGTCAGTGGAAATCTACCCCAGTGTGGCTGAGTTATAAGCCTCTGGAAAATGCAGTTTGCACATGCTCAGTAGAAACTCCAGCTGGTAGGGGCAGAAGCAGCTAAAGCAGGCACTGCTGTACATGGGGGCAGGGACAAAAATAGGGCCCAGCTGGGATTCCCTCTCCTCTCAGCAACTCCCTGGACCAAGAACTGTACAGGTACCCAGGTGGTGCCTCTCCTCCGCCCAGCTACATGGGTTTGGGAGAAAACCACAGCGAGCAGCCAGCCAGAGACTCCAGCCATTAGGGGAAGAAGCTGCCAAACCAGGGACCTTTGAATCTTTGGACATTTGAGAGCTTTTACAGGACTTTTGCTGCCCTGTATTGATTGGCTTTTTGCACCAACCCTCCTGCTTCCTCCCAGTTTCTTCACCTTCGCTTCACTCACACCTACCCCCCAGCTTCTCCCCTACCCTATGTCCCTCAGCCGACCCCCTCCTAGTCCCCTTCCCCCCCCCCCCCCCCCCCCGCAATGGTGGAACTAATATGACATTTGCTGCCATGACATTGTTCATTTTGCTTGTGGTATATCCCTTTCCCACAAACTGTGTGCGTCTTATATATTTAGATTGCAAGCTGTTTGGGCCAGGGACCTTCCCCTTATGTGTGTTTCTACAATATACACAATGGGGTCCCTCTCTTGGTTGGCCCTTAGACAATACCATAATAAATGCTGACGATTTAATGAGAAGAAACTTGGTAGAGTTTGGAAGCTAAATTCTCCAAAGATTCCATTTGAACTGTGCATGCAGCAGGACTTTCCCTGCAATTGCTCCTCCCACTTGCTGGATCCTACTATGGTCCTAGGCACCAGAGCTAAGAGCAGAGAAGCTCTTGTGTTCTCATAGCTCTTCCTGTTAGTGTCAAGGCAGCGGGAAGGAAAAGGAGGATGCAACTTGAATTGAATGGTGCAGGGGCTCATTGACAGACTTTGGTGGGGGGGGAGGCACAGGAAGAGTTAAAGAGACCAGAATAGAACACACCAGGCTGGGGGAGGACATGTTAAGGGCAGGAAGAGTGTAATCATAATCAGTAAAGCACACTCCTGTTCACAACCAGGAACAGAACACAGGATTCCTGAGTTAATAATCCTCTGAAGTCCATTGAAAAAGCATAATGTCTCTTCCCCTTGTAGTGGCTGCTCCACATAGGGTATGAACAAGCATCCTAGCCCAAGTAGAGAGACTCACGCTAATGGGCCTTGAGCTAGCACCTTAATAATATTGGTGTGGATATTGCCGCTCAGGCCCACTTAGCCCCCTAAGTTTCACATTGAACTTTGTTTTCCTTCATCCTGTTCCATTGTTTGAGCCACAAGAGCATTTGTCTACTCAGTATTGTGCTATAGCTGAGGAAGAGTGTGTGCAAATGTATCTTTAAACTACACTTGTTTCACTCATTCTGGGGCTAATCTGGACTAGTCACTCCAAAGGGCCATTATAGTAGTTGGAGATTGCCCTGCTCAGGAGCGCTGGTCATACCCTTTTGGCCATGTCCTGCTCAGGAGCTCTGGCCATACACATCCTCATTGTACAGCCAGGGAAAGGGGAGAGCATATAGCTAGAACAGGTCTATTTTACTCAAGGATTCACCTGAAGCTGGGAGATCTTTTGAGATCCAGACAAAATGGCCTTAAGGGCAGGGAGCTGCTTCTGCTAGTGTAGAACAAAGCTGCCGTAACACAGGACAGGTTCTACCACCTCTCCCGCCCCAATCTCCCTTCATGTGGACCTACAGACCCTTGGTGGTTGTTTTTTTCACCTATTTTCCTTTAGAACCATCAAGTCTTTTTTCCAGATAATTTGTTGTCTTCAATGTTTCCAGCTTAGTTGTGACAGGAATCAGATACTCTCTTATGGCCAAATTTTTCTGGTAGAGATTCTGTGAGTACTTTAATGAAGCTTACCTGGTCTCTTGTTGCTTATTCCTTACACAACAAAAATGGCTGCTGGGTGAAAGAATGACAGATCTTTTCAGGGATTTTGCTTTTCTTGTATATAGATTTTTAAAATTTCTCTCTCTCTCTCTCTCTCTCTCTCTCTCTCTCTCAAATGTGGATATCAGTGTATTATGAACAAAACTAAGGACAAGATGTCAGTGAGCAACTTTAAATTTCCTCCTGTTACAGCTTTTCTCTCCAGCTGGACAACACTCTGTCAGCAGTACATTATGCTTCACCCCTGTCTCCTACCCTTGGGAAAGCCAGTTTTATATGCTGTCAGAAAAGAAAATAGGGCACTTGCTAAAATAGAAAAATTAGTCAGACAAAGCAGAAAACAGAAGAAAAACAGTGTAAATTGAGGTGAAGATAGAATGTCTCTATTTGAGCCAACAGAGGGGTTTGAGCTCCTAAGATCATATGCCTGTAACACTTGAGCTAAAAGATCAATTCAATTAGATAGTAGCTATAGTCGACTCTTATCTTCTTATATGGACCAGTCAGTAGCAGGTAACAACGATGTACGCTGTCCTACTATGGATTACAGATATTTCAGATATTACAAATTCAGCAAAGACTTGGCATTTTCATTTTTGCCAATGATAACATTTTCTTTCAAATAGGAAATTCCTTGTTTGAGTTAATACCCTGGGTCAGAGGGTTTGCTCACCACTAGGACACCTCCTCCTGGCTGCTCTGGGGACTAGCTCCATTCAGGTCTGACATCCCCCTGCTTCATTTGCACTCACCAAGTCCCTCTTGCTATTTGGGACTCAGTGCAGTCCCTCTTCATGACTTAGCCCTCCAGAAGGTCAATATAGTCCTCCCCATATGGGGTAGCAAAGTCTCTCCAGACCAACTGTGCAGGTGTCTTTTAAGGCCATCCTCTAATCTAAGGCCATGCCACATTCCCCAATGGCAGGTAGGGGAAACCAGACCTACCCCCTACTTCAGATCCCATTGCTATTTTCCTGTGCTCTTTTGTACTTCCCTTCTCTTTCTCGGTATTCTAGCCCACCCATGGGGTCTAATTCAAGCTCCATAGGGAGCAACTGTAATCTATTTCCCCTACTCCTGTTCTCAGCTTCCTAGCTTTGTACCAGCCCAGCCTACATCTGCTCATCTGAGCTTCATCTTCCATTAGGGTTTGGGTATCCAGCCTAATTCTCTCCTAAGTGTGGCCTAATAAGTTAATTAGCCCTTCCAAGTCACCTTGGTCCCTTCAAGGAAGGTGTGGAGTGAACATCCCATCACATCCTGACACAGCATCCACTGCATTCCTTCCAATGGATACTCAAGTAAGTTAGGCTGAAAAGTAAGTTAGCCCTGAAAAATATTAGAGCCACGCCCTGTGAAACTGCCCTATCGCCCTACAGGCTTGTTAAAGCCAGAGAAGAAAAACTATGTCTACTACCAATGGATATAGTAAATATCTTCTTCAGAGAAGCACACCTGTCAAACGTCTTGAAAAATGCAATAGTTTTCCCCAATCCTCAGGTAGCCAACACTCAACCCTGAAAATCTCTCCAACTATCCTCCCAGCTTGAAGCTCCCATTCCTGGGCAAAATAATTGAGATAGTAGTAACAACCAAGCTCCAGCAATATTTTGCATCAGTCAACATCTTGGATGCCTCACAATCAGGTTCCAGCCCAGGCACAGCACAGAGATGGCTCTAGTGGCACTAAAAGATGTCTTCTTCATGACCATAGACACAGGTAAGATATCCAGCTCATACTACTGGACTTCTCTGCAGCCTTTGGTACAGTGAACCATCAGATGCTTCTAACATGCCAATATGACATTGCAGGAGTAGATAGCCCAATCATTCCTTTCCAGCATAATTAAGGGAGTAGTGATGGGTAACTGGTCCTCTTCTCCAAAGGCCCTCCCCTGCAGGGTCCCCCAGTGTCCCAAACTACTTCCCTTCAATATCTATGTGAGACCACTGGGAGAAGTAGTGAATTGCTACTAAAATGTTGAAATACCTACAGGAAATCAGCTTTTAAAAAAAGAGCAGCTGGCTCAAGTTGAAGAATGAAGTGATGCTGGTCAGAAAGGGAAAATGCTTTGAACAGCTGGATGTTGTCTCCACCTTCCACTGAAGGCCTGCGGCCCTCATTTGTAGAAGTGATATGAAGCCTTGAGATTCTGTTTAACTCCTTGCTAAATTTGGATGACTAAGTAGCATCAGTTTCCAAAAATGCCTTCTTTCACTTACTGCTTGCTAGGAAACTTTATCCCTTCCTCCTGAATGAGGATCTGGCCACAGCAATTCATGCACTTGTCCACTCCAGGTTGGATTATTGTAATTCACTGAAAGTAAAGCAGAATATGAAGATAATGCACAGGCTCAAGCTCCAACAGAATGTGGCTGCCCACCTTCTCCATGGCTCAGGCCACTGTTAGAACATCAGGCCTGTGTTCAAGTCCTACCAGTGGTTCCCAGTCAGCTTCTGATCCCACTTTTAGGACTCTGACCATCTTTAGAAAACGTTGCAAAATCCTCCTCGTAGAGAGCCTTTTCACTGTAAGTGATGCTCACAATTCAAATAGCCATTTTATTCCCAAACACCTCTCAGCATATACCCTGAAAAGACCCTACCCCAAGCAGAGTGTGGACCCTCCAAAATGGAGAAGTGGGAGGAACTCCATGAAACTCATTAGGGTCTTCGATATTATTATTGATTTTACAGGGAAGGTGCTCAGATGCTACGGAGATAGACAGCAGTGTAAAATCCTAAAATAAACTTATAGATAGTAGTAATAATAACCACCATTTCTGTATTCACCTGTTTCAGTAGAATGTCAATATGTTGCATCATATGTGTTTGTAAAATGCTTAATGAACACAGAGCCATGACTGAGAGCCAAGATGTTTTCAAAACCTGGTGAATCTATGCCTGTAGAGTATATTAGATCAATAACATAAATGCAAATAGCTGCTAGTAAACTATATCCATTCTGTTTTTAGATTTCTTTATTAGTTATATTTTCTGTTACTTAAATAATAATAATAATCTCTCCCTGTTTGCTGCTAAAGTTGCAATGACCTGCTTCTAAGTCAATAGTCTTTGTTTTTTCCTCCCCACGTGGCTTAGACACTTGAGCTCTTTGATGGCCTTCAAAGGTTAGAAAAATTCAAAGACTGTTAAGTTTCAGTGTTTCTGAAGAAAATCACAAGTACCTATTATCTTAGGTATAATCATAGTGAGGGAGTAAACAAACCTCTCCAAATCTGTTTCAATCTTTGTTGATGAACCTCACAATACTTGGAATAAAGATTTAAATGAATCATTACACACATGTCATTCCTCATGAAAGGCACTGGGCATTCCAGAACTATTTAGCCTTCATGTCACCCATGTTCACCTCATGATTAATTTAGGAGATCTCTTAGGGAAAAATATAAAGAGGGAAGATAAAGTCACATTTAAAAGAGAAAGTAGTGCTATGAGGTAGAATGGCATTTCAGGTAAAACTTTAAAATAAGTGTAAGAAAATAACCATCATAATTACACAGAACTGAACACTTATACTAAAACTGATAATAAAAGTGGAAAAATACACAATCTTATTAATTTTGTGTGAAGTACTATATACACTGGATTATAGAAAGTAATAAAGCAGATTTTGCCTGAAAACTATTAACCAGTTTAGACCTGAAAAATCTCTGAAGATGAATCCGCTATAGAAGGAATATGACAAGTAGCCTTTGCTTGATTCCCAAAGGCCAACAATCCAACACAGGGAATCTTATAGCAACTAATAGAATAGAATAGAATAAATATTGAATGGAAGAATTGGTCCTAAAAATATCATCTATGTGGAGTAACCCTCTAAAGTATATAGGCCAGAAGTGACAATTGTTTGGCTGAGATTGATTGGTGTTTGAATGAGATTTCTATTCTCACTTTGCTTTATGTTGCTTCACGTGCCATGCATTGTAACTGATACAGGAAGAGGAAGGCATATTGTGATGCATCAGCAGTTAAGAAAATAATAAGGCTTTTTTTTATTAGCTGCTAGCTATCCTTTCATACCATATATAATTCGTTCTGAATTATTATCATGCAGACTCCCTTGGAGTCTGCACACCCTGATGCTATGCAGCTTGACAATAAATTATAAATTTATAATACTGTACATGTTAGAAATAGCAGCATTGCATAAACTGATGAAAAAAGCTCCCCAGGGTCTATGCTAGGAGCAGTTTTCCTTGTATGTCCTCCAAGTTTAGAAGGTAAACATAAGCAATAATCTATGATGAATTGTTATTGCTATGAGCAGTTATATTGGACACATAGATTGCTCAGTTGCCTTCACAACTTGGTAAATGGAAGTATCTGGTAT
This sequence comes from Terrapene triunguis, assembly GCF_002925995.2. Lineage (NCBI taxonomy): Eukaryota > Metazoa > Chordata > Testudines > Emydidae > Terrapene > Terrapene triunguis. The sequence goes on along the minus strand of NW_020664417.1, from coordinate 31,655,815 downwards.
AACCATGCTGCTTACTGTGTGCTATTGATATAGAGATATACATCATTTTAAAACACATTATCCCCATTCTTGCTGAGCTTCTTTGGTACATCATGGGAGTTCCATGGCCACAGTGCACCATGGGAGATGGAGTCTAGCTAGGGAGCCCATCCCATAGAGGAGCATTCCGCATCTGAAAGAGTGGGACTGCCCCTGTGCAACAGCTTTCTCATTCAAAAATTTCCCACATAGATGTTTTCGCAAATCTCATCCCATTAACATAATCTTATCAAATGTTCCTTATATCATTAATTCAAGTCTTGTGGTGATGAGGGCATGGTGAAGCAACAGGTGGAGATGACCTCTGCCATTCATAGCCACAATCCTGAATGTAGGTGGCCTTGGGACTAGTCAGCTCTGTTCCTGGGGCAGTGGAGAAGTTTGTCAGCATCCTAGGTGACTGAGAAGCCCTTTTTAGGATAGCACTGCTCACCCTTTACAAAGAGAAGGGGCTAGAAAAGATGCCCTAAACATTGCCTGCCCCATAACAACTGGCCAGACTACTATGGCTGGCAAATAATCCTATAGCTGTCAAAAAACAATAAAGAAGAAAAGACCCATTCTAGGAGCAGGGAATGTCCACATTCTTATGGATGGAGGTGATGCATGAAGGCCTGAGAGAAGAACAGCTCTTGTTTCCAGAGAACTCACCCGCTACAATATTGATATTGCCGCACTGAGTGAGACTAGATTGGCTGGAGAAGTTTCCATCAGTGAGCTAGGAGGTAACTGTACTTTCTTTTGGAAAGGAAAAGCAGAGGATGAAGACAGAATCTGTGGAATTGGATTTGCAATTAGAATGTCTTTCCTGAAACAACTTCCTGACCACACTGTTGTCCTGAATGTATGGCTCATGAAACTTCGATTCGCTCTGAATCCTTTACGGCATGTCACTGTCATCAGTGCCTATGTGCCTACACTGACCAGCACAGAGGAAAGCAAAGAGCAGTTCTACTCTGATCTGGACTCCAACCTCAGATCAACCCTGCATATGACAAGCTTAAACTGCTGGGATACTTAAATGCTAGTGACAGCAGTGATTGGAGAGATGTGGTAGGATGACATGGAGTGGAAAAATGAACACCAATAGATTCTTCCTCTTGAGTAAATGTGCAGAACATATTCTGCCCATCATTAACACCATCTTTAGGACAGAGTGACTAATAGCAAGTCCTTGAGAGAGCAAACACAACCAGCATCAGGAAATGCAATTGATAGCACAGCTTAGGTGGACCGGACATATCTTCAGAATGGAAGACCACAATCTCTCAAAACAGATATTGTACTGGGAGCTGAGGCAGGGCAAAAGAAAGAAGGGTCGTCTGTATAAGCACTTCAAAGATAACCTGAAGAGCAGTCTCCAGTGGGCTGGCATCAATCGCAAAGAACTCTAGCAAATGGCTCAGAACAGGACTCACTGGCAGTCTCTGACAAGATCGGCATACAACTGGTTTGAGCAGGAACGATGAAATCATCTCCAGGCTGTACATGAAAGGCACCACAGAGCTGCATCATCAAACATCATAGATACAGACTTCCCAGGCCCTCAGTGTGACCAACCCAGTGCATCAGTGTTCAGACTTCAGAGTCATATGCATAGCCATAAATGAGAATTGCGACAATATCGTCATCATCAGTGATAGACTACCAACACCAAAGGAGACATTGTCAGATGGACAAACAGGATTAACATGCATAGAAAACATGCAGATACCGCATGACCTATTTGATATCAAAGTCTCTGGATATTTCCATCCAAAGGGTACAGACCTTTGCAGCCCTCTTCCCTAAGGATGAACAAACTGGATGGCAATTATTGGATACCTTAAATCTCCTAAGAGTTTCTAAGCTTTTGATTTAATCAAATGAATGATATAATCACTTTTTTAATCTTCACAATTCCATTGTCAAATTAAATATGTTTTCATCTAAAAATAGCTGCTAAGATACAGTTTGATAAGTTGTACTAGAGTATGGATCATAATCAGTCAAAGCATGCTTAATGGGAGGACAAGAAGAGAATTAGTTACACACTGGGAAAATAATCCTCTTTCTACAATTGTAGAGATAATGAACAGTTGCCTGAATTCCTTTTTTATTTGCTTTCTCTTTTTCGCTTAGGTCATTTTTCATTACCTGAAGGCCCTTGGGAGTTTATTTTAGTCCCATCGGATTGTCAGCTTCACAAAAGCAGTTTCTAATTGGCATTGATTTTAGGAAAGATACCTGTCTGTTCAATCATGAGGTGTGAATCAAGTCAGGCTCTGTAAGTTCACATGATGTGAACAGGAAGACATTCACCTGACAGCTCCCTGCCCAAAGGTGAATTGTCTATAGCTGTAGTGATCTATAAAGATACCAGAGAGTTTTGGAAGTTTTGGACTCTCTCGCTTTCTCTTTTAATTAGAAGCTTTTGCCAAAATTTGTTCCAATTCCTGATAGAAAACTTTATCATCAGGGCAGAGAGGAATTGGACACACATGTAGTTTTCACCCAGGTGCAGTAGAATCTCAGAGTTACAAACACCAGAGTTATGAACTGACCTGTCAACCACACACCTCATTCGGAACCGGAAGTATGCAATCAGGAAGCAGCAGAAACAAACAAACAAAAACAAATACAGTACAGTATTGTGTTAGACATAAACTACTAAAAAATAAAGGGGAAGTTTAAAAAAAAGATTTGACAAAGTAAGGAAACTGTTTCTGTGCTTGTTTCATTTAAATTAAGATGCTTAAATGCAGTATTTTTTCAGCATAGTAAAGTTTCAAAGCTATATTAAGTCAATGTTCAGTTGTAAACTTTCGAAAGAACAACCATAATGTTTTGTTCAGAGTTATGAACATTTCAGAGTTATGAACAACTTCCATTCCCAAGGTATTCATAACTCTGAGGTTCTATTATAGTTCAAAAAGATCTGGAGCTCGTGGTAAAGTGGCCCACCTCTACAAGGACTAAGATTCAGTGTGTAATATCTCCTTCCACTTGCCCCAAATTCCCCATGTGAGAATTGGGGATGGAAGCATGTTTAGATCCCTGGAGTGAGAAAAATAAGCAATGTATGTAGATTAGATGTGGATCCTTGTGGAATGAATTAGGGGAAACATAGATGAAAGGTTCCTGTTCAACAGGATATGAGGGAATTTATATGATGCTTCAGCCAGGAACACAATAAAGGAGGAGAGGTCTTGATTCCCCAGAGGGCTCATTTTATCACCGCACAGCAATGTGAGCAGGAAGGATGGTCTTGTAGTTAAGGCACAGAGCAGGGATTCAGTAGATCTATATTCAGTTTACAGATCTGCCACAAACTTCATCTAGGGCAAGTCACTTAATCTCTCTGTGCTGCCATAAAATGGGGTTAATAATTCTTCCTTTCTCTCTCCCTGTTGTCTGTCTTGTCTATTTAGACTGTAAGCCCTTTAGGACAGGTATCTTACTATCTTTTGCACAGTGCCTAACATAATGGGCCTCTAGGCAATACCATAATGCAAGTAGTAAAGTGCTTCATCCTTCATAAATGGTGTGGCACTGGAACATGAGACATACATATCCTACTAACATTGCTGAGGCCCCTGTCACGCAGGGAACCTCTGTGGCTTTGGATGTCACAGCATTTTCTGCAGTGACGCTGTCTTCACAAATGTAGTTTACAGAAAGTAGAATATTGAAACTTGAAAGTCCTGTAAGCAAAAACATGGCTTGAGAAGTACTCAAAGTACATCATGCATAAACTTTACATAATGTATTAAATGGAAATGTTATTGATTAGGTATGTGTATAGAAAATACTGGATTAAATTCATGTCTGGTCCAACTCTATTCAAATTAGAAAGAAACCAGGGGAAATGGATTTTTATAAGCAGAACAACAAAATGAAAAGGGATGAACATTAAAGTACATGTTGTTACATGAAGGTTGAAGTTGACTCAGTAGGTCTATTGGGTAAAATACTGGATTCACTGAATTGATTTGGATGGCTTGAGTGCATGCTATTCAGAACACAAGAAACTCAAATCCCCAGCATTTCCTTTATCTCTTTTGGAATAGTCTGACTGGCGATTATAGCTGTGTAAGCAGTTAGGGTGTTTCATGAGGTAGAGAAGCAAATGTACAAATGAAAACATCAAACACTTCAAGACTGTTTGTTTTCCCTTAAAACTTGTATTGCTCAGGGTGCCGAGAAAGCAATATTTACAACTGACAGAACAAATGGGTTTTGCCTTGCCATAAAACAAAACAGAAAAACTGCACTGTGGGCCATCACCTCAGCCCTGTGGTGACTAGGCATGGAATCCCCCTTATTCTTCTCCTCCTCCTTCCCATGCCACTGTTACACAATTTTCTGCCTTTCTATTTGGGACCTTAATTAACCTCCAATCTCTAGTGTTGCCTTATCCTTCCCTGAGCAAGTGGAGGAGGAAGCAAAGCCAAGTTTATACCAAAAGATCGTCTTACACAATAATGGATGAGTGATAATGGCAGTTTTCCCATGTGGTAAGGAAAGAGAAAAACAGGCTAGCAAGATTAGAAAACACAATCAAACATGGCTCTTGGCCCATTGCCTAGTCCGCACCCTGTAATTCAATAAAGGATGGTAGGTAGTGGTAATCCTGAGTTTCAATACTTCTTTTCAAGTTTGGAGCAAAGGTAAAGGAACATTTTGGTACTGAATATCGTGTGCTAAATATTGTTCTTTGATCTTGACTTTTTCCCTTTTTTATTTCTGTTGTCTTGCTCTTATTAACTCCTTTGTCCTCTAGGGTGACTGTCAGTGCAGTAATGTAGTACAGCTCTACTTGGGAAATAAGGTTTCTTGTTTCTGCTGGAGCTACCTCCATTTTCTTTTCCACATCTATACTCAATGGATGTTTTGAGACTAATACAGAACATAAGAAATGTCCTTTCCACAATGATTAAACTTGCCATTCTCTGGCATACAGTGGCTCAGTGTTGGGGACATCAAATAAGAGCATAGGATAGATAGTTTCTGATCCAGGGAAGACTGTGAACTCAGGCCTTCTTACTTTGGAGATACACAACAAGCTGATATGCTGCTGCCTGGCAACTGTACATTATTTTTATAAACTATTCACATAGTTTGTGACATCAGACGACTCCCTATTCAAGAGGTCAGATTGGGAAAACAAAGTTGGTGGTACCCTTCCAAAGTAAGCTCTGATCGTTGAATTGCCAAAATGAAACATGACTCATAGTACATTGTGCAGTGATCATGTAACCACTCCCATTCAATGTTGTGCTCTGTCCCCCTGTAGGGGTGGTTGGACACATATAAAGGCTAATGAGGCTGCTACAGCATTGGCTAACAAACTGTGGTCTTTTAATTGAGGCTGTAGAGTCTAATGCATTCAGATATAGAGGTCCCATGTTCAATCTCCACTGCCGACTCACCCTGGAGTCGGATGTTACAAGCAGTGGATCATACAGGGATTGGAGTAGGTTACGTACAAAATAAGTTTGTGAGTGCTCTATGGGCTTCTTGAGCTTGGTTCCCCTTGGTGTGTCTTAATGTGCCCATGGGCTCACAGGCTCAGATTAGCCAATGTTTACTTGGTGCACTTGAATAGGGCCCCATCTCAGAAGGACTCCTGACAGGCATCCTGGGGCCCAAATCTGGCCCATCAAATCAATTTGGCCTGTCACCCTGTAATCTCACATGCTGGAAGGGAGGAATTCTCCCTCCCACTTCCCCAGTATCACCACACTGCTCCTATATCATCCACATGGAGTTTATGACCTGCTGCTGGCTACAGAAGGCATGTCACTGCTCCAGTAGCAGACTGTGCTGCCTAGCTGCCCTGAGAGCTGTTTGCATATAAACAAAGCATGCTCAGGCTATTGCTGCTGTCAGACTGCTCTAAGAGCTGGTGCTGATTGTTGTTGCCCCATGGAACAGTATGTAGCCTCTTTAAAAAAGTGTATGCCCCCTGATTTTGTGTTGCTCCACTACCAATATAACATGCTCTATCTAGTTTAAGGAAGGTATGTCTGAGGTGCAATTGCCATAGTGCACAGGGCCCCAGAATTCTTTAATCTGGCTCTGTGGGCTTGGCATGGCTCCTTCTCAATTGGGAGCATAGATGGGGCGGGGGGGGGGAAGAGGGAAGAGTCTCTCTTGTTTACAAGCAAGCAGCTTGATCACAGCCTCACATAGCAGCCAGAACTGCTGATCAGGCACCCATAACTGCAACCAATAGAGAAAACAAGACCTGCTGTATAGGATAAAGTATAGAGAAGGAAAGAGAGGCAGAAAGGCCTGTGATAGAAAAAGGGCGACAGACCTGCACTAGGCTCCCACTAAGAAAACAGCCAGGAGACTGAAGGGGACTGCAAGCCCTAAAATTGAAGAGCTGATAGACTTCATTAGAGGTGAGGATCCAGGAACTGAGCTGACTGAGAACAAGCTAAGGAGGGATCTTTGCGGAAAAGCCGAGACCCTAGAAAGAGCACATCAAAGGGGGAGGAAGAATAGTGAAGGAACTGACCAAAAGGACACCTCTCTCATTGTCAATTGTGCTGATATCTGATTCTCCCTCTCCTGTCTTACATGAGGAATTCAGAGTACTAGCCGTGTTAGTCTGTATCCGCAAAAAGAACAGGAGTACTTGTGGCACCTTAGAGACTAACAAATTTATTTGAGCATAAGCTTTCATGGGCAACAGCCCACTTCATCGGATGCATGTAATCTGATGAAGTAGGCTGTAGCCCACAAAAGCTTATGCTCAAATAAAATTATTAGTCTCTAAGGTGCCACAAGTACTCCTGTTCTTTTAACATGAGGAATGACATAGTTAACAATGTTGACATTTAAATGATCATCGAGGGACATCTAAGTTAACAACTCACTGAGATGAATTGGGCAGTCCATATCTCACAGAACTATTGCACCAGGCTTTGTGCAGGCTTGTATAGATATCACTGCATTCGTTACACACCATTCATGTTTTTTTTAAATCTTCCTCGCAACCATAACAGAAAACAACTTAAAAAAAAAAAGTCAGATTTTGGAGAGCAAGATAGTAGTGTCAGACAAGAACCAAAATGGCATATGGATATGTACTGATTTTTTTTCTGAGCTCTGGTCACGCAAGGCAAAATATGTGCTATGCTCTCATTCCTGCCTGAAGACAGAAGGAATGTTATTTGCATGAAGTGCAATTTGATGGGTGTGTTGGAGGAAAAAATTCTTGGATTAGAGGGGCAAACTGAGATACTACTGAGAATCAGAGAAGCTGAGGAGTTCCTAGATAGGCAGATTCAAGAACCACCAGTGCCCAGGTTCAAGCAAGAATGGAATTGGCCACCAAGGAATGAGAAAGAAAAGAAGTCAAAGATGTGGCGTGGCAATTCATAACCACCAGAGGCAGAAGGTCATTGCAGCATTCTACATGGCTAGAGACAGAAGCCATGGCCACCAGAGAAAAGAGGACCAGGAGAAATTCCACACAGAAGTTTCAAATTGAAATCAGGTCCTCAAAGTGGAAACTTTGGAAGATACCTCTCAAGATCCAGAAGGTCCAAGTGAATGGAAAGATGTACAGGACACACAGTGGAATCCATGACACCACATCTGCACTACTATTTTTACCCATATGAGGTAGATTAAAGCTAGTGTGAGTATGCCTACCCATGCTACAATTGCACCTTCATTCGTGCTGTAGACATACCCTAAATTGCAGTGTAGATGTACCTGTGACAAAATGACAATATCCTGAACAATCCTTATGGAATTAAGATTGGCCCAACTAGTAAGAAAATCAAGCCCACAAAGAGTTCTCCAGCTGTCCAAGGAAGATGGACAATCCTTGCTGGAGACTCAATACTCAGGAGAATTGAAAGAAAATTGTGCAAGGAATATGAGGACAAGAGGACAGTGTGCTGCCATCCTGGCGCAAAGGGACAAGACATCATTCTGAGATCGGAAGGGCTTCTTGGATGAGCAAGGATCCATTGATGATTGTTCATATTGGCACTAATGACACTGTGTTGCGGGATATCTGGCAAGAGTAGATGACTCTGAGAGTAGAGGGAACTCAAAGGCATGCTAAAGAAGAAGAACATCCAAGCAATCTTCTCTGAGATTGTTCCTGTCCCACAAGCAAAGGAAGACAGAAGGCAGAAGAGTCTGGAAGTGAACTGCTAGCTAGGTAAGTGGTGTAGAGTTTGGGTTTTGTGGAACACTGGGTACTTCTGTGGGGAGAGGGAAGCTGTATAGTTTGGATAGTCTCAACCTCACTACAAGGGGGACCAATCTCCTCAGGAACAGGCTGGGTAGAGTAGTTGGTGTGTGGGGGAAATAATAATAAAAGGTGAGGGTAAAAATAGGGAAGATATGAGCACTCAGCACAAAATTGAGATGTCAGGAACAAAATTAATCAAGGAACCAAAGGATATGAAGAGAAGAAATTCTTTAATTGCCTATACACCAGTGCTAGGAGCCTGGCTAACAAACAAGAAGAATTGAAATTGCTCATGTATGAGCATAAATTCCGTTTTGTTGGTATTACTGAAACCTGGTGGGATGAGCCACAAGTCTGGAATGTTAAAATCCATGGTTATAGCCTATTTAGGAAGGATTGAGTAGGCAAAAGAGGAGGGGGAGTGGCATTCTGTCAAAAATGGCATTACCTGTTTCCGAGTCACTGAAAACTCATAAGAAAATGATCTTGAATGCTTATGGATCAATGTCCTAACAGATAAATCACAAGATGGGGAATTAGTTATTGTCTGCTATAGACTACTAAATCACACCAAGGAGCAGGATGACCACCTCCTTATGCACCTGTCTATAATGTGTAAGGGGGGGGGAGGGAACTGCATAATCATGGGGGGACTTCAATTTGAATGACATATGCTAGAAGTCTTATGCTTCCAGTACTAAAACATCCTTGGAATTTCTAAACATTATAGATGACAATTTCCTAACTCAAAAGTGTTGCAGTCAACACCAGGAAATTCTTTATTACACCTTGTCCTAACAGATCAAGAGAAACTGATCACAATAACTAAAAATTAATTAGGTACAAGTGGTTATGACTTGATCATATTTCTAATGTGTGAGCAAAATGAAGTCCAGACCAGTTATATTAAAGTATATATTAAATATATATATATATGTTTGGTGCTTTAATAAGGCCAATTACACAAAGCTAGGACAAAGAATTAAATCAGGAAAATGTGAATCATAATCTGGAATCATTTAAGAACATCTTACTAAATACCCCAACACCCACAATTCCAAAACTGCGGAAGATAGCTGTGCTGGTTAAAAAAAAAAAAAAAAAAGACCTGGTTTACAGGGGAAGTGAAGGTAGTGATAAAATGTATAAAATAATATATAACAATGGGAAGAAATGAGAAGCTGATAGTTATGTATATAAATCAGAAGTTGGGTATATAGGGGTTTGCTTGGTAAACTGGACACAAGCAAACAATGTGTTTTAATACAGCTAAATGTAAATGTATACATCTAAGAACAACAAAGAATGTCGGCCATACTTATAGAATGGGGGCGGGGAGTCTCTATCCTGAGAAACAGTGACTCTGAAATAGATTTGTGGGTCGTAGTGGATAATCAGCTGAACATAAGTTCCCTATGTGATAGTGGGCCAAAATAGCTAATGCAATTCTGGGATGGACTAAACAGGGGAACCTTGAGAAGGAGTACAGAGATTATTTTACCTCTGTATTGGCACTGGTACAACTGTTGCTGAAATACTATGTCCAGTTCTGGTACCCATAATTCAAGAAGGATATTGATAAGTTAGGGAGGGTTTAGAGAAGCGCCATTTGAATTATTAAAGGATTAAAAAATATGTCTTACAGTGAGAGACTCAAGTAGCTCAATCTATTTAGCTTAATAAAAAACAACGTTAAAGGTCATTTTGATTAAAGTCTGTAAGTATCTACATGGGGAATAAATATTTAATAATGAGCTTTTCAATCTAGCAGAGAAAGGTATCACATGATTCAATGGCTGGAAGTTGAAGCTAGACAAATGCAGACTGGAAATAAGGCGTACTTTCTTTTACAATGAGGGTAATTAGCCATTGGAACAGCTTACCAAGGGTTGTGGTGGAGTCTCCATCATTGACAATTTTTAAATCAAGATTGGATATTTTTCAAAAAGATATGCTCTGGGAATTGTTTTGGGGGAGTTCTATGGTCTGTGTTATAGAGGAAGTCAAACTATATTATCACGATTATCCATTTGGCCTTGGAATGTATGAATTGGAATTTATGAAAGTCTGTAAATAGCTTTAAATAGAAAAAAGCCACTTCACAACTCTCAGCATTCTCTCCCCTACTCCAGTGTAATGCAAGTAGGGTAATATTTGAAAAATGCAGTACATCTAATTCTCTCCAAAATTACAATATTAGTATTAATAACAACACTTGGCATTTATATAGATCTTTACATGTCAAAAGCACTTAACAGATATAAATTCCTTAAAATGTGAACTTCAGTTTTACCCTCACATTGTCTTGTTTGTCTCTCTGCCAACACAGAAATACTGTCTGATCTACGACTTGGATCCAAAGCCAAATGAAGTGAAAGGAGAGGCTTTCCACTGATTTCAATAGCTTCAGATCAGACACTTAATAGAATTAAGAGAATATGAGCTTCTAATTTATCTTACAATTACTGCTGTCATTTTTTGTGTAACATACTAGTATCTAACATGATAGATTGCCAGCAGTGCTAAGGAAATTATTGCAATACACGTCACCAATTATTGGTGGCAAGCTCCATTTACTGTCTAATCACTTTATATGTGGGTTATTCTGTTAATCTCCTATCAAATGTTAATATTATGCACATAGAATGAAAAGATTTGGGGCTGGATCTTCAGCTAGTGTAAATTGGCATAGTACCATAGAAATTAATGGAGTTAAACCAGCTAAGGATCTGACCCATTGTCTTCTCTTGTTAATGTGTTGAATCCTTCATCAGAATCTCTAGATTTCATTATATGAACAAGATCCAGCTGTAATAACTGTGTCAGAGGACAGGAAGAAACTGATAGCAAACACCAAAAAAAAGGGGGGGGGGGGGTTTCCCCTCCTGATGCTATCAATAAATTTGTGAAATAACATTTTCAATTTTGTCATGGTTAAAAGGTTACTATTGTGAAAGTTTCAATTTTCTGTCTCCCTGGCAAAATCAAAATGAGACCATTAGGAGTGAGATTAACTCAGAAGTTCTGGGCTGGTGGGGAGAGAAGACATGAGAAAAGGAAAGCTCGTGATTTTATTTCACCTCTAATCAAAAACAGAGAACTTGGGAAAAGTTTTGTGGGGAGTAAGATTAAAAAAAAAAAAAAAAAAGCCAAAATTCACCAAGCTCAGTTTGTCTTGAGAACACAATTTATATCTTTGGAAAATTTTAATGATGAGGGTGGGGGCAGGCATCTGGGCGATTTAGAAAATTAAGAAACATTTAAAATAAACATTTGAAGTAAATTAGTTGAAAGCTGCCATTTAGATACTGCTGCATGCTACCAATTATTTACATTATGCAAAAGATGGCTATTTCTAGAATAGGGAATAAATATGGGAAGCCATTATACTCAGTGCCCTGTGATTGGTGGGTATTTTGACATCCAGAAGTAAGAAGTTTACTTGTAGGAGCACAGAGGAGACGGAATATCAAAGAGAAAAGTTATTTTTATTAACAGCTATGTAGTGCAACACGAAAGTAAAATCAATGCATTAAGAGTAAGAGACAGAAGCACTAGTCCCTAAAGGGGCTAACAGCTTATGAAGATGAGTCATAACACTTAGGGGAGCAGAAATCTCGATGTACATTTTTTTTTTAAGATAAAAAGAAAGGATCAAATAGAGAAGATAGATTATTCTGCAGAGGTAAAAAGGATGCCAGCACTGATAGGAATGTATATATTGCTTAGAGAGGATAGCTCACAGTCAAAATAACTAGCACTCAACTAAGCTCTTTCTGTCATTATGCCATTTTATGAAAATGAGAGACAGTAACATAAATCTGGGAAATTTGGTATCAAAAATATTATCAAGATTAAAAGTTGGCAATAACTTTGCTGTATTGCTCTGCTTCACATCTAGCTATCTATCTATCTTTACTGTGTTCATCTGAGATCTCCCAAAAATGTGCCCTATATACAGTATAGACTCCTGCCTATGTGTAGTTACTGCCCTTGTTCCCTGAAGACCAGGGCCGGCTCTGGCTTTTTCGCCGCCCCAGGCGAAAAAGCCTCCGGCCGGAGCCCCGGGGGGAGGGCAGCGAGCCCCGGCGGGGGCTCCGCTCTCCCCCCGGCGGCCGGGGGGAGGGCGCCGGGGGGGGG
>NW_020664417.1:31614585-31643036 GCF_002925995.2 Terrapene triunguis | reverse complement strand
GCCCTGCTGAAGACAACAGTTAGCATGTGTAGTTAAAAAACGTAATTTGTTGTAATTTTCTTTTTAATTATTATATTTTCATGCCCCTCCTACTTCCTCCTCCTTTTTCTTCTTCCTCCTCCTTCCCATGCACACATTCCAAATGATCTAAACATAGAATGATAGGACTGGATGGGATGTCGAGAGAGGTCTTCTAGTCCAGTCCCCTGCACTCATGGCAGAACTAAGTATTATCTAGACCATCACTGACAGTTGTTTGTCTAATCTGCTCTTTAAAAATCTCCAGTGAAGGAGATTCCACAATCTCCCTAGGCAATTTATTCCAGTGCTTAAGCACCCTGACAGTTAGGAAGTTTTTCCTAATGTCCAATCTAAATTGCTTCTTGTCCTATCCTCAGAGGTTAAAGAGTGCAATTTTTCTCCCTTCTTCTTGTAGCAATCTTTTATGTACTTGAAAACTGTTATCATGTCCCCCCGACGTCTCTTCTCTAGACTAAACAAACTCAATTTTTTCAACTTCCCTCATGGGTCATGTTTTCTAGACTTGAATCACTTTGTTGCTGTTCTCTGGACATTCTCCAGTTTGTCCACATCTTTCCTGAAATATGGCGCCCAGAACTGGACACGATACTCCAGTTGAGGCCTAATCAGGACAGAGTAGAATGGAAAAAAATACTTCTCCTGTCTTGCTTACAACACTCCTGCTAATACGTTCCCAGAATGATGTTGGTTTTTTTTTTTTTTTTGCAACTGTATTATACAGTTGACTCATATTTGGCTTGTGATATATTTTATGCTTTTTGGATATGTCACCAGAATGCCGCAAGACGTTAAGAGAAAACTGTTCTCCGGGTGGCTTGTAACATCCGGGATAAAATTCCACCAACTGAGGGGTGGAGGTGACTCAGAGGCAGACCACGTATTACATAGGTGCATCAAGTCTGTTCTAGCATTGGACTCTCAGACCATCAAGCCCTTGGAATGGACCAAATGATCACTGCGGCCAACAGTTCAGCTAAGCATTGAAGAAGCTCAGGATCAGGAGAACCACAAAAGTGGCCTCTTAACAGACACAGCACAGATTCTTATCCCCTCCCCCCCTTTTTTTTCTTTCTTTTTTTTTGGCTTAACTTTCACTTAACTCCTTCACTCACAAACCAAGGTGAACAATATATGCACTCACTCTTATATAGAAAATATATTTCCAGCTCCCCCACCACCATCCCCTATAAACTAATCATACTATAATACCTACAGATTAAGTGGACGAAAGAGCAATATTGTTATTTCTATATTAAAAAATGTTGGAGACCTGCAGATATTACAATAGTGGGGTGGGAACTAGATAAGCTCATACTGTAGATAGAGTAGGCCCTTCAATTTCACAAAATTATGTAATTATCGGTCAGTTATAGCTGTAATCTATGTGTGTATATTGATAGTTATTAAGCCTATGTTTTAGTTTAATGATGTGATTTGTTATTTCAAATAGTTGTTGATCTTAAATGTTAATTTTCTCTGTTTTAAAATGTATAGTTATAGCAACATTAACTTTAAAGATATTTTGCCTTTGAAAATAGAGTACATCTATTAGTTCTTATTTTCTCTATCTTGTTGTTTGCATTGTGGGTTGTCTGACAATAAGAAATATTATAAAAAATAATGCATTCCATTACTCCTCGGATAAGAGGCAGGTGTAATTGCATTATGGGAACTGATTTTTTTTTTCTATGCAGCTTGGTTCTTGCCTGCAAATCTCTTCCAGGAATGAAGCATTAAAGCAATGTTATTTGATATGAAGCTTGTTCTGAATGGCTTCAACCCCCCACTCAGAATTCTGATAACCATGATAACCCTATTGCTTTACCTCATATCTAATCATGTTACTCTTCAATACATAAGAGAAAATGTATATCAGTGTGGGGGGTGTTGTACAAAATATTTGCATATAACTGGAATAAAGTGCTTAGCTTGAGTTTCTAAATAGATATATCTATTTTGTATACTGATTAATGCTACATGATCTTAACCTTGAGTGACTGAACAGGACTACTTTCGTACATTAGATGTGATGAGGGCATCAAGGAGATGAAAATAAAGAGCTTTGTAGTAATCTGTTAGCTGAATGTTCTAACTGCCTGATAATATGTGCATCATGGATTGGAAATGATAATGAAACATCTTCATAGACACAATTGTATAAAAAGGAACAAAGGAAATGTTTGTGAAAGTGTTAACTGGAACAGGGAAGGGAAAAGATGTCATTAAACTAACAAGAAGAAAATCTTTACTAAGGTGAATCTCGGTATTCACCAAAACATAAATACGTGCATTATTACATACAGTCTGAATGTTTTTATATGAAATATCCTGAAATGTCTGTGTTAAAGCCATGAATGTTTTAAAGGGATCAGTTTAAAAATAAGCAGACAAAAACTAATTTTTTAATTCGGAGATGAAGTTACAGGTGGATCTGGTCAAAAATTACCATCAGCATTTTTTTTCTCCAGGACAAATGTCCATGTTTGTTCAGTTTTGTGTGTGTGTGCATGTTTTTCAATTAAAAGCTGAAAGCATCAAATATTTTAGAGAATTTTTGATTAAAACAAAATGTCAAATTTTTTTGTATAAAAATACATTTTTGACCATCTATAATTTCAAGTGCAGAAAGCCCCTTAATTTTTGCATTTCTTAGCTTTTCAGTGCTAAGCTATGAAACCTTATCATTCTCGTATTGGTGTTAGTATAGGTAATACATAGTATCTATGGAAATAGAAGGAGACAGTATCGAGAAAGCCATCAAAATTATGTGAGCATTGGAAAGATTCTCTTACAATTAGAGACAGGATATGCTTCTAATTGCAATCAGAGATGTGATTGCAGCTCTGGTAGATTTACCCACACTAGCTTTAATCTAGCTGGCATGGGTATCAATTAGCAGTGAAGATGCAGTGGTGCAGACTTCAACAATCATTGGAAGTTAAAAGCCAGACAAAATTCAAATTAAAAATAAGGCACATAGTGAAGGTGATTAACCTTTGGAAAAAAATACCAGGAAAGTAGTGGATTCTCCATCTCTAGAAGTTTTCAAATCAAGACTGGATGCCTTTCTGGAAGATATGCTTTAGTAAAACAATAGTTATTGGCCTCAATAGCAGGGTAACTGGATGTAATTCAGTAACACAGATGTAATTCTATTATCTGTGCTAAAGAAGAGGCCAGACTAGATGATTTAATTCTCCCTTCCAGCCTTAACTTCTGTGAATCTGGATATAATCATGAAACACGACTACATTATACTGCCAGAAGAGTGACAAACTTCACTACATTTTATTCTAAAAACTGTGTCAAAATTGTACGCTATATACCATTTCTATATTTTCCCTCGAAGGCCCGTGTTCTATTAGGTTAGGTAACAGTGTGTGCATTTCTTCTATTTAATACAATATGCATTCAGTTGTTCAGTTTTTGCATGGTTTCATCACTGAATCTTTCTCTCAGGTATATGTTTCAGTTCTTGATCTCTCCATACATATATCCCTCTCCTCAGTGTCTATGTTCATTACTTGATCTTTAAATCCATTAATATCTGCCTTTCTCTTAAGTGTTTGTGTTTGGGACTAGATCTCTTTAACACAATTAGTTTATTTGTCTCCCTCTTGATTGGTTATATACCACACTTGATCTCTTTTTATTAGTGTATCTCTCCTGTGGGTGGTGACTATTACCTTTGATGAATATGAGCATTTATTTTTAGCTGTGAAAGGCCCAGACCAGCTAGGATTCAGGCAATGTGATAATATTTATTGTCTTCTCATTATTAACATTCCTAGATATAAAGCATTAATGGTTCAGGGCTGTCTGAAGTATTAGAGTTATCGCAACGTAAGTGTGGGCTTCCAAGAAAACATTGAGGAACTATGGTTGTTCAGTACAGGGAGCATACTACTATGCAGTGGCCTTTTTCAATATGTTTGTTTTTATTAACAATGTGTTCATATTTTTAAATATTCCTTTCTGTCCTTGTTTAGAGTGTTCTGGCTTGGGGGTCATTTTTCCAAAACATTATGTCTAACATTAGAATTTGAATTGTATATTTACATCTCAGGTTTCTTCTATCTTTATATATCATTAAGGTTTGGGTCATTGGAACTGATGGGTTCATCAGCCACCATTCATTTGGGATAAATATAAGAAAAAGTTAAACTCTTTTGTGGAATCAGATAGCTGGAAAAATAGCAGCTTTCACCCAGAAGAAATGCACATGCCAGGCATGTATGGGTGGAGAGGTATAGTTTTGTGAAGTTCTGGGTGTCTGTAAAAGAGAGGATGAAAGACTAGTAAAGCAGAGAGAAAAGGCAACAAGGAAGCAGCAGACACAGCCATGGAAACACTGGTAGCATGACCCTGAGAACAAGCTGAGAGAGTTTGGGGGCTGTGTGCTGGCTAGAAAGGGGCTTGGAGCACTGAGCAAAGAATCATGCTGTTTGCTTCCTACTGTGTTCAGGGAAAATGGGACTTTGTGCATACTTTGTAAATAAACTGAATTGCATCAAAGATATCTGACTCCCTCATCAATTTTTTTTTTCTTACCAAAACAACTGTCAGGACTTGGAATATTGGCTAACTGCTTGGGTCAAAAAAGGAGGAACAATATGATCACAGTGGGCATCTGACTCATGAAGCTACACCAGTATGTCTTCTGGCCATGTGTTGAAACTGTTTTCGTTATTGTCCCAGTGCCACCCTCTTCTATTTTTCTCCTCAACCAATCAATGGCACCATCTCTCTTTACAGAGCATGGTGTATGCGCCAATGAGTTCTTTGATGGCTGCTGAGTCCAATGCGTGAGTGACAATCCTGTCCACAGGTCGGGCACACCCACGGACTAGAAATGTTCTGAATCTGAGCAGCAGATACTTTCCTTGTCTGATCACAAAGCTTGATCCAGTCCACCTCACTACGCCTCGCTCCATCAGCAAGTTGATTCTGCCAAACAGAATGGCATTCTGTACTTCTTTCCCAATCATCCACAGAGTTCCAAATGCTACTAAGTCGTCTCTGCAAGATGAAATCTGCAAAAGTGGTCTGTCTCTCTTTCTAGACCCTTTGTGAGCTTCAGAGAACAGCACACTCTTCAGGATCCTGTAATCTCCATTTGCTCAACATGTCCAAGCCACCTGAGTCTTTTCTTACTAATCAACATTCCCATGAATGACATACCTGCATAATTTAACACTTCTACCTTTGTCACTCTGTCTTGTCATCTTATTCAAAGAATTTTATGCAAGCATCTGATATGAAAGCTGTTTAGTTTTTTGATATGTTTGGCATAAGTCATCCATGTTTCTGAGCCATACAGAAGAGTGGATAAAACATGTCTCATAAATATGGATTTTCACTTTAGTTGACAATTTGTTACTGTTCCTGGCTCTGTCTTGCAAGAGACCACAGTTCCTGGCTGCTTTGCCGATTCTACTAGTGAGCTCAGCATCAAGATCTACATTGCTGGAAACAAATAGCATCTAAGGTGATATCTGGAACTGATTCTGAAGAACCTTGGTTCTTGATAAGTCTTCTTATTGCTAGCCCAAAGATTTTGCATGACTCAGAGAACTTGGTAATAAGATGTTGTAGGGCATCAATACTGTGAGCCACAAGGGCTGCATCATTTGGGCCTTGAAATTGAAGTCAGTGGGGTTTCATACTGATGTAGGAACCTGCCCTCATGGATCTGTTAGCAACCGAGTTGCCTTAATACCCAATCTGTAAAATGTGGGATAAAATACTTTCCTGGTGGTGTTAGGATTAATTAGTCAATTTAAGCACAATGCTATAATAGAAGTATAAGCGCTAAGTAATATGGTTAAAATGGAATATGGCTAATATGGTTATACTGGCACTAGAAAAGGTTCAGAAAAGGGCAACTAAAATGATTAGGGGTTTGGAATGGGTCCCATATGAGGAGAGATTAAAGAGGCTAGGACTCTTCAGCTTGGAAAAGAGGAGACTAAGGGGAGATATGATAGAGGTATATAAAATCACGAGTGATGTGGAGAAAGTGGATAAGGAAAAGTTATTTATTTATTCCCATAATACAAGAACTAGGGGTCACCAAATGAAATTAATAGGCAGCAGGTTTAAAACAAATACAAGGAAGTTCTTCTTCACGCAGCGCACAGTCAACTTGTGGAACTCCTTACCTGAGGAGGTTGTGAAGGCTAGGACTATAACAGCGTTTAAAAGAGAACTGGATAAATTCATGATGGTTAAGTCCATTAATGGCTATTAGCCAGGATGGGTAAGGAATGGTGTCCCTAGCCTCTGTTTGTCAGAGGATGGAGACGGATGGCAGGAGAGAGATCACTTGATCATTGCCTGTTAGGTCCACTCCCTCTGGGGCACCTGGCATTGGCCACTGTCGGTAGACAGGATACTAGGCTAGATGGACCTTTGGTCTGACCTGGTACGGCCATTCTTATGTTCTTATGTTCTTATGAAGTTTTCTAGCTAGTTAAAAAGCCCATGACATTGCTCTTTCTGTTTGGATGGGAGATACTTAGACATATTTCTTATGTCAGAAAAAATGGTGAAGTGTGTTTTTTTTTTTAAAGGGTGAGACAAAGTTTTTGGCTCCATGAAATATAATTAGTACTAAAAGCTCATTAAAATACTCATGTAGACAGAGTCCTGGAGGGGGAGCTTGGAGGGAAGGCATGTCCTTCTTCTAGCTATGTCTTATGTTATTCCATATGGGCAATTTAGCTATGGGTTCAACCTGTTCTCTGATACTCACTGTGCATCACTTTATATGTTGGGAAATCAGCAATGGTGCTCAGACATTCATGTGTAACATGCCAAAATTTAAGATAATGCATATTTCATATCAAAAGTCAGGTTTTTTTGTTGAAAGTGAAGACTGGCAGCCAGGAATATCTATGTCTAATTTGACTGTATCACAGAGTCATTTAATTACAAAGAGATGACTTCACTGTAAAGTGAAGGAGTGAATAAGATTTGCCAGAAATCACCTATGTGTAGGGGAAGAAGATGTATAATATCTCTCCTCCCTGAGGAACAGGAATGGGAGAAGACTCTTAACAGGTATGAGAGCTTCCACCTAGAGTGGGAGAGGGAAGGAAAGAATAGATGATCCCCTGCCAAATCCTCTCCACTGTTAATAGAACAAGGTCCATCCCCAAAAGTGGCACCTATCCATCCATTTCTTTCCCAGCTGTCAAATAGTCTTCAGTGGCAAAAGCCCTTCCATTCTGCTGCTAACTGCCAAATACTCCAGTTCCAGTTCCTCTTCCTTTCAATGACTGCTGCAAAGGCTAATGTGTTACTATAATGTAACTGGTAAATCAACTTTGTTTGTTGTGTTATTTGTTTTGATGTTTTATTGAATGAAATTGTCTGCATAGGAATGTTTTTTCCAACATTTTGGGTCAGCTGTAGAATCTTATAGCTGGCATATGGCAGGAATGAGGGGGTCGGGGTGTGTCATTGCAGAATTTCTACCTGTTGTGCCACAAAAAATGTAAGGCTCTGGTTATAAGTAACAACGAGACTGGCTTATAGAGATAGAAGATTTTAAATAGCTTGCAACTTTGCCTACCTTTTCCCTTCTCAGTTTGCTAGCAGATGCTTTCTGGAAAGTCTGTGATTTACTACCTGTCTTGAATGATTTCAAGGGCTCACTAGACATCAGTGGTGTCTAGTGACATACTTGCGGCTGATGGTGACGTGCCTTCCTCTAAGAGCAGAGTCGCTCATGGGTCAGCTACTAAAAAATCACTGGCAGAAAAAAGGACACGACAAAATACCTTCATCTTCTGTCCCTATTATATTGAAAAAATGGGAATTCTATTATAAGAATCATGAATTATAGTTCCTCTTTGGCCTCTGAATGACTCACTGTCTCCCTGTTGCTTTAAGGTAGACAAGGAGGCAGTTGGTGATGAAAAGCAGCTTTTTAAGTTTATACTGCAGGTGTTGAAACCTAGGACAGGTTTTCACACACTGGTCTCCATATTTGTAGGTCTAAATCATGGTTAATCTAGAGATGTCCAAGTCTCTAATTTGTCAACACTGGTCAACACCCTCTTCTAGCACCTAGGGAAGAGCATGCATGTGAGCTTCCTCTAGAGCAGTGTTACCAAACTTTTGTATTGGTGACCCCTTTCACACAGCAAGCCTCTGTGTGTGACCCCCCTTATAAATTAAAAACACTGTTTTTATATTTAATCTACTATAAATGTTGGAGGCAAAACAGGCTTTGGGGTGGAGGCTGACAGCTCGCGCCCCCCCCCCAATAATAACCTTGCGACCCCCGAGGGTTCACGACCCCCAGTTTGAGAACCCCTGCTCTAGAGTATATAAGAATGATGTCATAATGCTAGGGCATGAGACAGTAAATCCAACTGATCATCAACTAAACCATGAAACTGACTATACTACAGTGTGCATAAACTGAAAAAAAATCTGTAATCTCTTTCAGTTATAGTAAACGTAGGTTTTATTTGTAACTAGAGTAGATACAACATTTTTTGATGAAAATGTGATTTTCACGTTGATGGTATCTCTTTACGATATGGTAAAAATTACGGTTTGTTCAGATGCAAATCTTATCTGACTGATGAGATTCACTTTAATAGAAAAAGCATTAAAAACCCAATTCTATTTTGTGTGTGTATGCATGCGCTCAGAATACACAGTTTAGCCAAATGATATTTTACAGATGAGTTTCTATTACTGATGGATATAGCAACATTCAAAAGATCCTTAAGCAAAACAATGAGATATTATTTTCTCCCTCGCTAGAAGACAGAAATTTAACCACAACCCTCCAGTATATTCCTAATCAGTGGCATGGAACACTTCTTGCGGATCTCTGTTTAGCTTTTTTTTTGTTTGTTTATTTGTTTGTTTTTAAAGGATCAATAGCTATTAGAGACATTTCTTCTAATCCTTTTGGGATTTTGTGGAACTGTTTTAATTATTTTAATTTGTTTCTTTATTTTAAAAACCTACTTAAAATCAGTATCATGCTGCACTGTAACTTGCCTTGAACGATCTTCAATAAAAGCAAGATACATTAATAAATATATTCTATCTTTGCAAGTCAGCCACTTTTCTATTTCAGTGTAAAAGATAACAATATGTACTTTATGTGACTAACTTTTTGGTTATAGTTTGCAACATCCATTAAAACAGACCATCCATTAAAACTTAAAATGTATTCTTCTATTCTAGATAATTTTCAAATTAGGTGTTGCATCCACATAACCACTAAATGAATTTGTCCTAATTATTGAATTAACAATGATTGCCTGCTTATTTAAAAGCAGTAGTACTTTTGCATTAAAATGCACTAAAAGTATATGTAATATGCTACCAGTAGAAAAAGGCAGTACATTTTGTGTACTTATGTGCTTATTTTAATTCACACATTAATGTTTCTGTTACATTTGTGAACTAGCAACTTACCTACTGTATACCTTTATAAATAGGCTTTTAATACTTAAGGGATGGTCATAAACTTTCAGACTAGGGTCTGAAAGAGGAGTCTCTCCAACAGAAACAAAAGAACAGAACCTGCTTACTATTCTAATATTCCTGCTGGTAAAATGGATGTATTGACAGCGGAGATTATTACCTTTGAACCAGTGCCAAATGCGGGGGAAATGTGATGGGAATTCTTTTTTCCATGTGATTGAAAAATATTTATTAACTAATCACCACTGTGAACTGTTATACCAACCTCTTCACTGCTGGACAGCTTTAGTAGGAGAGTGAAGATGATAAAGAACAAGTCTCTTGGGTAAATCCGAGACCTTTTCTCTGAACCATTCCTAATAAGAGACAGAAGCATGTTATCATGATTAGAATCCTTACTGCCAGGTAGCAAGTTCCCAAACCATCTGCTTTTTCTATAGACAATCTCTTTTTGCCAACACCTATACTGAAAATCCTGGATTGTAAACCTTCTAACACAGCAGTCTCTCATAATTTGGAATAAAAAAAAGGAACAAATAATGCAGTTTAAACATCTGTCAGTACCAGGGAAGATTACAGTTTATTCTGGCCTCTTATTTCATTACAATATGATGGAGTCCTCTGGATTAGCATAAAGGCAGGTGGCACGTTATAGTAATTTTAATCCAATTTTCATTTCTTTCATGTCTACTAGGATTTATTGGTGTCAAAATGTATTTTATATTAGCAGGAAAGGATTTTCCTTAAATTGCCATCTTTTTATTGAAAGAAAAAGAGTCTCACTCACCTTGATATGAAATCACCTTTTTTCTAAAATCACAAATCAGAAATTGAAATATCTATCAGGTCTTCTATTTAATCTCCTTCCCAAAATAGGATTACTCCTGAAGTACATGTCTTAATACAGTGTTTCTCAACATTTTCTGTGCCATGCCCCCTTGTTACAACAGAAAAGTTTTGGGACCCACTTTCCAGCTAGCGCCTTAAAAAAAAGCATGGGAGGTTTTGACAGCCCTGGACCTATTCTCAGTGCCCAGGTTGAGCACACATGTTCTTTTCTTTGTCCAGTATAGTTTTAAGTGTTTCAAGTGATGGAATGGGTTACCTAGGGAGGTGGTGGAATCTCCTTTCTTAAAGGTTTTTAAGGTCAGGCTTGACAAAGCCCTGGCTGGGATGATTTATTTGGGGATTGGTCCTGCTTTGAGCAGGGGGTTGGACTAATGACCTCCTGAGGTCCCTTCCAACCCTGATATTCCATGATTCTATGATAATATCTTCTGTGTCTTTAGGAGACTATTCTGCAGCCTAATAGTGCTGCCTAGAAGATTTTCCCTTTTTAACTATTACTCAGTTACTTCTAGTTGTACTTCTGCCCTTTGCATTTATGCCCTTGAAGTGGATAATTAGCAACCATAGTAATGTGAATGAGGGATATCTGGCTTGAGCACAATCCGGATGAGACTGAAATTATGCTGGTAGTTTGAGCAAAGCAAACAGAAAGGTTAATGAAGTTCTCATCTACAGCCTTTATCAAGGCATCATGCCTACCATTTGAGTCATTACTGGCTTCATATCACAGACAGCCATTTTTAGTGCTTTTCTCAGAAGTCCCTGCACTGTGCCAATATTTATCTATTAAAAAAAAAAGGTGCTAAGAGCTAAATGCAATATTCCCAGGTACAGTTGCACCTGTGCTGTATAGAAAGGAGATATCTTCTCTGTGATACAGTGCCTTTTTAGTGGCCATATCACATTGCACATAATGCAGGGCAAATCAGATGTGTATCACTTCTTCAGTATATTTTTTCCCAATTTTCTCATTCCCACTAAATATCTGGATTTCAGCGATTTTTTTCCTTCAGATGTACTAGGTAAGCTTATATTTGTTCATTGTAGATCCATGCTATTTTCCATCCGTGTTTCTAACCTCTCTCTGGCCCATTGTATTCTTTTTCTATATCCTCTGGGTATTTGCAGTACCTTCCAATATAAAATCAACTATGAATTCTAACTGGTGTGTTCGAAGCAGCCTAAGTCAATGAAACATCAAATTTCATTTGAATTTAAGTGGGAAGTGGGTGCCTAGCTCCCTCAGGCTCTTTTGAAAATCCCAACCTCTATTAATATGTTATATAACCCCACTTCCAGATAAGAGTAATCTTTACACCATTAGCTTCAGTGGAGATGGGATTTCAGCTTACAGATTTAATGATGTCTGTTAATGATTGTAAAAAATGACATTCTAGGGTCTCTTTTTTTTTTTTTTCAATAAAGCATAATGTACTGCTTTTGCAGATGATATGGCATTTAATCCTAGGACGATGGCCATGAAATTTGGAGCCAAAGTGAATTTTACATTAATCAGAGGACATCTCCAGCAAACAACATTCACGATTTGCTGCAGAAATGCTTCATTTTACCCTCAAACAAACAACACATGGTATTGATGCTGAAGAAAAATCCTGATGACTACCACCAGGTGCAGGGACAGATGGGCCCTGGGAAGGCAGAATTATATGACTCTTATTGTAATTTTTTTCTTTTCATGTTGAATTGTGAATTGACCCATGTAGTGACAGATCTGAATCCATGTAGTAGTGGAGGGAGCAGCAGTAATTTAATAATTGTGTCACATGCGTTCGCTATCCTTAATATAGAGGACAATATGGAAAAATGTCAATGATATGTATGTTTCTTAGGCTCAGGAGAAGATTTTCAAAGGCACAAATGACAGAAAGACACCTACTTTTCATTGAAAGTCAATGGGATTTTAGTACCTACCTGCCATTTCTGTCTCTGAAAATCTCTCCCTTAATTTATATAATGGCTCAAAGACACACACATCTCAACTGACCCTAATTTTGAGGGCTGTCATTTGTATTATTACCAAAGTTATATTCTTCTCACTTTTACTGTTAATGGTTATTTACATGAGAAACAAAGAATCATGAACCTGATCTTAAAGAATTATTTAAACTAGCAGAATGAATCCCACGGCATTTTGAGTTCCTGCATGAATAATTTCTGTCCCTCATTTTTGAGTCTTTATTATACACAGTTCTACATTTGAGATGAATGCCAGGACATATGATTGGCAGCTGAGGTTGCTGCAGCTACAACCATAATTTTGTGGCTGATGGCAGTGATTATAACTCCAGTAATAATCCCTCTGATGAAAGTGTGAGTGGTGGTGATGAGGTACCCATGGAGGCTGATCTACAGCTTGTCTAAGAGCTTGCTGTGTGCAGTCATGCTTAAACTACGTAAATGGACACCTGGTGCCAAGTTGGATGCCTTAGATTTTCCATTTATCCAGTATTTATCTAGTGATGATTTATTTTCACATATACTGAAGCTGCCCAGACCAGTCCAAGTGCTCTTGCTCAGTAAATACATTAGCAAGGGAATACTTTAGGGATTCATTCTCTCCCAGTTCAGTTCTGTGCATAAGAATTATTCATGGATCACTAAAGAGCCAGTATTATGGCACTATGGGGGTAAAACAATAAAGACTAACCACAAAAATGTTTGAGTTTAGGGTGGTCAGTGCTCTGATACTGAGGAAATGTGGGCTGCAAAATACATTGACCAAAAAGATGTGTACGTTCTCCCTACAATCCATACAGGGAGCATTGTTAAAGTGTTTTGAAGTGGGCAGGTTCCCACATGGCACAACACATGGGAGTAGTGGATAGTATGGACCAGATATTGCAATCATATAATATCAGAAGAAAGATAATGGACCAGAACAAAAAAAACTGGGATATGTAAAATCAAGATAACTATTCACAATGCATTATCCTGTGGATAAATACTCGTGTATGTGTAGAATAACATTTGCAACAGATATTGTGTACATTTATTTCCCTTTGTTCTTGACAAATTTGTAAGTATTAATAATCTGACTGCTGTAATTGCTGTTGCTTGTATAAAAGCCTATTTGTAATGCCTTCAATACTACAATATTTTATAAGTAATTTAAAACATAGTTCTATTTCATATTTCACATGAGCATAAAGAGAAGTGTTATTGTAAATATTCCTGTTGAGTGCTTTGTGTATAGATTTATCTGCTCATATTATCACAGAACAATATACCCTTAATACTAATAAGTAGTATATGGGTTACTTCAATCTATAAGTAGTGTGACTCAGATAAAACATTGTTAGAAATGGACCAATGAGAATGGTCTCCAAGATCACAAAATACCTTCAGCCCAGGAATTGGCAAATAACCTCAGCAGTGAAGGGGTTAATGACAATAGTTAAAATTCCTGAAGTACAAAATCAGATTGTCATCCCAACTCACTCAGCCATGATCTATGGTGTACTGTGAGACAGGTAGTCAGAACCTACTGAGCTGATAGTAACTGAAATTGGGTTTCAATTGAGAAAGCATTATATGGTACTCAAAAAGACAATGTACAGCCCTGAATGTACATGTATCAGTGAGAGCTGGTCCACTTAAAACAAAAGGTATTTTCTTTCACAGCTTTTACTGCTTCTTTTCTGGCAGCAGGAGTAGAATTAACCTTGTGAGATCTGTTATTTGGCATTGCTGAATACATGACAGAAAGTTTTTTGGTTTTTATTTTACTGGCTACGTATGGTGCCAGTCTGAGGTTTTTCTAGAACACTCATTTATTACCATAGTATCTAACTTTTAATTAATTAGATATGTTTGAATTTGGTGCTTATGAGAGTGCAAACAGGGGCGGCCCTAGACTAACTGCCAGTAACTGGCGCCCTAGGCAAACCATGCATTCAGCACTCCCCACCCACAAACCCCAAGGGCAGATCTAGGCTGAGGTTTTTGGTAAACTGGGCAACATTTTGACCCTTTTTTCCTTTTAATGTTTTTAAGCGTTTTTTTAAACACAGGCTTAATTATCCGGTTTGTCCGTCTGTTTGTCCAACCAATGTTTCTGAGATCAGATAAAATAGAGACATGAAATTTTCAGAATAGATTTGTACACGACAGCTAGATGATATTTCAGTCCAATTTCAAATAAAAACGCATTAAAAATGTTAATTATAATTTTTACAAATCCAAAATCATCCATTACGCTATCCTACTTTAACTGCCATTACCACCACATCCAATATAGAAAGAAATAAGAAAACTCTTCAATGAACTGTAACCTGTATTTACAAAACACTCCAAATAAAAAACACTCTGTGCTCTTAAAACATGACTTTTCTTGCTTTAAGTTTTGAAAATTCAGTCACTAGTTCTTTTAGATCCAGTTTTCCAGCTATTTCATGCTCTGTTGACATGGTGGGAAGTCCAAGTCTCTCTTTCACCATTGCTGTCCGCAGAGATGTTTTTATCAATTTTAACGTTGAGAAGCTACATTCCTCACTAGCTATGGAAACTGACAGAGTTAAAAGAATGTGCAGAGCTATAAAAATGTTTGGAAAACTTTCTGAGAGTTTATTTTCACAAACAAACTTCAGTTCTTCTACAGGAGTGGAATGTTTCTTAAGTCGTCTTGAAAAAGCCGGAAGCTCACTACACAAATCTGTAGCATCAATGTCTTTTGAATTTTCATGAGTCAATGCCGACTCCAGTTTTATACAAAATTTTCTTATCTGTTTTGCTGTTTTCTTTTGCAAGCTGTGGCTATCAGATAGAAAGCCAAATACTGACTCTAGCTGCTGCATCTGTTGAAATCTTTCATTAACCGAGTAAATAGCAGTATTAAGGACTGTGAAGTAGAAATTCACTTTGAACCTTTGTTTTGGGTTCTGAATGGGTGTGTCTCGTCCTTCATATGAAAACTGCTGTTTCTTTTGCCGAATGCGAACTGGCTCTGGTTCAAATTCTGTTGGAAAGTCTATTTCTTCAGCAAGCTCGAGAGAATCTACCAGTGTTCTTTTGAACCTTCATCACTTCTGAATTCCTCCAGAATATTTTTAGTTTGCTGCAGTTTTTGAATAGCAGAATGTATGTTCAAGTTCTTTTCCTGAAGCTGCTTACTAGTGCGGTTAATCTCGAAAAGGATATTATACCACAAAATGAGAGAAGTCATAAATTTGAACTTGGAAAGGCCATTTGCAAGAGCTCCTGCATCTGAACATGCCGCATTGCCAGATGATCCAATAAAGGTTGTATCATCAGAAATTTCAATTAGGGCATCATAAATGTTTCCAAGTTCATGGCGAAGAGGCTTCAAAGCATCAATGTGACTCTCCCATCTTGTCTGACTAAGTGGTTTCACAGTTAGAGAATTCACATGGCGAGTCAGAATCTCCCAATGGCATGCTGAGCCTGAGAAAAACACATAAACATGTTGCACCAGGTCAAAGAAACTGCTTGCCTCCAAACAGCATCTAGCAGCATCATTGACAACCAAATTCAGAGAATGCGCACTGCAAGGAATGAAAAAGGCCCTAGGATTGATTTCCATCATTCTCCTTTGCATACCATTGTCTTTACCCTTCATATTACTCCCTTTATCATAGCCTTGGCCAAGTAAGTTTTCAACAGATAATGACATTGTTTCAAGCTCTTGTAAAATAGTTTCAGTAATAAATGCTCCAGTTGTCTCCTTCAGTGGTACAAAACCCAAAAAATGTTCCTTTATGAGCAGTTCAACGTTATCTTTATCTGCAGACTTTTCCATATCCACAAAATGAATGATCATCATCATTTGCTCAACATGACTCACATCTGGTGTACGGTCCAGTATTATTGAAAAGTATTTTGCAGAATGGGCAGCTTCTACAATTTTATTTTTAATGGCATTTGCTAGGATTTGAATCAGTTCATTCTGCATATTTTTCCTAAGTAATGAACCTGTGTTTCATGATCAGTTATTTTATGTAGATGCTCTTTCATGACTGGATCAAACAAAGCTAGGTATTCAACAAATTTAAAAAGTTTCCATTACCTGGAGTGTATAATTTTTCATTTCTACCGCGGCTGTGGAATGCTAAATTTTGCCCACCAAAAACTCTCAGTAAAGCAATCGAATGCTCTAATATTTGTTGCCAATATTCTTCTTTTTCCTTGATCACACGTAAATTTTCTTCATCGATAGTTTTTCCTTTTTTCAATTGTAATTCAAGTTCTTTCCAATTTTGAAAACATTCCAAATGTTCTGTACTTCTTTCATGTGAAGAGAGAATTGAAGATATGTTTTTCCAATCCTTCGAACCATTTTCAGTAGTGATGTACCAATTGCTTGATTTCTAAACAACTTGCAGCAAAAGTAAAACAGAGTCCTTCAACACTGAATATTGTAACCAGTTTTGATGAATTTCTTCCCCATTAATGAGTTTCCTCTTGTAATGCTGAGCAGAGAATTTTCTTTTATTTCCATCCTTAGGGAAGGAAAATTCATGAACTTGTTCGGGTCCATGTTTCACGAGAATTTGCTGCACACTGTCATCACATCTGGGCCATGAAGCTGGGTCCCCATATTGTAACTTGTTTGTAACTTCCTCATCCTTTCTTCCTTCTACTTCATTTACTTCAATTTCTGCACGTGTCTCTGAAGGTGAATAAATTTTCTCCACTTCCATATCAGTCTGATGCTGTGAGCTGCCTTCATCTAGAAGTAAGTTTACATCATCTCTAGTTTCCAAACTGCTTTTTTGTGGATGTGAGCTAACCTCCTCTCCAAGTAAAATTCCTTCATCTGGATGCTGTGAACTGCTTCCATCTTTATTTGGATTAAAGAGAAGATATTTCAGGAAGGGATCCCTGCTGTTTTGCTTGGTCCTTTTCCTTCTCAATCTTTCATTTACAATACTCAGCTCCTGAGGGTTTTCTTTTTCCTCTTTCTGCCATGGGGCATTTCAATATTGTTATGTACTGTGTTCCCGACTGCAAGCACTATAGCGTTAAGGATGGCTGACACACTCACAACATGGTTGGCGATTTAAACCACATTGCAGCCATCCCAACACATCTTTTCACTGCTTAAAGGTTCAATGATTAATAACACACACTCACTTACCTATTAAAACAGTTAGTTACAGCATTTACACAGAAACAAAATGACCTTTTTCGACATTATAAAAGTTCTTTGGAAAGTAATCCCCTTCCTCACGGTTACCTGCTTGGAGTGTGATGTCATCACTTTCGTAGTCTATTAAGTGTTAACGCTGTTACTTTTCTTTTATGGACCTTATTTATTACATATGAGCCAGTTATAATAAAGAAAGTTCATAATTATACAGCTCAATAATAACGCTACGGTTTAATAACGCTTAAAGATACTCACATTTTGGATTTATAATGCTGAAAGACGTTATTCTTTATTCTTTGGCACCAATAAACACAATTTTCCACAGTATTCACTTGATTCTTAACCATCTACCTGCGACATGTGTTAAAATGACCGTCTGACATGTATCAACTTGCGATATCTCCTCTCTACATGAATTTCTGGCTTTGCGACCTTGATGTATATTCGAGTTAGGTGTCACTAGCATTGCAACTCTTGCTGCTCTTGGTATTTTAATACCAAAGTCTGGAATTTAGGCTCCACTTCAATCAACAGAACTCCCACCAAATCCTATAGGCATCTAAATTCATTCAGTGCCTAAGTTTCTGCCTCTGAGCATGTGCACTGCTGAATCCCTCTTGTGATCTAGACTCCTATCTCCCACTTAAGCCCAGAGTGATCCACAAACCAGGGGAAGATAGATGTTCATCCACATAACTTGCATGTGGGGCCTGATCCAGCTGATGTATTCAGAGGCTGCCTACTGGGTTGGGTCCCTTTCATTGGATGGGTTATTCTGATGCAGGGCTCTCTCAATCTCTCCTATTGAAGTTATTCCCCTAAAGATAAAAACGAAAGAGTCAGTGGGCTAATTAGAGAAAGAGAGAGTATGTGAGAAGGGTTTGTGTTTCTGGTCTTAATTGAAGTCTAAGCAACATATCCCTCAAAAAATTGAGTAATATTTCCATGCATACATTCCAAGACCCTCTGCCACAATTCCATCAATTACCCTAGAAGGAGCAGAAATGGACATTATTAATCAGTAAATTGAGGCCTAACTTATCAAAAGTTATTAGTGATTTTGCTTGCCTTCATTGTTTTTTGGTGCCTGACCTGGAACACCTTAAAGACACCTCATTTTCAGAAAGTGCTGAGCACCCAGCAACTGAAAATCAGGCTACATTCTGGTGTTTCAAAATGGAGGCACATAAGATCATGTTAGGCCTTATGCTAGGGAAATCTTTCAGTAGAAAACCAAAACAAAGATATATCTTGAATCACTCTCTAAAAATGGACAAGCTCAATCTTAGATATATGTCTGGTAGACGCAAACTCCATAGAAGTAGGCCTGCCAATGAGAATGCCCTATTCCTGCCCCTGGACAAAATGATGGTGTTTGCTTAATGCTTTCTTTTATTCTCACTGTTCAGTGCCTGGCCCCAGAACTTGTTTTTTTCACATTATTCAAACACTGCTCTGAAAACAGAATTATTTATTTCCCCCTGGGCTTTTCTAAGGGCCTTGTCACTATAGTTTCTAAATGCTTCACAAACATTAACTTATTTTTACAATATCCCTGTGAGATGAGGTGGTATGAGTATTTCCATTTTACGGATGGGGAACTATCGTGTAATTACCAAGCTTTGTAACTGCAGCATTTAATTATTTAAGTCTAAACAAAGGGAGAGAAGCAATGGGGAGGACACATGTATTTTAGTTTGGAGTACTCTGTCTCTGCAGACAAGCAAGGTGCAGAGCAGAGCATCTCAGCTGGAAGATCCCAGAAACATCCAGAGATAGGGTGTGGTAGCTACAGAACATGCTCAGTTGTTGTTTCTGAAGCTGTATAGGAAGGTTTCATTAGGAGCAAGCTGCCTGAGAAGTCCCACCCATTTACCCTCCAAACTAAGCCAATCAGAGCACAGGTGGTGGGGAGGAAGATTTTAAATACAGGTGTTAATGACAGCCCTGTGGACTCAGTGTTTGATTGATAGAGAATCAAGAGATGTGTCTGCTAAGAGGGCTGGGCAATACTTGTATCACTTTGGATACAGGTCAGTGCTATTCCAGCTTTACTTACTCTAGGGAAGTTTCCATTAGGATAATGTTTGGTTCGCTACAGTCTGTTTTATGCACTTAGATGGGAGCAGTTGTCACCTCTAGGGGCTACACAGCCTATGGAACTTATATTTTGCTATCAGCTAACTGCTTTAAACTGGGATTGTGTCTCAGTTAAAGAGAATGGGATAGAGCTGAGTGAAGTGTAGTTTTATGCTTTTAGTGACTTAGCTAGGCTTATGGGGAAATCCAGAGAATGGTTATTTTATATGCTGATCCCAATTCCTGTACCACTTTGAATACAAACTGCAGATTTCTGTTTCACTAGCAACTGAGGAGACCAGTCAACTGTGAATCAAAGGGCTTAAATGCTGCTACTTGTAAAGATCCCCATACTTAGGTTTTGTTGACAAGTCTCTCAAGTGTTTAGGAAAGAAATGAAATGCTGCCATACTTTTCAAGTTCTGATGGATCCCAGTGACACATACTGTATAATATGGCCATGTTACAGAAACTGAAAAGAAGACCAAGGGGAATGTGTGTGTGTGTATATATATATATATATATATATATATATATATATATATGTGTGTGTGTGTTATCCACATACTGAGAGTGTGCTGTTGCATGATCTCCCTTTAAAGCTTGCAATTCCACAGGTGGCGGAGTAGTTGCCTATCATAACCCTCTGTCAGAGAGGAAGGATTGAAGTCATCTCAGTGTGTGTCAGAGATGAGATGTATATGTATGTGTGTGCTCAAGTACAGAAGTGTAAATGTTATTTTGAAGCCTTGCATTTAAATGTATGTAACAAGAGCAAAATGGGGAAGTGTGTGTAAGCACGAGTAAATTTACTGTCTATTAGCTTTTGTTAAAGTTATTCACAACTATTCCAAATACTATTTACAATGTTTTTGTGTTTTTAAATGTTTACTTACTTAGGCCAGGTCTCTACTACAAAGTTTTGCCGTTATAGTTATGTCAGTTAGGAGTGTAAAAAAAAAAAAAATCACAGTCCTAACAAACAGATCTATTCTGACAACACCCTTCTCTCTCCCTCCCCCCCCCAGTATAAGTAAATGCAGCTTATACTAAGAAAGGTGTATAGCTGTTATAGTTTATGTTGTTTGGGGAAGTGGTTTAACTATGCTGGTAAAAGTACTCTTCTGGGCACGGAGCCTTTTAGCACTTAACCCAAAGTTAAACCCTTCTGACTTGAATCTTCCAACCTATGTCTTTCTAACCCCGGCTCCTTGTGCCAGTCCCATTCTCTTCATTTAGCCAATCCCAGTCTCCACTCCTCTGGTTTCTCATCTCAATCCCAGTGTCCTCATTCTCAGTTCCTCCCTCATCCATGACTCCTTGTTGAATCTGTCTCTACTCCCCACTAGTTTCCAGATTGCCCCCCCACCATGTTTCCTGGGCTTCTCATTCAATATTAGTGTCCTCCACTCCCTCATTGGGTCCTTGTCTCAGTCTCTTTGCCTTTCTAGTGCCAGTTCTCCCCTGGTATCCTGGCTTCTCATCAGATCTGTTGCCCTGCACCACACTGGTTTCCAGTCCCAGACTCATCCCCCCAGTTTCCTTATCTGATATCATTCTGCCCACCCACCCACTGACTCCGAGTCTCCCCTCATTTCCTTCTGTGGCACCCACTCCCAGGGTCCTTGCCCAGCCAGTACCAGACTCCCCCCCAACTCCCAGTCCCTGTTCCTCCCCTGCAAACTCTTTTTCCTTTATGAGTGTACATTAGAATTGAAGAAAGACTCAGAAGATCTTGAGATAGATCCCCTGTATTTAGAAAGAAGCATAAATTTGCTAGCCTGCTGGGCACTTAAGTCATCTTTCAAGGAATTCAAGATTACTGCCGTGTCCATGAGTGTCTTGTGTGCTTTCCATTCTAAATACATAAATGGACAATCTAGGTATGTGTATTTTTGTTTGTTCTGGAATAAAAAGATCAGGTGCTTTTGCTCTATCACATTTCAGCACATTTCAGCAGGTATTAAACTGTTTGCTTAGAACATGTGTGGCTCCATCAATCCCCTTTTAATTTTTTCTTTTTTAGGGTGATGTTTAATCAAAGCAAATGTATTGCAGCAAAATCATCCTGGTGCCTGGCTTTCTACCAATGTTAACAATTGAAGCGTTTGCTTGTGTTCATTTTGGATAAAATGTGATTTGCAGGGTGCTTATGCATAGGGAAGCATGCTGTGGCTCACCACCCTAGGAACATTCTAGAGAAGGCCAAGGGGAGGGGGGTGAGCTCAACATGTGGAGTGAAGAAGTATAAGCATGTGATGAACAAATCCATATATGTAAAGGTTAAATATGATTGGTTAGAGGTTTGTGTTATGTAACTTGTTATGTAAGTGCCATGTACTATAAAATAGCAATGGGAGGGACTCCTTGCTGGAGGGACTCTGCCTGATTTTTGTACTAGGGGCTCTCCCTTTGTGCACATTGAATAAAGCCTTGTTGAATTGAATCAAATCGCATCGAATCGAAGACTCTTGATTCTGCCCAGTATCTGACTCATTGGGAACCACAAAATCCCAACACAATGATGAAAGAAAGCATAATTAGTAGGCCATGCAAATGCTTTAAACTTTTGCTAAAGATCATTAAGTTTTATCAGCGTTATTTTTCAAAGATGGTAATTCCTGAAAAAAATCACCAGGGCAAATACAAAATTGAACTTACATTTCTTTTGCACCTGTCAGAGTCAAACAGCAGCAAGTACAATGAAGGGCTCATTCTGAAGTGATGTTGTGCTTGTGTTGAGGTTACATGGTGGAGCCGTGGGCAAAATGGCCATGCAGTATTGTGTTTGTATCTGCCTAGCACCCCCCCCCCCCCCACACACACACACCATGGAAAAGATCAATGCACCAGCCATGCATCGGCTGGAATGGTGGATGCTGATGCGATAGATTAGGGAAATGGCCAAGAGTTTCACATATATACTGCTCCAGTGGCCCCACCACGAGGCTAGTGGGTTAAAGTAGTGACTGTTGGGTTGGGTAGACCTGTGCCCTGGTTGCTTTCATTGAAAATATGGCTACCTACTGTGGCCATTTGGCCTACTGACTTGCTGACCCGCAGGATTTGCTATGTAAATATTTACTTAAAAAAAGGTACATCAAGCCATAGGGAAACTTTAATTTGAAACGCTATGGAAAAAAGCACACTGTGAAGCCACAATGTTGATAAGGCAATTTAGTATTCATATATTTAAACAGGTTATTTGGGCTGTTGGAGTGTTAGTATTGCTATATCAATTAATTACAATATCAGTATAAGTGAGAAACAACAATTATATTAAAAGAGGAAGGCTTGATGTTAAATCCTTCAATGCTCATATAGAGGACAATTCTCTGATTTTAGTGACAGTGCACAAAAACAACTGAAATGATTAGGAGATATAGTCTAACTGCAGATTTTTCATTTATTAGGCTCATTTATACCAGTTTAATTCTCGTGAAGAGAAAACTATTTAACTGCTCTTTGTTATACTAGTCTATATGTTTGCCTTTCATATAAGGAAAGTTGTCTAATATGATTCTGAATAATAACAAAACAGTTATGTGCTCACATGTCATTGTGCAGAGTAATGATGGTATGTGGCTCTAAAGAAAAGTAAACAGAGGCAGCTAGTTATTGAAGACAGATTAAGCTGGGGTTCCATGGGACATGTTATATCTTTAACACTGTCCCCTATTATAAAGATTAATTTTGGATATTCAATATGAAATCACTTAAATAGTAACTCTGGGATCATTCACTTAGGCTGTGACTAATTTGATTGGGAAGTAAAAAAGCATCTGTTCGAGCTGTGACTTCACACTGCTGTGGATCACTATATTCTGGAGCAGCCAGTTTAGAGATTGCACCAAGGGCTTGATTCACAAAGGCACTTAGGCTCCTAACTGCCTCTCTAGGCACCTAAATCCAATATACAGAAATCACGGACCTTCACAAAGCCACTGCTTAGCTGCTGCCTAACTCTGTAGGCTCCTAAATCACCATAGCCACCTAAATTCCTGCCAGTGGGAATGTGCTAAACTGCCTATGTCCTGATGCTACTTCACAGCTAAGGAGTGACTTGGAGCCCTAGCTGATACCTAAAGACCAGGTGAGATTCTCAAACTAGGTATTCCTCTGTCTATCTTGCCTGCAGGACGTGACCCATTTCATGAGCTCTGAGCACACCTAACCCCACAAAAGACAGCAGGGAGTGAGCCAGGAATTTTGGGGGCTGGCTGACATGAATGTCCCCAGAATATTCTATAGCCCAGAGATTAGCCTGCATGCAGCCTCAACACACGTGATGTGGGAGAACAAAGTGTGAATCCACTTTGTCTCATTTGGAGCAGGGACTTGAACCCAGGTCTCCCAGGTAGGTGACCTAACCAACAGTCTATACTGTATTCTGATATAGGTCTCACTCAAGCTTTCCTGCTGAAGTTGTTCCACTTGGATAGATACTTAAATAGTCATTGGGCATAAGAGAAAATTGCTCTATAACCTGGTGGTTAGGGCAGCCGGACGATTGTTTACTTAAGAAGGTACTATTCAGAAAGTATTAAATATAATTTTAGCTTCTTTTAATGTGATTTGGGAACAAGGAGGAAAGTTAGCAGCATGTAACTATCTAGCTATCCATGGATTACCAGGAACTGCTTCATAGTCTATTAGTGGTCACTGGACCACAGTTTGAAAACCACTGGTCTAGTCCAGGGAGCCTGATTTTTAGGAAGTGACCTCTAATTTTGTGTGCACACAAATAAATGGCTTAGTTAAACTACAAATTAGGTAATTAAATCAGAGTCACAATGTTTAATCCTTCTTTGAAATAGAATGCGTGATTTGCCTTAATATGGTTCAATGTTACCACTTTGGGTAACACTACTACAAGAACCATCAGTTATTTCTTCATCTTTTTTTTATTGTATATATGTTCTGACAGTTTTTCGCTTTTAGGTTGCCCAACGTTTGAAGTGTTAAACTCAATCTTTCTTGATCTAGTAACATAAACAGTATACTGTAGCAAAACCACTTCAAAAAGCCTTCAAGAAATTAAGGTTATTACTGTTATTTCCACCCACTTGCCCAAGACCCTCTTTTTCCTCATTTTTCTTTCTGGGAAGGGCAAAAATTGTAGAGAGAAAATAGATGGAACCATCAAGGTAAAAATAACATTTTAAATTCAGTGCACTTTTATGTTTCCTTTATGGTGTGTAATCCAGTGCAAGATCTAAGTACCACTGAAAACTGTATGATAAAGTGGCATTTTTACTGAAAAACCAATGAAAGCTGTGTGACTAAGTCCTGTAACTCTTTGAAAGTGTAAGGGAACCTAACAGTGTGCAATGGCTAATTTGTTCAGCCAAATTAATCATTTTTTGTTAACAGCTTGTTATTTTTATAAATCAGTTCACTTTTTCATAATCGTTCAACTGATGTTTTGTGCAAATCAATTTCATCCGACCTAGTGTGGAGAAACTCTGTATTTGTCAAACATTCGTTATTTACAGTTTATTCTGTGATTGGTCTCTTAAGTCATATAATATTGTTTATGCTCCCTAATTGGATAGTTTATCTTTATAAAACAGAGGTGTATCTGAAGAAACCACTGGGAGTGGGTAAGAGACAGTTTGAAAAAGAAAGATAGGAGGCGCTTGCCCCTTCCCTTGTATATATTCATGCTTTCTCTTGGTACATTCTTAGGCCAGGTCTACACTGAAACTTGTATAATAATGTTAGTTAGGGGTGTGATTTTTTTTTTTAATGACATTTCTATACCACCAAAGCCCTAGACTGGATGCAATTATATTGGCATAAAAGTACTTGTCTTGATACACCAGTCCCATGAGCAAAATAAGATGTAAGCTACTGGAAAAACATTTTTTTGCTATTATAAACTATATCTACACTAGGAGGGTTTGCCAGTATAGCTATGCAAGCAGTTATACCAGCAAACCTTGTGTAGTGTAGACTTGGCTTTACAGTAAGATATCCACACTTTACTATGGAGAGAACCTCTTCTTTGTCCTAGACCAATCCACAGCGTCACTCTAGTGTTCCCTCTGTTTGTCAGGATTAACTAGCACCATGGTAGCACTACCACTATCATCTTCTCTGTCAGAAGAAAATCCCACACAGGTTTATCTGCAGAATGAACTCTGTTCTCCTCTAGATAAACTGCTCTCTTTTGCATTCTCCTCCTGTGATCAGCAAAAGCATTCATCAAATCTCCTTTACTCAAAATGATCTCTCAGTCCCGACTTCCTTTCCCCCCTCCACCCCAACAAATTATGCAATTTAGAATAATAATTCTCTGCAGCATTTGTTTTCTGCCACTAACAGAAGAATTATAATTTTGTGAGCTATGTCTAAAACTATTTGGATAGTACCTGCTGGCATCTGCATTGGCTTAAACGTCTCTTCGAATCATCCAATCAGTGACCTGAAACAACACTGTGTCGCTAAGGTGAACTGGCCAATCATGGAGAAGTATTAACAAATTGTGTATACATTTGATGAACAGAATGTGGGAACAATCTTGTTAGAAATTTATTTGCATGAAACATTCATCGAAGCAATTATGACTAGTGAACATATTTTAATAAATCAAAGTCTGTTTACTCAGCTGTAAACAGCAGAAAGAGCAAAAATCATTGAATTTATTCTTTAGGAATAGTTCTCCCAGCTCTAGTCATGAATGATGGTTAATAAAATAAACATTAGGTTTTGTTGTATCTCTTTGATATTAAAATTGAACATTAGTAAAATGATTATGCTGCCATTGTGGAATACCTTTCATAAAGCAATTTCTCTTATAAGAATAATGTGCTTATCAAACTGAAAGCAAACAAGAAGCATAGAGTCTTATTTCATTCTTCTAGATGTAAAGCAGGTAATTAATCAATACTGCTCTATTTGCTGGAGATAAGATACACTATGATACACAAGCTTCTTTAGCCCTCATATTTTTACATGAAATTCAGTTTCTTTTTGAAGGACTGTCATTCTTTGGATGAATAGAGAACTTGGGTCACTCTGGACCTTTTATAAGAACTAAATTCATCCTATTATTTTAAAAGAAGAAAAATCCTGTAATTGTTTGTCAATAATGCATTTAAAAACAAAAAGTTAAAATATTAAAATTTTGTATTTCACATGCATACACATCACACTGAGAAATTAAAAAAAAATGTACTTCAGTCTTTCATGAGCAGATATTTGAGGAATCTCATGAATTTACCATAATATGTATGTTCCCAGACCTTGGCACAATAGGCAGAAGTATGGATGGATTGGCAGTATTAATTCTGAATTTTCTTCTTTGTAGGTAGATTATACCACTTGCACATTGTATTTAATGTTCTTTCTTACTATAGTACAGCATCAGAAGGTTACTTGGACTGACATAAGACACATGAAAAATTAAATAATATATAAGAAATAGGAACCAAAAAAGTTTCTTCTGGTGTAATGATTGTACTGGTCCTGATATATAGTTTCTTCAAAGTCATTATAATGTCAGTGCAAGGGCATGAGACATTTCCTTTATTAACAACATTAATGGGCTCAGTCCTGCAGACCTTATTAAGTTAAACCACAACTGATTTGTAAGTTTATCTGGCCCATATGTCGTAGAGGGGAGAAATACATGGTGGTGTGATCCTATCGTGTGAGTTAGCTAAATTATGCTAGAAAATACTTATGTTTGGCTATATTACTGTGTGAGGGTTTGGGGTTTTTTTTTTAGTTTAAGTTAGGTATTGGTTAGAAATTCCTGAAATAAAGAAGCTATTTAGCTGCTTTGTCCTCATTATAGATTATGGTATAATGCTTCATTGAAACACACACAGCAAAACATTTTCCTCCGATTCCTGATGTGACCTGAGGTTTTTGGAGAATTTTGTTTTATGTGTACGTGAGCAGAGGAATCAGCTCGTAGTGTAAATGTAGCCAATATAGACCAGCTGATATATGTTGTATACCGTAAAGTC
The DNA here is from genome assembly GCF_002925995.2 of Terrapene triunguis. Lineage (NCBI taxonomy): Eukaryota > Metazoa > Chordata > Testudines > Emydidae > Terrapene > Terrapene triunguis. Next base: position 31,615,508 of record NW_020664417.1, on the reverse strand, counting down.
ACTGTACTGTAGGTCTACATTTAACTTTATTATTCTCTGATTTTTTTGTGGGTTTAAATTTAGAAACTTAACGTTGCATAGAGTTTTGCATTTGAGATAGATAGATTAGATTAAAAACTATTATAAAGAACAATACTGTGCTGTGCAGATAAATGGACTAAATGACCCATCAGATATTTTCCATTTCAAATCAGGTGGATCAAAACCAAATTTTAACATTAAAACTACTTTAAGAACATTGACAAACTACTTCCAAATAGACAGTTTTTGTAAGCATGAGTAGACCCATAATTGTAAACATCATGCAAAACCCTTAAAATTTCTATTGTCAGAGAATGTTTTCAAAATAACATTTATGCACTGTAATAGCCAGTTATGAAGCATAATGTAGAAATGTGCTATATTACACTGGGCTTTCTTTAATGCAAAGCCATTAGAGAGATGAAAAATGGTTATACATGCATTTAAATTTTTCACACTGAAGTGATTTGCATTGGAAGTTTTTTCAGGTATAGTAGTTTACTTTTCAGTGCTAGTTACTAGTGCAATATAAAAGACTTTTGTCTGTGTTGTGTATTTTCACAGAGGTATAATTCCCCCCTCCTTTTTTAAATAGGGACTATCAGAGCTGAACTACAGCATGCCTTAAAAATGAAATAGCTAGGATGATAAAAGGCAGTACATTTTCTTACTACAGCTATGCTTTTAATGTCTAGTTAAAATAATGTCAGTCCATTAGTGAAGTGAGAATGCATCTTCACCACCCCATAAAAGCAAGTCTCTTTACCTCAGAGCTCCATTTAGTAAGGTACATCTGGAAAAAAAGTATTTTTATTTGTCTCTAACAGAAGACTGTCATCTCAAGGGTAAAGATTCAACTACCAACTTACTGTGCTTTAGAGCTTTTGTTTTTATTTTTTTTT
>NW_020664417.1:31588564-31614575 GCF_002925995.2 Terrapene triunguis | reverse complement strand
AATTGCTAAATAGTAGATTGTTAATAGAATATAATTAACATAGATACTTGTGGTGAAACACATCAATGTGTCCTCATGCTAAATGGTGATCATGCAGTGTCAAAAAAAATAAAACCACAGAAGATACAAGAAATTGTAAAACAATAAAACTTTAATCTTGAGTGTCTCTTATCACCTTGATCACCTTGATTGATCAGTCCTTCAGCCCTCATATAGATTGCGCCGATCACAACACATCTTCCATTCTTCTCTTATCCTGGCCTTCCTTCTCCATGTGCTGCCATTCCTTTTTACAATAAAATCTTCCCATCTCTTTGGAGGTTGGCTGAGTGGTCATTTCCGTTCCCATGAGTACCACTTGGAGACAGATTTAGTCCATCCAATGTCAGTGTGCCTAGCTATATACCTGGCCCATTGCATTTTACTGTACCTGCTTTAAACACCAAGTCTCTTATAAATAATCCAAATCATGATCCTGTTTCTCCTTTTATTTTAGCCCAGCATAAGTCAGGAATAACTGCATGAAAATCAGTGGAATTAAATGGCTATACAAATAGTCCATGATGGAGAATCAAGCTGCATATTTTGGAATTTTGTTGATATGTTGAATGATCACAAAGCTGCTCTAGCAGCACTAGAACTGCTGTAGCATTCTGCCCCTAATTTTGATCTAAAACCTGTTCTCATTAAAATTAAAGTGAGTTTTGCCCTTAACTTCAATTAAAGCAGGATTGAGACCTTTAAATAGTACATGGAGCCCTACCCTTGTTTTCTATATATTGGTATAATATATATATTATACGTTTTATATTTATATATATCAGCTACATTTATAGCTATTTGAGTATATGACGATATATGAATTACACCAAAGTATATTGACATGTTTAACTTTGGATAAATCATAAACAAAATATAATAACAAGCAAAACAGCAAGATTTATGCAACAACAATTAACTCTTTAAGTTGCAGGAATTTAGGACTTCATTCTAGGACATGGTACTGCAGAGGGTGAAAATTGTTAATAATCCAGCAAAGAATGTACTGTGTGCATATTTTCTTCCTTAAGCCTCAGAGATAAAGTAATTACTGGAAGTGTAATTGATTAAAAAAGGAAAATAAAGGAAAATGCTATTTTAAAAGTGGAGATGGGCTCAAACCATAAGATTCAGATCAGCATTTTGATCCCACTTCTCCATAATTCAATTCATTATAAAAATAGTCATTTTTTTTCAAAATTCTGATATAGACGTCATTCAGGGGTGTTCAGATCCAGAGCTTTGGACAGGGTCCATTTCCATTTAAAATACTCATTTATGCCCCCAACTTGCTCCCACTGAAACCAATAGAAAAATTCCCATAGGCTAGTGGGTCAGGATCAGGCCCCAAAGACACACATGAAAATGTGTGAAGAAATGAACATTTAAAAGGTCACTAGAGATATTTCATTACTGTTTCATTCAGCTTTTGAATCTGAAAAAAAAAGCACTGAAGAGGTAATCACCATGATAAGGTTCTATAAGAAAGAGATGGGTTAATGACCTCCTAACCTAGGTTTGTTCAGCACTGCAGTAGGGACAAGTGGGTATGCTGTAGTTGATACTATCTGCTACTACCATGGGATAGAAAAAATGACATATAAGTATTTCAAATAAGCATCTATTTGTCATCAGTCATTCCTGTACCACCACTGGATGGCACAGAAGTGCTTATATGAATAATGTCTCAGTAGCAGGTAGTCAGTGTTTTCTGTTATTAAATCATATGTATAGAATTAGCACTTCCACAGACAGAACTTCCATGAATGATAATTACAAATATAGCAGTGCCAATGTGTAGCCACATTTAGGTACGGTTGAGAAAAGCAGAGCAGCATTGGATAAATTCACCTAAAGGGGGAAATCAGTTCAGAGAAAAAAGTTTCTAAAAGACTTTTATGGTAAAGAAAGGGAGTGTCTTTAAACTCATATGGAATCTGACTGGTAAGCAGAAGACTGTTAATTGTTCATATAACCAGAGTCTAGCAAACAGAATCTGATAATCATAGACGTATTTGGAGACCTGCTGTTAAATTGGAAATTTTGATTCCTATCTTAGGCTAGGTCTATACTACCTGCCTGAATCGGCAGGTAGAAATCGATCTCTCGGGGATCGAATTATCGCGTCTCGTCGGGACGCGACAATCGATCCCCGAATCGACGCTCTTACTCCACCAGCGGAGGTGGGAGTAAGCGCTGTCGACGGGGAGCCGCGGAGATCGATTTTGCCGCCGTCCTCACAGCGGGGTAAGTCGGCTCTGATACGTCGAATTCAGCTACGCTGTTCGCGTAGCTGAATTTGCGTATCTTAAATCAACCCCCCCCCTGTAGTGAAGACCTGCCCTTAGAGTATTACTATGCAGTTTCATAGTTCTTTCCAATAGGATAGTTTTTAAAGTGGTATTTCAGGGAGTAGAATCGTAGAGTTTTTAAGGCCAAAAGGGACCACTAGATCATCTAGTCTGACGTCCTGTATACCACAGGCCACCAACACCACCCAGCTCATGCACACTACACCCAACAACCAAAATGAGAAAAAATTATTATAGCCCACAGGAGACTAGACTATTACGTGCCACAGGCAGAGAACAGGAGGAACTGAGGTGCACCCAGGGTCATGGCCCCCACAATGACAGGGAAACGATTAAGTGTGATACACCCAGATAATCCTGGCAAGTGATCCACACCCTGCAGAGGAAGGTGAAAAAAACCCAAGATCACTGCCAATCTGACCTGGGGGAAAATTCCTTCCTGACCCAACAGGAATGACATTACTGCTTCAGAAGTCCTTGACTGGATGATGCTATGTTTTTCTTATACTTACTGCTTTCTGAAGAACAGACCTCTGGGAGGACACCAATCCCTCTAGTGTAAATGTCTGTAGGTTCTACAGTTTGAGTGCATGTATTATTATACGGATGCCATTGTTTTTGTATTTTAGGTATTTGTCACCTGGATCCTGTCTTTTAAAGTGACTTTCTATGCAATTTCAAACCTTTTCACTCTTTCTTTCAGAATCTGTAGAATATCTATCTGCAAAACATTAAGATAAAAACACCAGTTCTGCACTGCGTAAGCAAATCAGAGTGCTAAATAAAGAAAGATCAGAAAGCTGTAACGCTTCTTAATTTGAACCTAGCATCTTTAGAACTTTAACTATCTTCAATCTTAGAGAACTTAATTTACTGTATAATCATTAGACAGACTGCAGTTAGCCATGATTATTAGATTTCTCGGTATGGAACTGAATTAAATCATATTCATTTTATAGAAGAACACTAAAGTAAAATGGTAATGATAATTCATACAAAATAAGTTTGCAACATAGTTTTGAAATATATCAATTAGTATGAGGCCTTTAGGGAAAAGTATTAGGCAATGTCTTAAACCAAGAGTTAATGGAATGAAGTAAAAATGTCAATATTAAATCTAAAAAGTACTTTAAAACTGTGAAGTAAATGACAAAAGTAATTATAAGATGATAGAATAAATGTGTTAACCCACCCACCCAGGCATTTCACCACTTATGTTCCTTTTCAGATTGCAAAACATGATGCAAAGTTATTTAGTATTGCAGTATTGGCAACCTCATGAGTTGGACCCCCACCACCACTTAAGAGAGCAAAAATCATAGGCATACCTTCAAAAAATCATGAGATTAAAAAAAAACCTCATGATTTTTGGACCAAAGACCATATTATGTTTTTTTGGTCTGTCTTTTGATGATTGAATTCCCACTGGCCCATCCCCAATGTGTATGTGACAACTTGTGTCGCCCACTCTCCCAAACTTATTGTGTAAGGGAATTTTGGCTCCTGTTGAAGCAGCTCTCACTCCCACCTCTGCCCATCCCCTGCACAGCCATTAATTCTACCCCCAAGCAGCTCCTACTCTCATAATTTCAGTCCCTTTCAGACCTCACCACCCATAAGTTCAGCATCCCTACATTCACCTCTGTTCTTCCTGGGGTTCTTCCCTCTCTCTGCCCAGCAGGGTCCCCTCTCCCATTACCTGTCTCAGAGGTGTAGCACCAAGTGCCCTTCACCCCCACTGCCCCCATTCCGGGCTGGGAGATACAAGGAGGGAAGAGATGGGGGAGGAGCAGATGTTCCCACTGATCTTTAGATCCCTCCACTCCCCCCACCATAAGAATGGCTTTGGGTTGCCAGGGGGAGTATGCGAAATCTCTGCCTTCAGCAGCTTTGATTGGTTATTCTGCCCCAGGAGATGGGCAAGAGAGGCAGACAGCCAATCAGAGGGTTCAGATTTACTAGAGGGCTGTAGCTTCTTGTGTGATTTAGACAGGCTTCTTGTGTGATAGCGAAATGGGATTCAGCCCCTGGCAAAATCATACGTCTCATGAAAAAAATTACAAGTATTGGAACACTGCTATTGAAGACAAATTTGCTATAAATATATATTTTCTCTAGCAATTACTTAGGGCCTGATTCCACTGACCTCCAAGGGCTTTGGATCATGACCATTCTGCTGCAATATATTTACAATGAAGCATAGATAGAGTCCAGTGTTTCTTTTTTATGTTGTTTTCTTCCTATATAATGGAGGCCAGAGCTTAACATTACTCGCACCGGGATTTGTGGAGTGGCACCCTTTATGGAAACACCCAATATAATTTAATAGGAATGAAACTAATAGATTTCTATATAAATGTGGAGAACATGGGAAATTTCTGCATTATTTTATTAAATATTATTTGTGACTCAATTAATCTTTTAAATCTTGTGCTACTTGTTACCTAAACTCAAAGGGGTTATCTTCTTTCCAAAGATGCTTACTGGGGATGTGGAATAGGCAACCAATGGACTAGTATGTGTGTGTATGTGGCAAGTAGCCAAGTCTGAGTTTAATGCGTGAACATCTGAATAGGTCTACTTAGGCAATACAAAAGATATGCTAAAGAAGGTGGCCAAACCAAGAAAACTGGTTCTGCCAAGGCTGGTAACCAGACAATGGATCACTTGGTGGGGGACTTTGATTACCTGATGAAGCCAGTCAGGGGATTACCTGACAAAGATGACTGGAAGTTATAAAAGAAAGAGTCTCTCACCAGCTATTTTCAAGAGAGCAGAAGGAAGCTGACTGCAGGAGAGGGAAAGAAAGAGAGAGACTCCAAGATTCAGAGGAGAAGCTATGTGTAGAAGGGGGGATCCTGGGCACTCTAGAGGGCTCTGACTAAATCCCAAAGAATGCTCAGGAGTAGTAGGGAGCTAAGGCACAGAATGGCATATAGGTGTTTTATTGTTTTATTGTTTTTATCTAGATCTCTGTATATCTGTATACTCTAAAGTAAAGACTGATTGTTTTTTGATCTTTTGCTAAGCCAGTTTTATGTGCTTCAACTATCATGTATCCCTGGAGAGGTAAACTGTAAACCAGAGTATATATAAGATTGGAGCTCTGGGAAAGGTTGTGTTTAAGCAGCTGGCGTGACTTAGGGTATGTCTACATTGTCAGAGTTACAGCGCCGCTCAGAGAGCGCTAAAGGGAAATAGTTGTTGTGTGTTCATACTGTCAGCTGCCTGCGCAATAGCACATTCACACTTGCAGCACTTGCAGCAGTATTCGGAGCGTTGAACTCTGGGGAGCTATCCCACAGAGCATTTCTTCCTCTTCTGCTGCTAAGAATTGTGGGAAGACAGAGGGGAGTCGTGGGGCATCCTGGGTCCTGTCCCAAGGCCCCGTGATGCATTGCTTCGCATCCCAGCAACCCCTGTGCTTCCATCCGCATTTGGCACCATCTTTAAACGTTTTGTGTACTGCATGCCCTGCCTCTTTGGGCTGCAGGAATGGATCCCGAACTGTTGACCAGTATGCTGCTCACTCTCATTAATAGGTCATGAATGGCAGTGGAGTTATTCCTTAAACTACAAAGGCAAGAGGACTGTGACATTGATCTCGCCACGCGTACTAGCTACGACACAAGATTGCTTGTGGCATTCAGAGAGGTGCTACCACAGTAGAATGCCGCTTTGGGGCTCGGAAAACAAACACTGAGTGGAGGGATCACATTGTGATGCACGTCTGGGATGATGAGCAGTGACTGCAGAACTTTCAGATAAGGAAAGCCACATTCATGGGGCTGTGTGATGAGCTCGCCCCAGCCCTGCAGCGCAAGGACACGAGAATGAGAGCTGCCTTGCTGTTGGAGAAGTGTGTGGCGATTGCATTGTGGAAGCTGGCTACTCCAGACTGCTATCAATCAGTCACTAACCAGAGTGGCAAAGTTGACCATTGGACTCATGTTGACGGAAGTGTGCAGGGCTATTAATTGCATCCTGCTCCGAAAGACCGTGACTCTGGGCAATGTGCATGACATCGTGACATTGTGGATGGATTTTCACAAATGGGCTTCCCTAACTGCGGAGGGGAGATAGCTGGCATGCATATTCCAATTCTGGCACCAGACCACCTTGCCACCTAGTACATTAATCGCAAGGGGTATTTCTCAATGGTTTTCCAGGTGCTTTGGATCACCATGGGTGTTTCACGGACATTAACACAGGCTGGTCCGGAAAGGTGCATGACACACGCATCTTTTGGAACATTGGCCTGTTCAGGAAGCTGCAAGCAGGGAGTTTCTTCCCGGACCAGAAGATCACCATAGGGGAAGTCAAAATGCCCATTGTGATCCTGGGAGACCCCACCTACCCCTTAATGCTGTGGCTTATGAAGCCATACATGGGGCAACTTGACAGCAGCAAGGAGCGATTCAACAACAGGCTGAGCAATGCAGAATGACTGTTGAGTGTACTTTTGGCAGTTTAGCGGCCCGCTGGTGCTGCCTCTATGGGAAGCTGGACCTGGCTGAAGACAATATGCCTATGCTTATAGCCGCGTGCTATACACTCCATAATATTAGTGAAGAGAAGGGTGAAAGCTTCACTCAGGGCTGGACTACAGAGGCTCAGCGCCTGGAGGTTGAGTTGAACAGCCAGAGACCTGGGCTATTAGAGGGGTGCAGCACAGGGCCATAAGGATCAGGGATGCCTTGAGGCAGCAATTTGAAGCTGAAAGCCACTAATATTTGTTGCTATGCTCGGGAGTGCAGTGCTTGTAATGCTAGGAGGTGAATGTGATTGGTGCCGACAATGCAATATGAAGGTTTAAGATAATTGTCTCTTGCTTTGCAGGGCTGTTAGCTTTCAATTAATAGAATAAAGATTGCTTTCAAATCAACACAATTCTTTTATTAAAAAACAACAACCGGAGGAGATAGTCAAACAAACAAAAAAACCCATCAGCAGTGAGGGGGATGGGGGAAGGGAAGGTCCCAGGAGGAGGTGGGGCCCAAAATGGCTAAAGATTTGTATATCCAGGGATCATATCCAACCTTCTCCTTTGGAGTACAATGCAGCGGGTAGTGTACTTCAACAGGGCCAAACTGCAGAGGGATGGGTGTTGAGTGCAGTGGATAGTGGGAGTCCTCAGTGCTGGCTTGTTAGGGGGGAGGAGTGGAATGCCACAGACTGAAGCCAGGAGATTGATGAGAGTGTTTGGCGGTGTCTGGGGGGAGTATGGGAAAGAGTTTTGCGACAGTGGCTGCAGGGAAGGGCGGGTGCAGAACTGCTCGGTTTGCAGAGCTAGTATTGCCTGGAGCGTGTCTGCTTGGCACTCCATAACGTTTAAGAGCTGCTACGTGGCTTCATTCTGGCACACCGCGTTTTCCTTTCGGTCCCTCTTCTTGCTGTCCTCTCCCCAAATGCTGATGAGGTTGAGCAGTTCAGCATTGCTCCAAGCAGGGAATCGCCTGGTGCATGGAGCAGGCATGGCCACCTGGAAAGATGTGCTCAGACCACTGCACGCATCTGTGAGCAAACAGGAAGGGGACTTTCAAAATTCCAAAGGAATTTACGTGGTGGTGATGATGATTGGGCACCTGATGGCAGAGCAGTAGAGTTCAAACCGATGACCAGAGAGGCAAGAATAGGCATTGTGGGACACCTCCCAGAGGCCAATCGCGGTGCTGTAATCGACAAGGGTGTCTACACTGGCACTGCAGCACTGTAGCCCTGGCGCAGAAAGCTGTACGCCTCTCATTGGGGTGGTTTTTTAAAGCGCTGCAACTGCACAGTTTCTGCACACTAAATGGCTTGGTAGTGTGTACACCTCGGGAGTTACAGTGCAGAAAGCTGATTTACTGCCCAGAAACTTGCCGGTGTAGACAGGGTAGAGAGTCAGCACGCATCCTGAGGGCCTAATGCAATAGGACTGCGAGGCTGCAACTTTTGTGAAGGGGTAACAGACAGAGTCTGTGCCCAGGAAGGGTGCAAGAGGACAAGGAAAGAGACAGTACTGGAATCTACCTAGACCAAGAGAAGCTTAAGAGCACACAGGCCTCAAACATAGAAGCCTTATGAGCATCCAGAAGGACTAGGGCAGGGGTCGGCAACCTTTCAGAAGTGGTGTGCCGAGTCTTCATTTATTCACTCTAATTTAAGGTTTCGCGTGCCAGTAATACATTTTAACATTTTTAGAAGGTCTCTTTCTATAAGACTATATTATATAACTAAACTATTGTTGTATGTAAAGTAAATAAGGTTTTTAAAATGTTTAAGAAGCTTCATTTAAAATTAAATTACAATGCAGAGCCCCAGACCGGTGGCCAGGTCCCAGGCAGTGTGAGTGCCACTGAAAATCAGCTCTCGTGCCGCCTTTGGCACATGTGCCATAGGTTGCCTACCCCTGGACTAGGGCTTCTCAAAATTACATACTACAATCTTTAGGGCCAGATACTGAGATGGTGTACATCTAAATAGCTCCATTTACTTAAATTAAGCTATATTGATTGACACCAATTGGGAATCTGGTCCATAGAATTAAAAAAAGAATATTTCTTGAATATATAGAATTCTGTAGCAGGAATATAATGCTCATTCTCTCTTGCCAAATACAGCCACATAATAGCTGTTCTTTGTTATATAATATGTTCTTGGGTACTGGCATTAACAGATCTCAGGCATTAGAATCAGTTGCTGCAGAGGTAATAAACATAAAAATTAAGGGAGGATGTGATTGTAAAAAAAAAATTCATTCCAATCTATGCATGTATTTATGACCTTCATAGCTGAAGAGGTGTGTTGCAGTGATGGCAGATTTAACTTTTTAAACATTTTAAAAACTCCCCAAAGAGTTACTAGCAAATTTAAATTTAAGCCTGACATTTTCATGGTGGTTTTTTTTGATAATTACTTACTCCACTCCATCTCACTGATGCATGTCTCTCTGTTGTACCATGATGAGTGGTAGTCAGAGGACTAAGTTCCCATGGACAATGGAGACAGCTGTCACTAGAAGTAGATCCAGTGATGGTGTGCTTACCATGAAGGGAAATTCCTGTGGCACTGTGTAATCCAAAACACAAAAGACTGCAGAATAGGTGCATCATACCACCTGGAGAGACCAGCAAAATCTGGGTAAGCAGTCTGATGGTGGTAAAGAAGCCATAAGGCAAATTGTGCATCTTCCAACACCCAAAGACACTGAACCAGACATTGAAAAGATGCCATTAGCCAGTGCCCACAATTGACAACAGCTTGCCAGAACTTTCCAAAGTCAGAATCTTTACAGTCTGTGATGTGAAGAACAGGTTTTGGCACATAAGCATGGATAAAGAGTCTGGCAGCTGACAACCTTTGCAACACCATTTGATCGCTAAAGATGGCAGTGCATGGTGATGGCTTTAAGTTTTGTACCAGAGATGTTCCAGTGAAGATGCACCCAAGCACTGGAAGGGTTGCCTGGAGTGAAAATAATTGCAGATGCTATTCTCATTGTAGGTGAAAAGAATGATGATATAGAAGCTGAACAAGACCATAACAGTGATGCTAGGATAAGAATGTCCCAGAAAAACTGTGACTCAAACAACATGTGGTGGCATACATAGGACATCTACAGACAGCAGAGGGATTGAAAGCAGATCCCAACAAGATCAAGACAGTCAAAGACACGCTAGCTCCAGTGGATGTGAAAGGGGTACAGCGCTTCATGGGAATGATAAATTTTCTATCCAAATTCTGTCCACACTTGACGGCAGTAGGGAACCCTTACGTCAGCTCACAAGACAAGATGTTGAGTGGGATGGGGCAGGTCCCCAAAAGCAAACATTTGACATACTGAAACAAATGATAGCGGATACCTCTGCCCTGAAGTACTACCATCCAGGAAAGCCATTGACACTCCAGTCTGATGCATTGGAGAAAGGATTGGATGTTGTGCTTTTGCAGGAGCAGCTATTCACTTATGCCAGCAGTGCCCTGTCAGAGACTGAACATGGGTACACCCAATAGAAAAATAGCTTCTGCCTGCAATATGTGGAGTGGAGCAATTCCATCAATACACCTATGGCCACTTAGTAACAGTGCAATCAGACCCCAAGCCCCTAAAGACAATCGTGGCAAAGCCCCTTCTTAGTCCTCCAAGATTGCACTGTATGCTAATGTGCCTCTACTGCTAGCAGGTAGAGATCAGATAGTGTACAGGATGGCTGATACCCTAAATAGGGCATAAATATCCAACATCAGTGAGTTGGAGGATGGGAATCAAGAACTACTGCAGCATGTTAATGGTGTCAGTCTTCCAGGTTCAACAGCAAAGGTGATGGAAATCAAAGAGGCTAAAGAATCATAGAATCTTAGGACTGGAAGGGACCTCGAGAAGTCATCAAGTTCAGTCCCCTACACTCATGGCAGGACTAAAGGTGTTTGTCTAATCTGTTCTTAAAAACCTCCAATGATGGAGATTCCATAACCTCCCTAGGCAATTTATTCCCATGCTTAACTATCCTGACAGTTAGGAAGTTTTTCCTAATGTCCAACCTAAACCTCCCTTGCTGCATTGCTTCTTTTTCTAAAAGGGCATCCAAGTACAGGCAGTCAAGATAGCAATGTTAGCAGGGTGGCCATAAGAAAAAAGCCAAGAACCAGTAGGAGCAGAACCGTATTTTCAAAATGAAGATGGGCTGAGCGTGCAGGATGGAATATATTTCCAAGAGAGAGAGTTGTTGTCTTTAACTTGTTATGTAAAGATGCCATGCAAAAAATACATGCCTCACACATGGGTAATGACGGCTGTCTTAGACGGGCTCAAGAGTGGGTTTCTTGGTGAGGAATGATACACAAATTCAAACTTTGATAGAAGGCATGATATCTGCCAGTTGTGGGATAACCACCAGCAGAAAGAGACTGTTACCACATTAGCTGCTCACTCGACCATGGGAAAAGGTGGGAATTTCCTTATTTACCATCAAGGAAAAGAATACTTGATTATAGTGGACTACTATTTGAATTTTTTGGAGGCTGACAATTTCCCCGATACAAGAAGCAAGTCAGTGATTGGCAAACCGAAGGCCCACTTTGTGACATATGTAATTACGGATGCTATATTCACTGACAATGGTCCCAGTTTGGCTCTGAAGAAGTCCAGGAATTTGCACACAGCACATCTCCTCCCCCAGCATATCCACAGAGTAATGGTAAGGTGGAATCAGCTATGAAAAAGCTAAGAAACTGTTACACAAAGCTGTTTCTTGTATGTCAGGCCCTTTGTTAGCATTTTTGGCACACAGGAATACCCTATCATTGGGGTGCCAAAACAGTCCAGCCCAGGCACTGATGTGATGAAGGACCAACATCCTGTTACAAATGAGGTGAGATGTGTTACAGCCAGATGGATGGGGAGACCATCAAGGGGAGATGGCCAACAATCAGAGAAAATGGGCACTAGAGTATGACTGGTCAGCCAAGGACCTACTGGCCCTGGAAACAGGCACTCTTGTGAGGATCCAACCAGTAGAGAGAGGCAAGAAGGAGTGGACTAAAGGAGTCATTGAGGGGTGCAGTGGTACCCAGGTCATAGGAGGTAATTACAGGAACAGGTGATCCTAAGGAACAGGAGTGATTTATGAGCCAGCAGAAACAACTCCCATAGAGAGAGCCTACAAAGATTATCACAGAACAGAGAGACAGAGAAACATCCAGAGACCTGCCCCACAAGGAAGGAGGGAGGAAACTCCACAGGGATAGTTTGCTAGACTCAGTGACAGGTGACAGGGAGACAGATCAGTCCCAGTGCAGTCACCTGTTGAAATCAAACTATCTTAAAGATGAGATAACCAGCTGAGTCTGTGGTAAAGATGAAACTTCAACTCAGCTATGTTCTAGTAACCTCTGGCCAAAGGGACACAGGGCGGGGTGGGGCTGGGCATCAATTATTTGTTTTTAATGTTTGTTTTACAAACATCTTAATATAGGGGGAAAGTATCATTATCAGTAGAACTGGAGTCAGAGGGCCCATGTTTCCTGGAAGGGCTGTTATTGAGGGGATACCTCGGAAAAGGTGGAGTAAGGCTGGAAGCAACACAGCCACATGGACAGAGCCATGCACAGGGTTTAATAAAATTACACTTGTTCTACATAACTTGCATTCAGCTTCATTCTTTAGTAATTAAACAACTGTCAGCCCCACATCACTCTGCCAGAGTGAAACTGGCTAAAGTGATATATAACTGATAGCTGGAGATGTGAAGACCAGAAGCTCCATGAAACATGTCTTGGATTTTTGGGATATAAAATATTACTTTAATATTATCCTAATAATAATTAAAGTAGTTGAAATTCAGGGCTTACAAACATTTGAAGCACTCCACTACCTTTACATTGCATTCCATATACATGAGAAAACTGATCTGTTCCAAATTAAGGCATTTATATCAGAATAAAGCAATGCTATAAGTTGAAGTCATTTTCCTATTGTAATAGACCAGAGACTCAGCCACTTTCAGATTGAAGAACTTTAAAAAACATTGGAAATGCTGCAATTATTTTTAATTGCTATGTTCAAGGTAGAGCAATTTAAAATTACTAAAGCATCCATTTTTTTAGCACTTTAATTTGGAAGTAAGTCAAGTAATATTCTGCCATGGCAGTTTAAGATATATTAAACCAATTTACAAATGAAGCCTTTAGAGAAACTAATGAGGAAAAATGTACATTAAAAATGAATAAAGATGGTCATGCAAAAATATAGATATTCCGAGAAATCGTATGAAGAATTCATAATTAGGTCCTAGGCATATAAATGTTTACAGTGTTGAGGGCTGCGAGGGACAGAAAGAGTTGTTTCCTTACAAAGGAAGGTTGTGACGGTATATGATGGTAAAGATGTATTGGAAAATAAAGACTAGAGTATTAGATGATCTAAATCTTTATAAAACATGCATATTTGCTATGGCTGAAATGGCCTCAGTGGCCTTAAGTACTAAGAATAATAGACTTTTTTTTTAACTATATATGACAAGACACACTGTATTTTTCAGCACAGATGGCATTAACAGAAAGAGTACCAAAGTTAATTCCTAAGTTAAATAAAGAAGCTCATAACATATACACTGAAAAATAACAGAGAAGGGATTTGGCTCACTTCCGTTGATAGCACTCAGCCTGTGGACACCCAGTAGTGCAAAGTCCACCTCCAGTAATCATGGCACTATCACTGTATTGGGTAACTGCTGGCATTTGAATGGCGACTGATATATGTGAATGTGTCTTTTGTTAAAAATGTTTGCTCTTCAAATATAAAATCAGCTGCAGTTGCACCCTGATCGTGTGATATCAGCATCAAGTCCATTTTTACTAGGTATTATGGACTGCTAAATTTATTTTTATTTATTTTATTTATTTATTGGAAGCTAAGCCGATATCATGATTACACACACATGCTGGGTTTTTTTTCCTAATGCTGAATATTTTCCCTCCCTTAATGATTTTAATTTTTTTCTAGAAATAGTTTTCCTCTATCGAGTTTTCCATCTCCTTAGCTTTTATTAGTCTCTTTTATTGCCCTGTTGTGTTTTTGCTTTGGGTTTTTTTCCCCACTCTCTCTTTTTTTGTTTTTTGTATTTTTATGTATGATCTTTAGCCCTCTCCTCTTCTAAAGAAAGTCACGTAGCCATAGGAGCATGGGACGTACAGTACAAATATTGAATAAAATTCTCACTCAAGATTATTTGCTTCTTCCTGCTCATCCATCAACAAGAAGAAATTAAATTTAAGAAAATACATGATATGTGAAGATGAAAAATTATATCACACCCCCCCCTTTTTCTGTATACTCTCAATATTTCTGCATGACACCAAATATACTATACTAGTAAGTTTAGAGCATTTTACCAGTTTAAATTAACCGGAATATGTTTATTATTTCAAGCAACCCCAAGTGAAAATAAAATAAGTTTATTACTATGAAATAAAATTGAAGGTTATTTCTTTAAAGAAAATGTTTTAAATGGCCTCTGTGGGAAGGGTTGTATGTTTATTTTCATTTACAAATAGCAATGCATTTAGGTTCTAATTACTCTCACTTATTTTAAAGACTTTGTACAAGTGAGACTTCATACTTTAGACCAGCAGTCTAAAGAGCCATTTGAAACATTGAAATGAAAAGTGAGAATATGAAAAATGTTTCATTACCCACCTGCTGCATCAGTGTCTTGGTTCACTATGTTCCTAGGGAGAAATATTGCAAATAAAGTAGCCTGCAAAGCAATTTTATGGTGGACATTTTCTCCCAGGGAGTATAACACATTGACAGTAACTTCATCCACTTTTATGCATACCGAACTGAACCACATTTGAATGCTGTTTAGAGAAGGAAATGACAAATAATAATAAAAGCTGAATTATGCTACTGTATGCTAGAGAGCTAACAAGTGTAGGAGCCCCTTGCTGCCAGTGAAACTGCACAAGAGAAAGGTATTATTTGCTTGTAAGAAGTGGGGAATTCAGTGTGGCAGGACAGCTTGTGTTGCTACCTGTGTATATCACCCCAGAGAACACATGGCTGGATGTGGTGCTACCAGGATTATGATTCCATCTCTTTTGAACATTGCAAGGGTTAGGGATGCGGAGAGTATACAGGCTTCAAAGATGTAGCAAAAGCTGCTAATGTGATCCTTGGACATACAAAAGGAGGAATATCAAGTGGAAGTAGGAAAGTGATCTTGCCTCTGTACACAGGATTGGTAAAATTGCTATTAGAACTGTTGTCCATGCTTCAAGAAGGATGTGGAAATATCTGAAGGAGTTCAAAGAAAGGCCACAAAAATTATTTAGGGGCTGAAAAACAAGTGTTATGATCTCAATCTTAAGGAGATCAATTTATTCTCCTTACTGAAGGAAAGGTTGAGAAGTGATTTGATCACTGTGTAAGGACCTTATACATGGCAAAGATATCAGATAGTGGCTGGCTTTTCAATCTTTCTGCCAAAAGCGTAACAAGATCCAAAGGCTGGAAGTGAGAATGATTAAATATTGGAACAAGGAGGTATCACTTGGAGTCTCTAAAACAAGATTAGAGATCTTTCAAAAATAAACTGTAATCCAGTTTCTGGGAGTGGTTCCGTGGCCTGTGTGTGGGTGGATGGGTGGATAGGGCTTGGATAGTCATGGTCCCAGCTGGCTTTGTAATCTGAATCTATGAATCTTCATGTTCATCTCCTTCTTTCATGGGCCTTGGGGAGCAGGACTGCCTGCATTGCCCCCAACATACTCATAATACTTGTAGCTCTGTTTTATGATAATGACTGTAATCTCATGCTTCAGCCAATCAGCTGCAGGAAGAAGTTTTCCCCGATATAAAACTGTAATCAGTTTTGTTTTTGCCTTCCTCTGAAGCATCACAGGTCAGTCACACCTGGATATGGTATACTGGTTTGAGAAGGCTGATGCTCTGTTTGGTATTGATAATCCTTGTTTTAGATGCCTTCGCGGGTGTGTCTTTAACTACTCAGGGTCTAACTAAATACTAGATTTGGTGTGGAAAGCATTTTTTCCCCCAGTCAGATTGATAGAGACCTTGGGTTTTATTATTTTTCCTCTGCAGCACCCGGCATGGATCACCTGTTAAAATGTCTCACCTAAACAATTCCCTGCCATTGCCTCAATCTCTCCTTTTCTTTGCCTGTGGCACACAACAGTTTACTCTTCTTTGGACTAAAATGCTTTTCGTTTAACTGAAGTCATTGGGCTCAACATAGCGGTATTTGGGTGAAATGTAATGGCCTATGCTATACAGTAGATCAGACTAGAACAGGGGTCTCAAACACACATGTGGCCCGCGGAGTTATTTTCCGCGGCCCGCGAGCTCCTCACAGCCCCCCGCCTTCTCCCAGCATTTACCTAGAGCGGCTCCGGCCCGACGTGCACCGGGGTCCGCGGTTCCCCATTCCCGGCCAATGGGAGCTGCTGAGGGCGGTGCCTGAAGGAACAGCCACACACACCCCTGCGCCCCTCCTCCCCCAGGTTCCGACCACTTCCCGGAGTGGCACGGGGGCAGGGCAGGCAGGGAGCCTGCCCTGCCCTGCCCCTGTTGCAAGTCGGGCTGGAGCCTGCCCCCTGAACCCCTCCTGCAGGCGAACCCCCTGCCCTGTGCCCCCTGCCACACCCCTCCTGCACTCCGACCACCTGCCGCACTCCGCACCCCTCCTGCAACCTGACACCCTGCCCTGAGCCCCCTGCTGCACACTGCACCCTGCCCCCCTGCCCTGAGCCCTCTTCTGCACCCCGACCCCTTGCCCTGAACCCCCCGCCACATCCCTCACCCCTCCTGCACTCCAACCCCCTGCACTCTGACCCCCCTACTGCACCCCAACCCCCTGCCCTGAGCCCCCTGCTGCACCCCAACCCTGACCCCTGCCACACCCCTCACCCCTCCTGAACCCCACACCCCAACACCCTGCCCTGAGCCCCCACCACACCCCACACTCCTCCTGCACCTCCTGGGGGCAGAGAGGGAGTGGAGTTGGGGTGGGCATTTCAGGGAAGGGGTTGGAATGGGGACAGGGAAGGGGTGGGAAGAGGCGGGGCAGGGGCGGGGCCTCATGCAGGGCCGGCTCCAGGCACCAGCCGAGCAAGCTGGTGCTTGGGGCGGCAGCTTGTAGGAGGAGGTATTCTGCCCAATCCTAGGGCGGTACGGCCGCTTTTTTTTTTTTTTTTTTGTGGTGTTTCGCTCCGGACGCCCTGTAGGGGGCGGCGGCATGGAGGACGGGAGCGCCCTGCAGCAAGCCCGGCAGGGCAGCCCGCGTCCATCCCTCACAACCGACCGGAGCGGCGGAGAGCCCTCCCGGCAGGCGGCGGGGCAGCGTGGCAGCACCCCGCTGAAGCCTTGGCTGCCCCCCTTCTCTCTCTCTCCCCCCCGCTCCCTCCCCTTTCCCCCTGCACCTGCGCTCCCGCAGGTTTTGGGGGTTTTTTTGCTTTGCCATTCTGGCCGCCCCGTTTTTGTTTGTTTGTTTTTGTTTTTGTTTTTGTGTTTGTTTTTGTTTTTGCTTGGAACGGCCAAAAAGCCAGAGCCTGCCCTGGCCTCATGAAAGGGATGGAATGGGGGTGGGGCCGAGGGCGGTGGGGGGAGGTGTCAGTAAATGCGGCCCTCGGGCCAATGTACTAGTCCTCATGTGGCCCTCGTGGTCATTTGAGTTTGAGCCCCCTGGACTAGAAGATCTAGTGGTCTCCTTTAGCATTAAACAGTATGAAACTATGAATTGTCATGCTGGTAAACATATAGATAAATGATCTGGAAAAAGGCAAAGCTTGCAGACGATACAAAGTTGCTCAACATAGTTAAGTCCAAAATAGACTGGAAAGAGTTACAAGGCTGGGTGACTGGGCAACACATTAGAGATGAAATTCAATGTCGATAAATGCAAAGTACTGCATACTGGATAATATAATCCCAACTACACATACAAAATGATGGGGTCTAAATTATCTGTTCATATTTTACTATTCAAGAAAAGTCTTGCAGTCATCATGTAAGTTCTCTGCTGCTGCACATTGAGCAGATGTATTCAATCAAAAAGCTAACAATATTAGGAACCATTAGGAAAGGGATAACTAAAAGGAGAATAAAGATCATAATGCCACTATATAAATATATGGTACACCCGTACCTATTGTGTGCAGCTATGGTCACCACATTTCAAAAAAAGATATATTGGAAATGGAAAGGTACAGAGAATAGTAACACAAATTTTAGGGGTATGGAACAGCTTCCATATGAGGAGAAATTAAAAAGACTGGGACTATTCAGTTTGGGAAAGAGGGAGGATATGGTAGAGGTCCATAAAATCATGAATGGTGATGAGAAAGTGAATAAGGAAATGTTATTTATCCCTTCACATAACACAAGAACCAGGGATCACCCAATGAAATTTAATAGGCAGCAGATTTAAAACAAGCATAAGAGAGTAGGTTTTCACACAACGCTCTGTCAACCTGTGAAACGCCTTGTCAGGAGATGATGTGGAGGCCAAAATTATAAATGGATTAAAAAAAGAATTATAGTTCATGGAAGATAAGTCTATCAATGGATACTAGCCAAAATGGTCAGGTATGCAACCCCATGCTCTGGGTATCCCAAGTCTCTGACTGGCAGATGCTGCAACTGGATGACAGGGGCTGAATCACTTGAGAATTGCCCTGTTCTTTTCATTCCCTCTGAAGCATCTAGCATTGGCCACTGTTGGAAGACAGGATACTGGGCTAAATGAACCATTAGTCTGATCCAGTATGGCCATTCTTATGTTATGTTAGTCTGCTATTTTGTTACTGACAGTTTCACATGCTTCAGCAGAAGTAACTAGAAATCCTGCAGTAGGCAGCTATCCCAAACACATGCAAAAAGATAATGTGGTAACAGTGATTCTGAATGCCTTTGCTGAACCAGTAAACCACAGTGCCTACAAATACCTAGGAAGAATGTCCTCATTACTTGTAAAGAATGTGGGCATTATCTGCATTTTAATCTTATGTATGTTATCTCTGGGGGTTAGGGTTACTGTGTGCCTAGGAATTAAATCCAGTCTAAGCTCTTCCCAGCTCTCCAGGAACACAGCAGTGGTTTTAATTCAACTGCCTAGTGCTCAAATGGACAATATTGTGAATCATCTACTGAGAGACTATAGCTGCCTCTTCCCCACCCTGAGAAATGTACACACCAGTTTGGACCAAGCATAGAGTCCCAAGTATTGCTGGTTGAAAATTTTCCAAGGGAACAGTTTTCCATCAGAAAACACGCTTCTACTCAATCAAAATATTCCACAGGAGTGTCTTAATTTTGATTAACTTGTGTTTACCAAAAAAAAAAAAAAAAAGAGAGAGAGAGAGAGACAAAAATCTAAATGATTAATTTTCAGAGGGTTGAAATATTTCATTTAGACTCCTTCATTTCAAAATGTCTTTTATGTTTTGACTTTTATTTTATAATATAAATTAGTATAGACAGGGATGGTAGTGCCACTTCTTATTGAGGGTGCCCAACATAATATAATGTAACATGAAAGTCAAAATCAACACAAAACATTTCAATTTGATTGAAACAAAATGTTTCGATTGAGCCAAAACAAAATGTTTCAGAAAGCACATTTTGAAATAACAGAATTTCATGCAGGATGGAAACTCTGGATTTCACTCAGGTCTAGCCCCAAATCAGAGAAAGGAATTTTGAAATCTTAAAGGGTCTTTGGAATGGACAAAAGGCAGCCTATGAGCTAAGTGGGGCAGACACTATTAGAGGGAATCAAATTGAAGGGTAAAGGCTACTGGGGTGCAGTCTGACCCATCTATCCCAATGCTGTCAGCCTAGCTAAAACATGCAAGGAAAGGCCAAGGTTTGTGTAAGATAATATGCATCAAGGTTTTTTTTTATTTCAAACCATGTCACTCTCCTATTCCTATATTACAAAACCAAAGGGGACCACTGTCATCATCCAGTCTGACCTCCTCTGCCACACAGGCCATAGAACTTAACAAAAATAATTCCTTTTGAACTAGATTATATCTTCTAGAAAAACATCTGATCTTGATTTAAAAATAGCCAGTGATGTTGCCATGGCCCTTAGTAACTTTGTTCCAATGGTTAAATTACCCTCCTGTTAAAATGCATACCTTATTTCCAGTCTGAATTTATCTAGCTTCAACTTCCAGCCATTGAATCTTGGTATACCTTTTGTCTGTTAGATTGAAGAGCTCATTTTCACATTTTTGTTCCCCCCATGTAGATATTCATAGACTGTGATAAAGTCATCCCTTAACCTTCTCTTGGTTAAGCTAAACAGATTGAGCAACTTGTGATGTTCCTGGGGATGAATAAAACATAATTGTTTTGCAAAAGCTGTTGCCAAGTCATTATACTTTCATACTGGTCACAAGCTCCCACTGTGAATTCTACAGTAGGGGCCAAACCCAGGGACCTGCTAAAGGTAATACAGTTGGTAAAACAGGGTACTGTAAACCCGGTGGTCCAGTCTAAAAGTGGGGTAACCCACTGGGTTTCACCCTAAGTGAAGCGCATGCATGGTCTGTGGCTTGGAAAGGGTGCCCATGGGAGGGACTGAGAGTGGGTCCAGGTACCACACGAACCATAGCACAACCATGTTGTAAAAGTGTAAACTAGAATGAAAGCGAGAATAAAGCAATTAAAAAGTAAGTAATAGAAATGAAATACCATTGTAAAATGACAGGTAAGAGTGATATATGTTGCTAAGCATTATGGCCCTGATTTTTTAAACACCTAAACTTGGCATCCAATTTAAGCACAGGAGAAAAAATATACCAGTTCTCAGATTATTTTATTGCGTAATTTTCTGCCTCATCAACCCGTATCTCAACATTTTGTACGTCAACTGTGAAAATGATAGGTGGAAAGTGTGTTTTATGAGCTACTCCTGTGATACAGAGACATGGAACATGGTAATATTGTCATTTATACTGTTAATGTTTTCAGTGTTAGTATCTTCTATTAATGTAATAGTTTTAAATAATTTTTCTCACTGTGATGCATGAGTTTCTATTTTTACTTATGCAAATGCTATTTCTATGAGTTTCGATTATTGCTTTGTGAGTTATGTATTATTATTTTGCTGATATATGGAAAGGTTCATAGGCATATCTGAGTAGTGTCATTTGAACTATTATTTAAGAGTTGCTCAGGGTTTCTACTTTCAAAAATGTAATTTTAGGAATGGGCAAACTAACTGAGATAAGATAAAATAAGAATCTTTTGTCCCAGTTAACTTTCTTGGTGGGATTGTGTGGATGGGTGCGTGGGAGTGCACCTCTTTGTCCAGAAGCAGAAGTGCAGGGGAAGAGGCTATTTTTGTACCATAATTAACATGTCCGGAATTAGGTAGTCTCTTGTGACATAGCCTAATTTCAGACATCAACTGTGATAGGTTAAAGAAAGTGTCTCTCACACTGAGATTTCACAACTCTGCAGGGTATTTCAAGATAAGGCACATATCAAGAGTTTGATTAAGATTTGCAGATCTGCATTCCTAAATTTATCAGATTTTATTGTTGGTATCGGATTTTCACAATGACAGGTTAAATATTTTGCATTCTTACAAGAGAAATAATTTGGCATTATGTGGCCATCTCTGTTAGGGGGAACCTGTTAACCAAGAAAGGTTATCGAATGAGGTAGGTACTATAGTCCCTCACTTTTGAGGGGAGGGACTAATGCCACATTCTCATTCTCATTTTTTAGTAATACATGGGAACAAAACACTTTAGTTCCATCAGGTTTCAGCTAAATCCAGCCACACCTTGGATTGCCAACAAGAACTAGAAGTACTGAAACACCAGACAAGAGTCTGTGCTCACATTATTTCTGAATCAAATTTTGCTGACCAAAGAGGTTCATATATTTTGGAAGAGATTCATATCAATATGTCTAATTACAGCTAATTACCAAAATTAAACCTTCTGAGAGTTTTGCACTTCCAACCGGAGATGAAGTTCTATCTCATTCACACATCTGTTCTTATGGCTATCATGAGCTCCCTTTGCTGAAACTGTGATCTATCTCCCTTTGTTACTGTGGCTAATATAAGATCTCTTCTGGCCAATGTTAGCCCTGGTTTTGGAGGATCTCTGTGTGTGAGTGTAGAAAATGTCAGATTAGAATGTTAAAATAATTCCCAAAGCAAATTGTGATGATATTTCCCATCATCCATGATTCACAACTAATAAAAGCAATGGATTCTATTTTTAGTCCTTATGAATGCAGCTGCTCCTCTGAAATAACTTTTCTCAGTTCCATCAGCAAATGTCCACATAATGTACTGCCATTTTTGCCAATTTCTCTTCCCACCACCATTTTTGGGATACCTGGTTACTCCTCATAAGAGAGGGAGAAAGTTCCAGTAAATGGTGGGCAGCTGTGAGATCCATCCACTGTGAATATACATATTTGTGACTATGGATGGAAATAATTTGACTTAAAGAGAGATTGATTTAAGCATTACACAAACACCTGCATTTGGGTGACCTTTTTGTCTGCTAGCTTTCCTCAGCTTTTTATCCCTTTTCACTGAAGCAATATGGCATTTGGCATAAATTGGTATTGGGTTTAGATACTGTAAGGTAAGTCTACTGCAGAGGGAGAGGCAATTTAAGTAGTTGGGCATGGAAGTAGGGTCCAGGGCACTTCTGGAATCTCAGCTTTTCACTAAATAAAATGTTGAACTCCTTTGGTAGCCAAGAGAGCTGTCAGGGTATAAACAGACACACTGCTGCTTTGATGGAGACTTTAAGAAAACAGGCTGTGGCTACAATACAAAAAGAGAAGTGAACTTTCCTCAGTCACCTTCCTAGGGTCTTAACTTTGAAAACTAATTACAGTTATTTAGATTGGTGGTTCTCAAACTGTGGTCCATTCACCACTGGTGGTTTATGGAGAGGTGTCTAGTCACATAGTCACTTTCCTCCTTCGTTACTGCTACTAAAATACATTAAAAGATAGGGAAGTATTTAACACATTTTTGCTAACATTACTTTGTAAGCAATTACTGTGATCATGAATGGTGGAGAGACAGTCCATGTGATTGAGTGGAATAGGAGGTTGTCTGCAGGCTTGACAATGGGGTTGGAACAATTTCTTTGTTTAGATGTGGTTGACGCTATGGAAAAGTTTGAGGGCCCCCAACTTAGATGCCAGCACTGTTAAATCTGCTAACCTATCACTGCTAAGTGACCAAGCAGATGTATCTAGCAAATATGCTTGTCCATTGTGGATGGATGCATCTGATTGACTAACATTCAATCAGAAACTGCTGCTGGGAGACGTGCACATTCAAACAAAGGCAATTTTAAAAAAAGCGAAGACATCTGGACCCAGTTTTTGTTTTGGAAAAATATAACATGCTAAAGATGACTAGTTTCAGTTCAGTGAACACAACTAGACAAAGCACCATCTCAGCTTTTTATTTTTTAGGTCAAAGAGACATATTATTAAAATTAATGTGCAATTTAGCCAGTTTGTATTACATGAACAACTTTTAGAAGAAGGAGAATTTTTTTCCAGAGGACAGAATTATGTATTTGTCTATATGTTAACCCTTTTGTAGCAGTTTTGGATGACTTGTACAGTTTGTCCAGAACACAAGCGATATGATGATGTGCATTAATGTCAATTTTAAAAGAAGTAGAGCTAATTGTATTTTTAGCCACAGAATTATTTGAGAAAGGTGGCTAGTAGATACTAAAGTAATGTACAGTGGTTGGTCAAATATTTCAGCTGTTTCCTAGTGCACATTCTCCATAAATATTCCTTCAAATACAGTTCTAAGGGAGCTTATTTAGTAATATTATTGTTTTAATTTTATATTTGTGTTAAGATAGTGAGTAAGGGCTGCAACCAAGATTAGGGCCAACCTATCCATATAGTAAGAGACAATCATGGCTCCTAAAAGCTTGTTAAAAATGCGGTACTACTGCTTTTCAGAACTCTGCAGGTTGAAAGAAAACAACCATGGGTTTTGCCAATGTTTTCTGCTGAAGTTTTTTATTATTATTATTTTAGTCACATTATATTTAGAATGGTTTTCTTTCTGTTGCTTTAAATTAATAAATGTGTTTTAGATGGCTGTATCTCAGTGTTTTACAAATATATTAACAGTAGTGCTAACCAGAACTGAAAACCAATAGGAAAATCCTTGCAGATATAACATCAAAAAATTCTTTCCTCAACTACATTGGTGCAACCCAACTGAAATCTATGGCATTGTACCAGTTTCACTGAGAGTAGAATGTGGTTCATTATAAATAAAAGCTACAGAGATTTTGGCAGATCTGTGGGGGAGCAAATTCCCTGTGGATTTTTACTGTTCATAGTCAGGAGTTATATGATACTGCTCAGTATAGTCCATAACAGTTACAAAATACCCCACAGTGATTGTTTTAAATAATATCATATACTTTTACTAACAAAATGAATATCTCACAGGGTAACAGAAATAAAATAACAGTTCAGTTGTAGTTGAGACCAGCATTCTGCTTTCTTAATCACATCTGCTTTTTACAGGATAAATCAAGCAGTAAGACTAGTTAATCATCCAATAAACTGAGTACATGAAGCTATATCACAAAATCCTGAATTAGGCACTTTAACCAGGCACCCCAGGCTCTACAATAAGAAATTTGCCAAGATTCTAATTAAATTAGTTATCCACAGGCACAAAAAAATAATTTGCATAAGAAATATCTACATCTATATATACTTATACCTATAAAATACTCAGAAAGGTTGACTCTATCTATTCTATAATAAGGAAATCATGCCTCATACACCTCATCTATTGTCAGGAGGTTAGCACAATAGATAAGATGCCAGCAACACAAATCTTATCAGAGGGTAAAATTTACTCAGAAGGAAACATTTGAAATAATCACAAACCACAGAAGAAGTATTAATGACCAGATAGTGCCTGTTTCTTGCATTGGGAAAGGAGAAGGTACAAAGAAACTTCTCTCACACCCCTTGTAAGTATCAATCTCTGTGTCTTCCTGAGCACAGGGACTGCACTCTGCTAGCACTCAGTGGGGTGCAACCTGTTCTTACAGGAGACAAGGAAGATAAAAATAATTCTAGCTCTCCTCGGCACAGTTGCCAACTTGTGAAATAAGCACCTCGACTTTCACAAAAAGCCAAAAATCAAGCGAATCCCATTTCAAAAGAAGGCCAAAACAAGCCAATCCCTAAAAACCCCAACATGCCATGTGACTAGATCCCCCTGGCGTGCAGTCTTGGACTGTAGTGGGCCTGCTGTGCACCCTGACTCTCTCCCCCCTGCTTGCCCCTGCTTGCCGGGAGCTGATCAAAAAAAAGAAAGAATGAGCTACAAGCCAAAAACTAGCCAACAAGCAACTCACAAGCCAATTAAGCCAAAAACAAGCCCAGTTTCTTTTTTTTTTTCCTGCGGGTTTGGCGTGTCTGCTTCTCAGCTGTACAGCTCAGTATTTCACAAAGGTGCTCATTATCTTCATCCCATTTTTACAGATGGGGAAGCTGAGGATCAGAGAGGGAAAATGGAATAGCCCACAGTTACCCAGAATGCCATTAGCAGAGCGGGGACTAGATCCTCAGTTACAGTTCAGCATGCTGTCCACTAAGCTATACTGCTCCCTTATCTTTTATTTGAGATATGCTCAAATACTATAACAGGTGGCAATACAACTTTCTTAGAAAGACAGATTGGGAGCAGCAACCAAAAGAGGGGAGCATACCCTGGGGGCACAGCAGGGCTATTCCCCTTTGTGTGCTGGGAAGCTCCAGAGGTAATCATGCCTCATTAGGTTAAACGGACTTGATCCTTCCTTCTGTTACAATGTTTTTACATTAGTATAACTCCATTTACTTCAGTATAGTTATTTACATGTACACTGGTGTAAAGGAGAGGAAAATCAAGCCCATTGTGTCTCTGGAGCTCTCCCTGGAATGGTACAGCTCCAAACTGTCCCCAGGGTTGGGCTGTGCGTTACTAGTACTGGCTTTGAACTTGAATCTCATTTTATTTCTAGTGGTTGAAGGCTTCTGTGAAGTGAATGAACACAGGATTTAAATATGGGAAATTGGTGGAACTAGGGTTACCATATTTGGAGTGTCCAAAAAGAGGACACTCCAC
>NW_020664417.1:31576090-31588164 GCF_002925995.2 Terrapene triunguis | reverse complement strand
CCCCCAAATTGCAAGGAGCATGTGTAAAAGACATGTACTAGTGATAAAACTGTTGTGATAAGGCTCAATACTATTCTTTTAAAAACAGTCGGAGTTTTGCTGTTGATTTCAATGGGGCAAAAGAATCAGAATGTGTGTATGAATAGTGGCTCAGTAGGCGCTTTGTTGTTGTTGTAAAAATACCATGGCAACTGGCAGCCTGACTTCAACTTGTGGTCTAATGGCACACATCAGCATCTCAAACTCTGCTTGAACAGCAAATATTAGGGAATATGTGATGTGTGACCACGAGGGTTAAAAATTTGTGCACATAGCAGGTTTTCCATGCTGCTTTTATTTCATATTCTCTTAGATCTTAAGGAAAAATCAAGAATTTGCTACTGTATTTCAGTCTACCACACAATGAAAGAACTTGTACTATCTCAAGTGGAGAAATAAATATAGAAAAGCCAAGGAGAAGATCTCAGGTTTCCATTTTAAATCTCCAAAGCATTTTTCATGATGGTGGTTGCACAATTGTGCTCACTGTAGTTATATTTGCAGTAAAGTTTCTGAGATCATCTTCTGCTAGCTCATGCTCAGATTTTTCCAAAACAATCATCTTTTTGACTTAAATTTTTCATGCTTGGTTTTTGAAGAAAGGCAATGCAGCCACCTATATGCCTCTGGCTGAATTCTTGACTCGCTACATTTACTCCTATGGTCCAGGGGTTGCAATTTGCTCTATTTGGTACTCCCAAAACACAAAGCCCAATGTCTTTTACTCACTTTTTAGTCTGTTTCTACTCTTGTAGAAGTGACTGTCTGAGTGGCCATTACCATATTAGGTAGTGATTGTTAATGTGTTGGTTTGTTGGACAGCAACATTTTCTTTAGCTTCTGTCACTAGAATGTTATGGACTGGAAACTTTCCTTCATCTTATGGTTCACTCATTCTATTTTGGTTTCTCCACTTTCCCCCTTACTTCTCAGTACGTTTTCTCTTTGCTTTGATTTGGTGTGGTCATATGGAAATTACTGCATGTGGGACTTCGTGGGTTGACTTTTTCTCTTGGTTTTGTATAATGGTGTTGGTTTAAGCCC
Organism: Terrapene triunguis; assembly: GCF_002925995.2. NCBI lineage: Eukaryota > Metazoa > Chordata > Testudines > Emydidae > Terrapene > Terrapene triunguis. Next base: position 31,587,081 of record NW_020664417.1, on the reverse strand, counting down.
CTAACCTAACTCCTGACCCGTCTCTCTGGGATTGTAGATATAGAAGTGCTAGTCAATCCAGTCTGCTTTCCTGTGGATATAATTGTATGTTAGTTACTTATTTATATTGGGTTTTCTAAGCTACACAAGCAAAACACTTTTCTCTTTAACAGCTCACATAAGTGGCATCGGTCTGATAGAATTCCATGTTATATTGTAGAGTATTTGGCTGAATGAGCAATATAGTGCCCTTCCCAAATTTACAATGCTGTGGATGATGAGGGAGAAGAGGATTTTGTATTTAATGTTGTTTCAGTAGAATCTTATGGCACGTGTATCCATTAGCCAGAGGCCAAAAAAGCAGTTGATGTTGATCACAGCCAGATCAGCCCTTTCATTTGTCTGTTGAAGATAGAATGTTCAGCATAGAAACACACTTGAGGCAGCTGTTACTACTGCTGCAGTGCCTTTGGTGGATGGTTAGTTTAAAACACTGAAAAAGGACCCACATATATTAGAAACTTGAGACGGAACCAAAGAAAAGTAAATGTAATGAATATTCATTGCCATTCTTGATCTGTTGTCATTTTGGCAGGTCTCATAGTTGTGGAAGGGAGCCATCAATAAAAGTATTGTAATGAAAACTGGAAAATAATTTATTTTTTATTTAATAGTGTATTAAAGGATCTCTGACATGCATGAATAGAGATTATAAGGGAGGTTCTCTCTTGATTATATAGTGCACATCTTATAGGGGACTCAAACAGGGAAAGTTAAACTGATATCCCCCTTTCAATCATTCTTAGAACTTTCATCTTAGATGTGTTTTTGCATAAGAGTCTAGTACAGGAAGTTAAGAAAATATAGTACTGAAGTACCATTTCTTTGATCTGGTATGGCAATATCCATGTTCCTAACTTAACTGAACCATAACATTTCTGAGAGTCAGGGAAGTTTTTTTTTTAACTTGCTTTTTTTCACCTGAGACAGGAAATGGAAATAGTGGAATATAATGTATAGTGTATATCTCAGCTGGCCAGCACTGGGGAGCAATGGAAATCTTACAAGAAATCTCTTGTGACATGTCTAGGCTAATATTTATTGTCACTTCAGAAACAAAAAGGCAGAGAGCCAGAAGAAACTCTAAATCCCAGTGAAGTATTAGACAGCCCTTGAGTTGGCTCTGTGCATGGCTGAATTTCATCCTAGGTGCAGGGGTAAGCTACTGCATTAAGCAATCTGAGAATTCATCGTTAGTGGCCCCAGAGACATGTTTATACAAAATGGAGGCAAAGCAGCAGCCTGCCCATGAAGATGGTGGCTGAAGCTTGGCTTCCATCCACAAAGGAATGCCAAATTGTTTCATGAGGTCAAATTTTAATTGTCCCACTCACACAAATGGTTCCACTAGCTTCTCTCTCTAGGGAGCTGATAAAACAAGACTCATCCAAAGTTTTCACATTTTAAATTTAGACATAACTCTGGAGGGGAGGGGGGAATAACAAAAGTCTGACATTTGAATCATTAAAAGGTTCAATGACTAAAATAACAATGGAATCAGCACTGAGTTGTTTAACAGCATGTGCCAGCCAACTCAAACTGTATCCCACAGATAAACTGTATGGAGAAGAGTAAATATCAAACTTCTTCCAAGAACTATGAATAAACTGTGTGTACAGCTACTGCATGTTTGAGAACTACTTTCAACAAACCAAACAACCCACAGCGTTGTCTTTATTCCTATCAAGTGTTTCTGAAGTGGTTTGAAATATATGTGGAAAGGGCAGCTAAACAACTTTAACCTTTGCCCAGCCAGTAATGTAAAAATGTGTCAAATACTAACTGACGTGAAGATGAATGGGTTACAAAATCTGACCTGATTAGGTATTGCCCCCTGGAGTCTGATAAACAGAAATGTAACTTGACTACCACAGAATCCAATGTAATTGCATGCCTAAGGTACCGTAATGATCAGCTAGTTACATCAATACTAATTTGATGCAGATATTTTACTAATAAAATGCAAGCAGCTTTCTTAAATATTTAATATACACTTAAATCATAGCAAAAGCAGAATTTAAATTATGAAAAGTATGGCATTATTTTAACTTTAAGGATGTAAAGGCTTCCTAGTCCACAGTGCTTAAAAGAAAAAAATGGGTCTGTTTATTTTGACTGTTGCTGCCAAAATTAGAAACAAATATGGATCTGTTTAATTATACTTTCACTGAAACAAATGAAAAGATCTCTGGAAAAATGACTCAAACTGCCTGCAGTTCTCAAATTATTCTACAGTTGGTAAATGGGTCACTGGAATCTGGAAAAATTGTGAAAAATGAAAAACTAAACTCTCCAAAATGGATCTATTTCTACTGAAAAATGTTTAAATAATCACAAACCTGATTTCAAGGGATTTAAATTCAAAACTGGAGTCCATTAATTTTCCAAGTGTTCGACAAGGTTCTGGATTAATGTCTCCCATTAGAGTAAAAAATGACCACAGCTAAAATTCCACATAGCATTTTGAGAACAGAGGGAAATATTGCAACTGTGGCCACTCAGCTCAGTGGATTCTCACCCCTGCCATATGACCTGGTATCAACCTTTTGTATCCCTAATCCATGACATATGACTGGGGCCAGGCAATACAGATCATTCTATTCCAAGCACTCATGTGTGTCACAGCCTTCTAGAAAAATAAATATCCCACTGGCAGATACATCTTCAAATTGGTCTTCAAAGTGGTTCACTCAAATAGGTGCATGCTTAAATCCTGCAATGACAAGCACCATTTGGATGTTTAGATTTGCAAGTACCTGCATTGCATGCCTAAATACAGGTTAGCCTTTGTAAAATGCTGGCTATATTAATTCTGACTGTACAAGTTTAGATGCCTGTTAGAAATTAGTCCAAAATTATCCAAATTCACATTGTTCGGCTATACGGAAAGAAGGACAGGGACTGGAGACATTTGATATAGATTTAATCAGGCCGCAACTTTATTATTAGATGTCTGGGACTACCCGACAGATAAAAATGTACAGTGCAGGTAACCCCATGTTGATTCCATAATTACCCTGGGGACTTCCGCCAGCTCTCCCTCTTTTTCCATTCAGGTCCCCCCAGCCATCTATTGCTTGCAGGGCCGGCTCTGGCTTTTTTGCCGCCCTAGGCAAAAAAGCCAGCGGCCACCCGCGCACCCCCCCGCCCCCATTGCGGCAGGGGAGGGCGGCAAGCCCGGCCGGGGCTCTCCGCTCTCCCCCCGGCAGCCAGAGCGCCGGGGGGAGGGCGGAGAGTCCCCGGCGGCCAGAGCGCCGGGAGCAGGGCGGAGAGCTCGGCCGGGGCTCTCCGCTCTCCCCCCGGCAGCCAGAGGGGGGAGAGCCACCGGCGGCCAGAGCGCCGGGAGGAGGGCGGCAAGCCCCGCCGGGGCTCTCCGCTCTCCCCCCGGCCGGAGCACCGGGGGAGGGCGGCGAGCCCGCTGCGGCTCCGCTCTCCCTGGCGGCCGGAGCGCCGCGGGGAGGGCGGCGAGCCCAGTCACGGCCCGCTCTTGGGCCAGAGCGCCCCACCGTGCCGCCCCCCTCCAGGCGCCGCCCCAAGCACATGCTTGGTGGGCTGGTGCCTGGAGCCGGCCCTGATTGCTTGGACCTTACCATCCACCTTCCCTTGTAGGATAGTTAAGGTGGGCTATAAGAAAGGGGGGTTGACTTCCTGCTGTACCAATCACAGGAGTCCTCAACCTCCCCCTCCCCTTGTTCCATTCCTTTAACAAACACGTCCTTTTTAAGTCTACTTCCAATCCATTTATCTGGTCACTCTTACTTCAGGGGGAATTCTGCTTGACTGCGCACCTGCAGAAAACATGCCCCCTCCCACAGAATTCCTGTGCTTCCATGCAGAAAATGGCAGGGAAGCAAAGGGAAGTTATGCATGGGGAGGGATGACCATGGGTGCAGTTTTGAGGGGGGGATTGCTTGCCCCCAAACAGAGATGAGTCATGGGGGGCACATGGGGTTACGTGCCACTGCCCCCCTCATTTCTACAAGTGCAGAGCTGCCCAGCTGAAGGAGGCTGCATCTGGGCTCTGCTGATTCTGCAGCTGAACGCCGCTTCCTGGGTCCTAGTGCCAGTTGGGCTCCCCTTGTGTGTGCTGGGAGCCTTCCTGTTTTCTGTGCAACAGTGAGTGTCCACGGTGGGGTTGAGTAAGGGGAATTGGGGGGAAGAGGCAGTGGGGAAGGAAGGGGCAGAGGGAGGGAAATGTGGGGGTGGGGGAGAGGGATGGAAAAGAAAAGGGGATAGAGGAATCGCGGTGGAAAGCTGGAACCTGGCATGCAGCATCCCCTTGGCAGCAGCTGGGGCTCCCCCGTTAACAGGGCCATTGAACCCTCACCCTGACAAGCCCTATCCCCCTACACCTGCCCTCCCCCGATAAGCCCCACCCCACTGATCCCCAACCAGCTGCATCTGGACCCCTTCCAGAGTCCCATTGCCCCTGCACCCAGACCCCCCTAACAAGCCCCTGTGCATCCAGATCTCCCACTGAGCTGGCTGCACCCAGATTGCCCCCCACAGAAACCTTTCACCCCACACCTGGATCCCCACTCTAAGCCCCTCCACACTGGATCCTGCTGGGCTGAGCCTGAACTGCACACCCATACACTTGCACTGTGTCAGGTAAAGCCTCACTGCTGAGTCCCTGTACCAGGGGAGGTGGGGGCTTCAGGGTGATCTCCCACCTCAATGCAGCCAGTGGCCTGTGCTCCCCACTGCCAAGCTGGAGCCACATTTAGTTGACAAAATTTACAGAATTCCCTCAGTAGTATCACTCCATACCTCCCCTATGGAGTACCTGCACCAGACATCCACCACATACTTACATAATGAGTTGCGACATACAGCCTATTGCCCTTCATGTCATGCATGAACAGAGCCCTTGCTGAAGCCACTGTGGGAAAGGCAAAAAAAAAAAAAAAACCAGCTTCACCTAGGCCAATCTGGTGGCAAGAGAAAAATTCCTGCCCAGCCCCCCAGTCCTCCGGCCCCAAACAACGGGTGACTAGCACAATGCCCACAGCAGGTATTGACCAAACCTGGTATTTCACCACCTAAAGGGGATGGAGGGTGGGTGCTGCCTCTGCGTGGTTTATGTAAAAGGGGGCTTCACGCACAGAGCGCCCCTTCTAAGTCCTTCCGCCCATCCGGTTCCCAGGGGATGAGTCAGTGCTGCCTGGCTGACCCCCTTGTCCCCTTTTGCAGCAGTTTTCCTCTCCCCCTGCCCCCAGCCAAAAAACACTGTTTCCATTATTTGACCAGCAAGACAAATTCCCCCCCACTTAAAGGTGTGGTGCGGTCAGTCTGTGAGAGTAGTCCACAGGCTTTTTACTTCAGCACTTCATATGTTTGGCCCCAAGAAGGGGAAAGAAGCAGTGGGTAAGAGACATAGATTTTAATTTGGAATACTCTGTCTGCACATGTGCAGAGTACAGGTCAGGGCAATTCAATGGGAAGGACTCAAATATCCAGAAAGTAGAGTGTGGTAGTTACTAGACATGCTCAGAAAATGGGGATTTTTCATTGTGGGTAAGGAATCTTGCAAGTCCCACACGTATTCCCCAGTTAAGAACTGATCCAATCAGAACTCACAGGGGTTTGGTGAGGAAGTTTATAAATACAGGACTTAAATATAGCTCTGTGGTCTCAGTGGTTGATTGACATAGACCAAGAGATGGGGCTGCTATGAGGGGTACCTCTTTGGCTACAGGCAAGGGTTAGGCCAGCTATACTTACTAGAGAAGCCTTTCCTATTAGGATAACATTTGGTCCATCCTAGTGCGTTTTATGGACCTAGAGGGAGATATGGAAGTGGAACATCTTTCACCCTTAGAGGCTACACTTTACATTTACATTTAGCTATTAGCTATCTGCTTTAAACTAGGATTTTATCTCAGTTAAAGAGAGACCAAGGGCAGAGCTGAATGAAGTTCAGGGTTTGTACATTCTTAACTGACTTAGCTGGGTTTATGCTGTGGGGATATATAGTGCCTGTAGCATGAGATTCTTATGAAATCCATGGAATGTATATTTTTATATGTTGATCCCAGTACCTGTATCACTTTCGATACAGGCTACAGCTTTCTGTTGCACCGGCAACTAAGGAGACCATATTTCATTTCAGAAACATTATGTGATTGTATTTCCAAATTGAATTATTTTGGAATTACCAGTTTGCAGGTGATTTTGGAAAAGTTTCAGCCAGCTCTACAAGGGCCACCAGATTTTCTGCCCAACTGCTCTTGTTTAAAAGTTATTCACGGTGTTACAAATACTATTTACAAAGTTGTATACTATGTACAAAGCTTTTGTGTGCTTTCTGTATTTGCTTATTAAACTGTATGGTTTTCTCTCTTTCCCTCTGAAGTTGACTGGGAACTATTAGCACCTAGTGATGGTTTGACATATAATAGCCCTGAGGTTTAGCATTGTGTAATGCTTTCTGAAAAGTCCTGAAAAGACAGAACTCTGGCCCATGCTTTGGCAAACAGTTGATCTGAGGTGCAGGAAGAAGGGAGTGTAATATAGTTATATATAATATTGCTGTGATGTTATTGACATGAACTGTGACTGTATAGATCATTGTTGCAACTAAGGTCCTATAGTTGCACCAAATCTTGTACAAAGGAGGTCAAGCAAGATGTCTATGAAAAGGTTGTAATTTGCTAGTTATGATTATGCTGTCTGTATGTGTGTATCATTTTTGTATTTGAAGTTATGAATATTGGCTATGTACTTGTATCTCAATGTGTTTAATTCTAAGTAACATCACTGAAGCATTTGGTCAGCTTCTTGAGAAAGGACTATTCTGAGTAAGTGCCCAATCAAGAAACACTTAACTGACAATGGACTTTTGGAGACACCAATCCACATCTGAGATTTCCTGTGAACTAATGTGAACAACGGTGTCGGCATGCAAAAAGCTGAATCATTCATGGACATGTGACTTGCCCAGGTGGCTACAAACTCCATCTTGTTGCTGTGATTTTGCACAGAAGAACAAAGGGGTTTCTGTCCACAAGAGAGAATATAAAAGGTCTCTCCATTTTGTCTTCAGCTGGCTCAAGAGATGGTCTCTCCACCCCAAAGAGAAGCCTGAAAGAAACTGGGACAAAGGACTGTAACTACGGGGGTGTGAGTGATTGCTGGACCCAGGCCATAAGCCACAACGTTGGTCTGAAAAGTATTGGGCCCAGACTAGGAAGGAGTCTAGTCTGTGAAAGAAGCTTATTGGACATCTCTGAGGGTGAGATTTCATCTGTATTCAGTTTCCTACTGTATTAGGCTTAGACGTGCGTGTTTTGTTTTATTTTGCTTGGTAACTTACCTTGTTCTGTCTGTTATTACTTGGAACCACTTAAATCCTACTTTTGATATTTAATAAAATCACTTTTGCTTATTAATTAACTCAGAGTAAGTAATTAATACCTTGGGGGAGCAAACAGCTGTGCATAGAGGGCGGACAATTTATGAGTTTACACTGTATAAGCTTTATACAGAGTAAAATGGATTTATTTGGGGTTTAGGCTCCCAGAAAGACTGAATACTGGGTGCTGGCAAAGTCCCTGTTAACTGAGAAACCCATGGGCTAAGTGACTCTTAGTTTCTATGCACTGCAGGGGGGCGTGGCCCAACCTCTTGATCTGTGCTGTAGCTGACTGGAGCGTCCAACTCAGCAAGACGGGAGTGGAGGGAAGCCTTCTCTGGCAGGGGAGTTTGCTCTCAGTGGTATCCCAGCACATCTAGTGACAGCCTTGAGGGAGTTTCTGTTACCCAACCCATCACAATTTCCTCACCATTCCCCCTTACAGTAGCAGGCTGATGATACCACAGCCAAGTTAAATCCCCCATAGAACATGAATATGTCATAACCAGCCTCCATCTCAGATCACCCCACTGATATTTTTATAATAGCAATAAGCTACATCAGGGTAAACATTCTTGGACCACTGGCGCACTTCTTGGGTGGTTGACGACTGTGGGCAGCATAACCAATGTGTGGCCAGGAATTCATACCCTAATGTAGATTGATTAATTTTTCTGCATCAATTTGATTTTGCTTTGCCACAGATATAGGTATTATGGATATTCATGCATTGTCTCTTCAATGGCAGGCATAAAGTAAGCGAATTAATTAAAAATAGTTCCCTGTGGAAGATATGTGTATTGATCTTTAAATCTATATCAGGAAGTCAGGCAGAAGGGAATAGGGAAGCTACTATGCAGAATATCTTTAGACAAATAGAGAGTGACTTCAGTAATACTGTTTTCTTTATCAAATATTTTTTTTATTCACTGTTTGATGAAAAGACATTTCTGTGATCTTCACCATTGTCACAGGAGAGCGCCTGCATGGTCCATCCATATTTCCCTCCTGAGAAGCCCCTAACACACCACAATTGTTGAAGAGCCTTCTGGTTTGCCATAGTTTCCCTGCCAGCTGTCCTTTACGCTGGGAGCTGTTTCGGAGTTCCATATTGATTGTCCTGCCACCTGCTGGTGACATGCCTCAACTATTCACCCCTGCTGCCTCTTCTGCAGCAGAATCCCACAGCAAGACGAGATGGGGCAAGCCTCCCATGCAGGCCAGGGGAAAAGGGTTGGGGCCTAGCAAAGAGGACAGGGGTTTAAACATCATTTGCTAGCAATACAAACCTGACCTTTCCTTCACTGTACAGCCCCTTTATTCCCCACCAGTGTCTCTGAAAATTTGCCTGTCCTGAAAATACCTTATGACTGTTACACTATGGGTTAAAGCCTTTAAAAAGAATTTTAAAAGAACAGCTGCTGTTATGAAAGATTAATCTTCAAACTTTGTACCCAATCAATCACATCAACATCACAGTCACAGTAAACCAGTTCCTCAGAGCCTTCTTCTTTGGGAGGTAGCAGAGCCAGCTAGACTGAAAGCTTTTGCCCATAGCTTTCATGTCAGGAGTCTGGGTGATCTGAGCAGAGATTAGAGTAAACAGTAAAAAGTCTGTTCTCCACTCTGTTAAGCAGTTTTACACCTTATGGCACCATACATGTTAATGGAATTAAGCTGGTATAAAATTGGAGTACTGCCATGGACAATCAAGCTATTTAACTTTAGTATACTGCCTAATTTTGGTTCAAATGAAGTGTAAAGTATGTCACAGCAGCATTTACCACCTGTAGGGTCTATACACTGGAATGTGTGAGCTTCACCATGATCTGGCAATGGCTGAGGAGGAAGGATACCAACCAAGGAGCAGAGAAACCTGACCTACTGTTTAAATAGAACATACACTTCTTAAGATCAACAAACAAAAAATGTAGGGTGTATTATTTTCTTGACATGAAGAAGTTAACATTATTGATATAAATGGGAGCTATATGCATTCTCTGAAGTGAAATTAGATCCCTTATTTGCAGTGGATTTTTTCCAAAAATAGTAATGAAAATATGTTTTGTTACTTCTCCTCTTAGTTGAGAGCAACTTCAGCATGAGTCCCAGCTACTTCCAAGTCTTCAGACACCCCACGCCATAGTTCAGGCAGAAGCTGAAATGGGAACTACAAATTTAAGCAAAGATGGAAGGTTTTTTAAAATTTAAGGATTAAGATAATTGTCTTCAGTCATTAGAAAAACATATTTTTCTTGCATAATGCTGAGTTTAAATTCTGCCTGTTCCATCAATCCCATGTATTCTAGAAAACACCAAGGATTAAAAATAATAGTTAAACTACATCCTCAAATGTGTTGATTTTTAGGTAGTCATTTTAATGCTAAAGTAAAGGTAGTTTCATCACAGACTTCAGACTGGGTGTCGACTGATTGCTGAATGAGTCTGGAAGACTCCCTATGCTTTCCACACACTGCCTGATTCAAAACCCATTGAAGTGCACAGAAAGCCTCCCATTGACTCCAGCATCCATATGGATCAGATCCATATGATATTGCAGAAAGGGGACTGGAGTGACAGAAATTACCTCTTTCTGAAGAATCTGATACTGGCGACTACAGAAATAGGATAGCAAGGTTGATGGACAAGTGACTGATATAGCATGTCCTCTGATCCTACGACATTTTTTTATATCTATATTTTATAGATAGAATAACCTAGAGTGTGTGATTGTTGTGAGATAATCAATGAGGCCTTTTAGGCGCTTGGAGGCTCTGGACCTTTGATCTCATTGTACAGCTGATTACATGCCAAAGACATGCAGCTCTCTCTCAGCAACTGCTTCTCCTGCAAATGTTATTCCACAACTATATGGTATAATCAAGGAGGCGGAGGGGAAAAAAGCCAGAAATTGTTGCTCTTATCCCCTGAGATTTACAGATATGAACAGGAATTGAAAAAGCTGCTCTTTGATTTGTAGCAATTGGTAACACATACTTGAACTAAAAACTCAAAAAACATATTGCTTAAGTGAGAGCAAATTTATCTGAGGTTACAAGGGGGGAAAGCTTTTAGTTGGAAGCTACTCCTTTGCAAATAACTTTCTGGTCATTAAAGCTGCAGGGAATATGTACTGTCTGCCATATGGGTCATGACAAGAAATTTAACTGAAATGATAGAAAAAGTACTGCTTCCCAAAGAGTAAATGTGAAACTTTGACTAATTTCCATCAGTTAGAATAAGCAGAATAAGGTATAAAGTAACCTACAGCTGCCTGGAATTGAACAAATCCCATTAGAGATCTTTTTATGTATCTTTAGGGCTCTAACCCTGAAATGTATTAATCTCTGCATCTTTCTAATAGGCGTTTCAGTTATTTTCTGCACATTTAATGTGTAAACTTACTTCAAGTATTTCAGATTGCTCACTAGATCTGAGTCACAAAATTCTGTTCTTCTTAAAATATAACTTCTCATTAATTGGCAGTGTGATTCACTGTTATTTCAGCTCAGATTAGTGGCCTTCATACAGTTCTATGTAAGGCCATTCTTTAAGATGTAATATCAGAGACATACTTAAAAGAATTATCATGTTGTAT
>NW_020664417.1:31567806-31575690 GCF_002925995.2 Terrapene triunguis | reverse complement strand
CATATTTGAATTCAGCACATCAAAATACATAATAAATAGCACATTTTGTCTCTGAAGCAGACAACTTCTCAAAAATTGTAGACCAGTATAACCTGTCCATAAAGCAATGGAATGTCTTTCTGGTTATAAGGAAAGTGTCCAAAAAGGGCTTTTTTAAAATCAATTTTTAAAGTTTCAACTTCAGATTTATCAGTTTCAAAGCAGAGGTTAGGACTTTGAAATTGGTTAGAAATATTTCTAGTATTCTTACTTAGCATTTTAGTTTAGGTACTCTGTACATCTGTATTGCTATACAATTCATATATTGTTAAGCATCTGCATAATTGCCTTTACCATAGCAGTAAACAAAGAAGATTCATTATTCTTTCTAACACTGCATAGGATATATGTATCCTTACAAAAGTCTCGCCCAGCCTGCTCCCTGCTCTTTTCCTGGTTTAAAGCTTGTCTTTCCAGGCAGCCTTGATCCCAGAAGTTTTAGTACCCCAGGTACTCAGTGGAGTTCATCAGTCGAGAAGAGTCCTCTTTCCATGAATGCCTCCCAATGGTTGAACATACAAAACTTTCCTGGTAGCACCAATCCTTGAGTAATCTGTTGATTTTCATTATCTTGTTAGGCCTTCACTCTCCTTCTCTATGGAATGGAAGAATTCCACTTGAGCCTCCACTTCTTTAAGCATCTTCCGCAGCCTGGTGCAATCATCTGTGAACTGTGCCAGCAGGAAACTAGCAATGTTATTTGTCCTGACATGAAGAACCATCAGTGGATTTTTTCCCCAAATCCCATCAGGATCCTTTTCAGTCTCAGTTCCACACCTTGTAACCTTCCTACTAGCAGACAACCCATGGCTCAGTTTTCTGGATCCATTCTGGTGACAGGCCTGTCAATACTTCTCAGTAAGGAATCTCCAATCACATAAACTTGCTTCTTTCTGATACTGGTGTAAATCTCAGGTTCCCTCCCACTGTTTCCTGCCTTCTTTCTGTTCTCTCTTGCAGTCCCCAGTATATCACCCTCATTCTTCATAGGGATCCGATTCCTGTCTATGTCTATCATTTCTTCCTTTCTTGTCCTGGGAATAGCTTCCCTTTTCTTCTTCTTTGCCACTCCATCTTGTGCCTGCTTCTCCTTCTTGTTTTCCATTGCAGTAAACCTGTTCTTCAACTCTATTTCTCCTCTACTAACCAGGCTCTTCTTTTGCCTTGTCCTTGTAGTCATGTTCTTCTTTCTTCTGTTTATAAGCATAATGAGATTATCATGTTGACACACTGCTCTGCTCTGTAAGCCTATGTATACTCTTTTCTTTATGTACTTTACAGTTACAGTGACTGGCAGAATTGAACCATTGATATGAATATCAATGCATATTTTAATAAATTACTAATATATCATAATGTTGTGACAAAATGTTGGTAACTTTACCAGTAAAGTAAATGTATTTCTCTGTATCAGAGGGGTAGCCATGTTAGTCTGTATCTGTAAAAAGCAACAGAGGTCCTGTGGCACCTTTAAGACTAATAGATGTCATTACATGCATCTGACGAAGTGGGCATTCACCCACGAAAGCTTATGCTTCAATACATCTGTTAGTCTTAAAGGTGCCACAGGACCCTCTGTTGTATTTCTCTGGTTAACTGTGCCTCAAGCTATTGGCTGAATAATCCAAGAAGCAACTAAGTGACCGGGGGCAAACATCAAGGGGATTGGAACAGAGATCTGTGCCTCCCACCATATTATTGTTTTGTAGCAGTGCCTTTCCTGGGTTAATTACGCGGTGTTCAAAAAAGTATTTCAATTTATCAGTTTTGAATTTGCCTTTCAGTTTCACTAAATGCTCCCTTGTTCTTTTATTATAAGAAAAAAGTAAACAGGAGCATTTGTGGTTAGAATTGAACATAGCAGTTACATTATTGGTCTAAATGAATAGACTATAGGCATCTTAATTAATGGAGATATTCTATCTCCTAGAATTGGAAGGGACCTTGCAAGGTCATTGAGCCCAGCCCCCTGCCTTCACTAGCAGGACCAAGTACTGATTTTGCCCTAGATCCCTAAGTGGCCCCCTCAAGGATTGAATTTACAACCCTGGGTTTAGCAGGCCAATGCTCAAACCACTGAGCTATCCCTCCCCAGAATTCAAGGAATGCTGAAGAGAATTTGCTTTTGTATGGAATTTGCATTTAAGGGCCTACCCAGATGGACAATTTAACTTAAAAGGCCTGTCTTAAAGAGAAGTAATAGTTAATAAACTGTGTTTATTTTAAAAGCCATCCACTCTTTTTACTTGAGGCATTGTGCCTGCCTTTTCCAGTGTAAACCCTGTGCCCTTCAAGAGCTTCAGAAATCTGGAGTGAAGTACCAGAACCACATATGAAAATGCATTTTTAAAATGTCAGACTTTTGAAATGTGAAGTTGCATTGCAGTTGGTTAGAATTTCTATGAGAAAGTTTGGCTTAGTCAGTCTGCAAACCTAAGTAAAACCAGTCACTACTGCCTTCTTTTCTTTCCTTCTTTTTTACTCTAAAACTCCTGGGCCAGATCCTTTACTTCAGTAAATCAGAGTAGCTCCATTGACTTGATGATCTGGCCCTGTATTGTAAATTAGAATGGAGTTCTCATTAAATTTGTACAAATGGTAGCTATTCTCTATACATTAGAGACAAGATCTACAAATCCATTTTTATTTCCCTACTTTAATACATTCCAACTTAGCTAAAAAGATGTAATTTCAAGTTAAAGGCCTGCATCTGTGATTATTTTACATAGAACCTGATTGTATTAGACCCTGTGTCTCTATGGATTATTGATTTTGTCACAAGTTTGAAGGTGACATTGTTTCACCCAGAATTGTTAGGATGTCAAGTCATTCTGCTAGCCTTTCAACTATTGCATCAAAGACAGGGCCCATAATAGCTTCAGTGTTACAAAATACTTCTCTAAACAGATTCCATAAACTGCAACATAAGGAGAAGTTACTCTGTTATTTTTGAACTTTTTTATTCAGAAAAGGGTGCACAGAAATTGATTTTCAAAGTTTTATTGGCAGTTTCTGAATAAAACAATTTTAACTCAATAAGATTAAATTCCAATCTGTGTTGCCTAATCAATATTGTGACTACCATGTGCAAACATTTTAAACTCCATTCTGTTGACAGTAATACACACAGTGTTTCAAGCTGACAAGAGCTGGTCATAATAAAATGGGGATTGTCAAGAGTGTAGTAAGTAATAGATTTCAGTTAGAAGCTTCTCACAGGGAATAAAGCAGTAATATAATTTTAGATGCGTTGACAGTATCCTACCAAAAGGCAATAATATTCTGCAGTTTGATTACATATATAATAGCTCTGTCATGCTTATGGAATGGGTGGCTGCAGTTCTTCACACGTCTGGAAATGATACATGTGGATCCTCATCTTGTGAGGTCGGGGTGGGAGGGGGCACTCTCAACTTGTTGCAGATTCAGGCTAATGGCCTCCACTGATGTGCGGATCCCTGGCCAGAAAAACAGCAAATTAAATTCTACAACAACATGTTTAAATATCAAAAGCATCAAATCAAACAATTAAATGAAAAAATTAAAAAACAACAAGTATATGTTTGTTCTTGGTCATTTGCTTCTGAATCAGCCTACTGCTCCTAGGAGAGCATGCCATTCTATCCTCCTATAATGCAGTTTGTATTTTAAAAATATGGGGGTTGAGTTTTCTACATTAGCATATAATTTGATATTTGTGTTTTGCCCTTTGAGGACTAAAACACAAAACAAAAAAAGCCCCACAAAGTTCAGAGCCATTAAATGAAATATCTTACTTAGAATTGTAGAACTGGAGGAGACCTTGAGAGGTCATCTAGCCCAGTCCCCTGCACTCAAGTCAGGACTAAGTATTATCTAGACCATTGCTGACAGGTGTTTGTCTAACCTGCTCTTAAAAATCTCCAGTGATGGAGATTCCACAACCTTCCTCGGCAATTTATTCCAGTGCTTAACCACTCTGACAGTTAGGGAGTTTTTCCTAATGTCCAACCTAAACCGCTCTTGCTGCAATTTAAGCCCATTGTTTCTTGTCCTATCCTTAGAGGTTAGAAAGAACAATTTTTCTCCCTCCTTTTTGTAACAACCTTTATGTACTTGAAAACTGTTATCATGTCCCCTCTCAGTCTTCTCTTTTCCAGACTAAACAAACTGAATTTTTTCTATCTTTCCTCACAGGTCATGTTTTCTAGACCTTTAATCATCACTTCCACATCCATTAATATCGTATAGCCTGTGACTGAGCAGCAGTCTTTCTTCTCCAACTATCTAATCTATATATTTAAGGTTTTAGATATTTTGTAATTAATTTGGAATGAAATTCACCTTATTGCAAAGCACAAAAACAGGGGAAAGAACACCATTCACTTCAGTGCTGAAATACTTACCTCAATATTCTTCAGTCTTTATACCAACAAAACTCTGTAAAGCATGTGGAAATGGCCTCTGACAAGTATCTTGTGCATCAGGGGCTCCCTTGCTGGTGTACACCTAAGCTGGAGAAATGCCAGGCTGCAGTAGCTCCCTCTCCTCTGTGTGCACTAAACGTTTGTGATTCTAAAATGAGATCTTACAAGATATTAGAGTTTGCCAGTACACTTTTCCTCATACAAAAATGTAGAAACATTCCTTCTATACCTGGAAACATTTTTGTAATACTTCAGACAGTTGCCCTTGAATGATTATACACGCCTTCCAATGATACAGAGCAGTTTCATTCTGTTAGTGAACACAACAAGCTGTTCATAATGACTAGCCAATGACAACATGCTTTCTGAGAGACAGTGTAAAAGGAAGCAAACACTGAGTTCTATAATGCAAGGAATGATTGATACAGATGCAAAACAAACTATTTATGGGTCAGTGAATACTCTGATTCCGTCAATACCTGAATTACTCCTGTTTTCATGGTATTTGCTAACTGCTTATTAATACTATCTACAATTTCTATAGCATTTTCAATGCAAAGGTCACAAAGCACTTTGCAAACATTAATTAATTAAAACCTTACAATATTCACTATACTAGGTAAGTATTATTATCCTTGTTTTATAGATGGATGAGACAGGATGCTTGGGGTGCAACCTGGAACTGTGGGACCACTTGCCCCCTTAACTCACTAATCTGGGTTAGCAACAGAGGGTCCTGTGGCACCTTTAAGACTGACAGAAGTATTGGGAGCAAAAGCTTTCGTGGGTAAGAACCTCACTTCTTCAGATTCAGACTAACACGGCTACCCCTCTGATACTAATCTGGGTTGTCTCTCACAATGCCTTACTGGTGGCAAGCAGCAAACCCCTTCAGGTGCTGTTACCACTCAGTACAATTGCATGTGGAGCCCCACACCCAGCTAGATTGCATGAATGCTCCCATGAATCACACAGAGAAAAGCACCAGCCAAATCCCCCCAGCTGCCAGCCTTGTACCTTAGAAATATGCCATGTTACACTGCTCAAGACCCTTTCTTGAGTAATGCAAGTTTATTCATTGGTTCACCACTTCATCAATGGAAAGTGGACATGCACCAGCCTTTGTGACTTGAGCAGATTTACCAAACACTTCAGGCAAACTTGCTGCTAAAGATAAACAGTAAAACAAGTTTATTGATTACAAAAGATGGATTTTATGTGATTATAAGTAATAGGCAAAAAGTCAGAGTGATTACCAAAATACAATAAAATATAAGCACATAGTCTAAACTCTCAACCTATAGACTGGGCAACATCTAGATTAAGCAATGTATCTCATCCCTTTGGATATTGCAGGTTGGTCACAGTCTTTCATACGTAGGCTTTCCCTCTTAGCCTCAGGACCAGTCTGTTCAGTTCCAGTGTTCTCTTTGGACATGTAAATAAGGGAGAAGAGAAAGAACGAAGCATGGGGCCACTGTGTTTTGTTTTATACACTTGTTCCACGTGCTTGGAGAACATAAGTACAGGCAATGAGTCACCAGGCAAGGTTGAGCAATTCCCCTGATGTGGCCTTGTCCAAGTGAGTCATTGAATTGTAACTCCCTTGCTGGACAATGGCTGTTGTTGGTTGCTCAACAACCAGCTGCGCATTGGTTAGGTCTCTGGGGATCTAATATCTGGATGATTCCCCAACTCACAGCATATTTTAGTGGCAACCATACAGCACAATCTCATAACTTCATGTGCACTAATGATATATATATTTAGATAGAACAATGGCTTTCAGCAGATCATAACCTTTCCCATGATACCTTATATGGCATGCGTGACACTACACCTTACGTTCTTCATTGAGATGATTATGGCATAACTAAGATGTACTTATGGATCATGTAAGATATAATTGAAAAGGTTATGAGTCACTGAATATGATTGTCCTACTTATATGCATGTATCATTCTAGTATCTGAAGTTAGAAATATTGTCTATGTATCTATTACAAATGTATTTACACCTGGGGAATGCCCACTGGACAGAAGATAGTTTATATGGCTGGCTGGGAAGGGCCATTAGGGAGAACAATAGGTCTTAGAAGAAGCTACTCTCCCACCAGGGAGCCTTCCTGAGGATGCTACAAACAGCCTCAAAGTCTGTAGCTGCTGCGGCCCTACTGTGGCATGTGACCAGATCACTTGGTACTGGACTCCATCTTGGAATACCAGTGTTTTTCCACTGAAAGGTTTAGGGAATCAATGAGATCCAATGGTTGGACGCTGATGCTAAACAAATTCATACTAGAAATAATGTGCATGTTTTAGTGAGGGTAATTAACCACTTGAAGGGACATGGTGGCTACTCTATCATTTGACATCTTTAAAACAAGACTGGCTGTCTTTCTAAAAAATATGTTATAGCTCAAACAGGAGTGATGGGCTTAACATGGAAAATACTGGATGAGGTTCTATGGCCTTAAAAAAAAAGATCTATGAATGAGAAGCCTTTCCCCCCCCCACATACATTAGTCACCATTATACACATAGCAGATTACTTCTCCCACAGAGCAAAGGGGCTGCCAGGAAAAGAATTGTGATTCTCAGAATAAAAATTCCCTCCTCAGGCTGCTCCTGGGAAATCAGATTATAAAGATAAAATGTAGCCTATGAGATTTGTTAAATATAAGTGTGTGCTGAACTCCCTGAAGATAATGTATGATTAGTGCTGCATGAGACAGGCCACAGCATCTCGTATTTTATGGCTATCTTGCTGACAAGACATTACATTTAGTGCTACTTCCTACTGTAGCTGTCATTTCAGCATTTCAGAAATCTGTGGTGTATTGTAAACACAATAGATTTTGTAACCCTTTGATCCCATGACGGTATAGCCTTTCCATTACTCCTCCTTTGGTAACCACTGTTCACTTCCATAACATTACAGCTAATACTGATAAACTGGAAAGCTTTGTATACTGTACATACCCCTATTAAGAGAGATTATGTTGATTTTACCATTCTGTGACTTGCCAAATGAATCCTCTTACTCTGAAATGTAAAGTCTCTCCCGCTCTCTGTCTCTCTTCCTCATATGCAGAGCTAAATATCAGACACAAAGGCAAAGATCTTTATGTAACATTTGAGCAGTGGGTGGAGACAATCACAATAGTCTATAATTGGTTTTTTTCAAACAGGGGGCATAATCATGCCCTTTGAAGTACAAATGCTTGGAAAAGATGCTCCAAAATTTACTCCAAAGTAAATGTTAACTGTGCTCTTTCATTTCATCAACTCCACGTAAATTTACAACATGACCAGCAGCTATTGGATTTGGTTCTCCAGACAGTTGTGTTCCAGCAATAAACAGTATTGCCCAGGCCTTCAAGAAATCTTGAAATCAGCTTACAAATTATGAAATCATGAATTTAAAAAAAAAAAAAAAA
>NW_020664417.1:31462542-31567796 GCF_002925995.2 Terrapene triunguis | reverse complement strand
GAAATAGCCTCAGATGTGCAATCTGTGCTATGTATAGCATAGAGGTAGTGGGAACTGATGGCATCAGTAGAAGCAAGTATAGCTAAGTGAACAATGGAAATGCAGTCCATCATCCCAGGAGAAATAACCCATAACAACTGAGATATGTCGGAGGTATATTATAAGAAACACCTGCCTGTGCCTACACTATCAGTTCTATTATAGGAGTGCATGCCTGTCAGCTTTGGGATGTATTTTTCATTCCAACACATGTTCACACTGTAGCATGTGGTTACATTACCCTGTCACTGCCTTTACCAGGGGAGGGTCTTAGTACAGCAGGGAAGGAGAGAAGCCTAAAACACGTGTGGCAGGAAGGGGAGGGGGCTGCTGCTCCCTCCCTCGCCCCATATGGTTCTCTGATTAGCCATTGGATGGACAAAGGGTTATATTACCAGCTGAATGACTGCTGTGTGCCCCCTCCCCTTGCCCCACCTTCCCTATTTAAGCTAAGACTGGGCTTTTCAGAAGCCTCTAAGGGTACAAAGAAACATCTATAGTTGGCCTGTGACAGTTGAGTCAGGCTGCAGGGCTATAAAATTGCAGTGTAACATTAAGGATCTGGTTGGAGCCCAGGCACTGGGACCCTCAAAGTCCCCCATCCCCAGCCCAAAAATGTCTATACTGCAAGTTTGTAGCCCCACAATACGAGCCCAGCATGGCTGAATCAGCTGACATAGGCTAGTCGTGGGTGTTTTATTGCAACATCGACCTACCCTTATTTTCCAGTTAGCTGCAAGGAACCTGTGCTGCTTAACAATGCCTGGATCAGAGAAAAACATGGGGAATGTTGGACGAGGCATGGGAAGAAGAATCACACAGGGTGGGAAAGTAGGAATAAGGGATGGGCATCTTTTACATTCTGGGAATATCATCATTCCCCCACTCAACTGTGGACTCTGTTTGGTAGGGTTTTTTTTCCTGGTGCAAGGTCTTGGATCTCAGATTGGGAGAGACTTCCTCTCCTCAGCTCCCAGAACAACGGTGGCAGTGGCAGATTTCTTGCTCCAGGGGCTGGACAAGGAGACAGGACACCTCTATGCCTGAGAGTATCAGCGTTCCCTCCTCCCCCCGCCGCTCCCGTGCTGCTGTTCTGAGTGGATCTGTAACTGCTACCATACAATTCCAGGATGGAATGGCAGAGTTAACTGACTCTCTCATTCCTCTCATGGCTGAAAGGCTATGGATCAGGTATTTCCCCCATCAGAGGCAAGAGCACTTTTAACATGATTTTGAGGTAAAGACAACATTCCATAGCAGACCCCAGAAGCACCAGGTGGACCAGCGTATAGTGATACCACCAGCCCCAGATAGCAATGCCCAGTCATAGGTGGGACTTGACAAGTCACTGGGGGTGCATTTGTCAAAGGGGATTAAAGAAAAGATTTGGAATGGAGGATACATTAACCTTTTCACCCTCCCATTTAGAGATGACAACAAGCATGATGATGAGAAAAAGAACGCTAAAGAAAAAGTGAAAGCTGTTTTAGTCTATAGATAATTGCACCCTGGCTTTTCTCATATTCACAAGTGTGATATGCAAACGGAGCCTAGAGAAATGTATTCCCCTTCTCAAATACATGGACCTTATAGCACATGAACATGCCTTGTATGTGGGCTTGTCATTGCTGAGATATAAGGAATGTAGAAAGAGCAGCAGATGATGAGATTGGCCTATGGGGTAGGAAGGACCAGGATTTGTGGCTTGAATGTAAGACCCCATTGTGACTGACCCCATAGGTTTTTTTTAATAGATGGTGGGTAACCAGTCCTGAAACTTCAGCTAACGAGGGGATGTTAAGTCTAATATATGTTTTCATTTTAATTAAGGAAAATGTTTTCACTCTTATTGTAGAGATGAGCATGCACATAGGATGTTTGGGACAGGCAACACAAAGCACCACTTGTTACAAAACAAAGAATAAATCAGAGGGAGGAGAGGTGGTCACTAGGGGACTGACGGCTTCAGCTGGAGCAGCAGGTAGAAGTGGAAATGTAGACAAAAGCACTATTTCCAATTAAATTAGAAGTATCAACGGCCATGTTGTTGCACTAGCCTAACAAAAAAGATGAGGATTATATCTGAAATGGTGTTTAGCCAATTCTTCAGAGCCCATATGAAGGAGAGCAATTTCATGTACAGGCAAAGTATTTAAAATCCATTAAGGTTTTGAACATATAGAGTGAGTGAGTGTGCGTGTGAAAGAAAGAAAGAAAGAAAGAAAGAAAGAACAGCTAAAAGGGTGGCTGGCCCCTTGAGGAGTTAATCAATACTGGACCTGTAGCTTTCACCCCTGGTTTGATTCCTAAAAAAGGTTGAAGAGTACAGAATTATGCACCATTTGCTATACCCACAGGGCTCCTCTGTTAATGACAATATTGATCCTAATCTCTGTTCAGTTCAGCATTCCTAATTTGATACAGCAGTAGTCATGATTAAGAGATTTGGCAAAGGAGTGCAGTTAGCAAAATGTGACATTAAGTCTGCATTTCAGTTGCTATCTATCCCAAAGATTAAGTTTTGAAATTTGAAATGTACTATGTCAATCTTGCCAGTTGGCTGTTCTACTTCCTGCTAAGCTTTTGAAAAGTTTAATATGACACTAGAATGGGTGGCTGTGAGGGAAACTGTCTTAGAAAAGGTGGTTCATTAACTTCATGATCTCCTCTTTGAAGGACAATTGGGGACAATTAAATGTGCCCACCTATTAAGTGCTTTTCAGAGGTTGGCCAGGCACTTAGGTGTTTCGTTGGCCTTTGGAAAGAGAAGGGCCAACACTGAAGTTGACATATTTGCCGATTGAGTTATACACAACGCAGGGTATATCAGAACTATCCTGGGAGAAGCTGGATAATCTTCTAAGGTCATTGGTACAGACAATTCAGGGTCATAGGGAAACCACGTTCAAGCAGTCCCAGGTGATCTCCAGGTGCCTGAATTTTGCTTGTAGGTGGTTGCTTCAGGTAGGACCTTTTGTGCCTGGCATGTATCCTCCACCACCAGGGTCAGGGAGCCTCCTCACTTTATCAGAAGAACATGAAGAAATGAAAGCTATTTGAGAGTATGGAAGACATCCCTTAATCAATTTCATGGGAAATCTCTCTGGCGAGCCAATTGGACAGTGAGAACAGAGGTTCTGGTACAACCTGATGCTTCCACATGAAATTGGTTTTGGAGTATATTTCCAAGGGAAATGGGGTGAGCAGAAGTGGCCAGCAGATTGGACAGCATGGGATACAACAAAGGATAATACTTATCTGGGTTTTTTTCCCTTATATTGGTGATAGTCATTATCAGGGTGAGGAATTCAGAAATAAGCAGGTTTTGTTTCTGATCTGAGAACCAGGCAGTGATTCATATCAGTCAGCATGGGTAATGAAAATGGTGAGGGCATTTGTTTCATATTACCTTTCATCTAACATCCTTTTCTGTGCAGTTCACGTTCCAAGCGTAGATAATCACATTGCCAATTCTGTCTTGATTTCAGGAGAACAGATTCTGGGAGCTCATGCTGTTTGCTAGCCATGATCCACAGGCAATGGCTCACCAGTTGTGGAGCCTCAGTTTATGACAGCTTTAGTATTGGCAAAAAAACAGCCTTCCCCCCCCCCCCCTTCCATGGCTCCCCTGACTTTCTGGTTTAATAGCTGGTGTGGTAAAAATGTACAGAATTTAGAGTTCAAGAAGGACTTCAGTGCATGTGGTCCATCCATCCCTGAGCATCAGGGGTGCGATATGCAGAGTCCATGCTGCACCAGGTATTGGTTTCATCCATGATCCGGGGGTGCCTCATAGGGTTAACTTTAGGCTTAACTGTAGCAGGCTAGTGGGCATTCCCAGCCTTGGCCATTACTAGGCACGCCTGAGTTTGCACTAACCTTGGCATTTACAACTTCAGGAGACATTGGGAGGAAGGTTGATATCTGGATTTTCAGGCATTCTGCTGTGAATTGGGTCCACAAGTGGGTGGCCAGGTCACCAGGCAGATCGCACCTGAGCTTCAAAGGTAAAGCCATTTGCCTTGAAAAGGATGGCAGATGACTACTCCACAGACACCATGATTTCCTGCAATCCTACATGCACAATGGAAAAGATCCATGTTGAAGCAGGCTCAGGGAGTTTAACTTGTTCTTTGTGCTCCCTTTAGTATATAGTTTTTAGAGGGGAGAACAGTAAGAAATTTGGCACTGAAGCCACATTCATTCTTCCAACAGAGTGCACAAAAATGTGCAAGTCATTTGCACAACATTCTGTTCCTTGCTCATTCTGTAAGGATGGAGAATAAATTTTTTTGACATAATTTGCATTCTGTTTCTTATGCAGAAAACAGGCTGAAGAGATTCAGTTATCATTAGGTTATCACTTACCCATACTTCTGTTAGTATCATCTGAATAGCAGTACATTTAACAGTATCTATACACATGCATGCAGACTTGTCAAATGTCTCATCAGTATTAGGCACTGTTGTAGTTAAAGTCAGTCTAGCAGGATTCTGTGACTGACTTTAGTGGAATCTGGTTGTAAGGGATACCCAGCAATACGTACTTGAGAGATACAAGATTGAAGATTATGTTCTGACCAGAATGCAAATCTACTAAATTTCCAAAGGACAACAAATTACCTCTTATCAAACTTCTTAGCTATATTAGTAAAACCCTGGCAGACAATATCATAACTCTTGGCTTCTTTGCTAAAACATCTCTGGCAATTACAACATCAATAGGCCAAAAAGAAGATGAATGATTCTATAAAGAACTTTTCCCTTTGGTAATGAAGCAGTCCCTGTGCTGAAGATATTCATATTAGGGTTTCTCACAGCTTAATCTAGTACTTTCCAGGTGTTAGTTGTAATTAAAGGCTTAGATGCCTATTTCATTAACAGTTGCATGTGATTTTAACTCCATTTTTTTCTTGTATTTGTGGAGGGAATTTATGAGTGACTGAATTAAGGGCAAAGGTCCTAATTCTTCCTCCAGTGAGGAGTGCGTGAAAGAGAGACAGTGTGTGACTTGTTTAACCTTTGATTGAACATCCACAGTGAGCTTCCACTGCCCTGTGTATTAACACACTCTCTATTAACTTACAGTCTGTCACCAGCTTTGATCTGTCATGAAGATGATCTATAGTGTACTTGCAGAAAAATCATTGCTAAATGCGGAATATCCCTCTAGGAGATTGATTACTATACGTTTTTAATGGTTTTACTGTGGGCATGCCCTCAGTTTTGTGCTTATCCTGGTTACACAGGAGGATGGGTCATGCTACTAAAACAACTTTGTTGCTCATATAATCTGGCATTATATATATTCATATAAAATGGAAACTGCACAACACGAAGAAGCAGCCAAATTTCACAATGACATCTACTTACTGAGCAAATGCAAGAAACTGAACATCATCCCCAGAGGACTCACCATCTGTAACCCTCAGACCATTACACACAACTCCAAATATGCTGCTCAGCTCTGCAGAAGGACTTCAGAAAAACTCCTGCACCTCACATGCTTCAGATGGGACCACCTTTAACAAGAAATCATCACATGCTCCCACACACTGGGAGAAAAATATCAGGAAACCTATCTGGAGAGCTTGCAGGTGTGATTTATTGTGTGATGTTATGATTAACTAACATTTTATGTCATATGTAATCATCGAATGCTAAATAGAGTTAAATTGTAGGATTACAGATGTATAAGATTGATCACTAGTTAGAAAGGATAATTATGTATTAGGTATCTAAGTAAGGAGGACTGAAACACAAGGCCTACAGGCTGAGGCCTTTAAGATTTTAGCTTAGCCACAGCAGGCCATAGGTTTAAGAAATGCTTGACATAAGAAAGTGACCAAAGAATGACCCTATGCCACAAGATTATGGGAGAAGATGTACCAATGGGTGATATTGTGAAAAATAAACAGTAAGAGTAATATTTTGCTTACAAGATACCCGATAGTCACATTTTTCTAACATGACCTAACCGCAGAGTGTACTATGTGCATAAATGCTAATGAGGTATAGTCAGAATCACATTATAAAAGGAGGGTGCCCAGACTAGGAAAATTGAGTTCCCTATGGGAAACTCCAGCAGGAGCCATCTCTCTACTGATGATCAATTCATAAGAGATCCACCAGAATGAAACACTATCTAGGAGGATGTGAGTATAACCATATTTGTAACTTCTGCATTGGTCTGTATAAAACCAGGTTATCTGTACTCTCCAAGGGAATGAACTTCTGCCCACCTCAAGGAATTCTTTCATAACAAAGATAACACCACCCACAACTACCACATCCCCACAGACAGTCATAAGAAAAAAAGAATAATTAGCAGCAAACAAACCACACACTGGATCATTACATCAATTGCTTCACTCAGGAAAAAAAATCCTGTGAAATCCTTAAACTTTACATCCACCACAATCTGTCTACCATCAAGAGGATAGCTATACAGTCCCTGAAATCAAACCACCAAATAGCAATCCAATCAGCAGACAAAGGGGACACCATCGCAGTCTTCAATAGTGATGACTACACCAACAGGGCTAACTGACAATGCTCTGATACCACCTAGTATGAAGAACTCAAAGAAGATTCTACTCGATAGTTCACATAGGAATTTAAGTATCAGAGGGGTAGCCGTGTTAGTCTGAATCTGTAAAAAGCAACAGAGGGTCCTGTGGCACCTTTAAGACTAACAGAAGTATTGGGAGCATAAGCTTTCGTGGGTAAGAACCTCACTTCTTCAGATGCAAGTAATGGAAATTTCCAGAGGCATGTATAAATCAGTATGGCGATAACGAGGTTAGTTCAATCAGGGAGGGTACTTGATACTTGACACCATGCAAGGCACTGCATTTAGGCGTATGGAATGGAAATCTATCAACCTCATGAAGAAACTTGCACAAATACAGACAAATATCATCTTCCTTTCCAAATGCAAACAGATGGACATCATACCAAATGGACTGAAGGTGAAAAATCCATTGCTATCTACATACTGCACAGACCACAGTGAGAGATTATGCCATACACTATCAAAGAAACTGAGGAACCACCTGATCAGCATCCTATACAGCAAACAGAAAAACATCAAGAAAGAGCTCTCCAACCTGGAGACTTTCATAAATAACCAACCCTCCACACAAATGGACTTTACTAAAATAAGACAGGAGATCTACATTACACACTTCACCTCTCTACAAAGGAAAAAGGACCGTTAGCTGTCTAAAATCCTACCTGCCACATGGGGCCACAACAGAGGTACCTCTAACTCACCCAGCAATATCGTCAATTTATCCAGCTACACACTCAACCCAGCAGAAGAGTTTGTCCTATCTCGGGGACTCTCTTTTTGTCCCAGCACCCCCACGAACATGATACAGTTCTGCGGTGACCTGGAAGCCTACTTTCACCGCCTCCGACTCAAAGAATACTTTCAGGATAACACTGAACAGCGCACTGATACACAGATACCCTCCCACCAACAACACAGGAAGAAGAACTCCACATGGACTCCTCCTGAGGGTCGAAATGACAGTCTGGACCTATGCATAGAATGCTTCCGCCGACGTGCACAGGCAGAAATTGTGGAAAAACAACATCGCTTGCCTCATAACCTAAGTCATGCAGAACGCAATGCCATCCACAGCTTCAGAAACCACCCTGACATTATCATCAAAGAGGCTGATAAAGGAGGTGCTGTTGTCATCATGAACAGGTCTGACTACCAGAAGGAGGCTTCCAGACAACTCTCCAATACCAAATTCTACAGGCCACTTTCCTCAGATCCCACTGAGGAATACACTAAGAAACTGCACCATCTACTCAGGACACTCCCTACATTAACACAGGAACAAATCAACATACCCTTAGAGCCCTGACCGGGGTTATTCTATCTACTACCCAAGATCCACAAACCTGGAAATCCTGGATGCCCCATCATCTCGGGCATTGGCACTCTCACTGAAGGACTGTCTGGATATGTGGACTCCCTACTCAGACCCTATGCCACCAGCACTCCCAGCTATCTCCGTGACACCACTGATTTCCTGAGAAAACTACAATGCATTGGTGATCTCCCAGAAAACACCATCCAAGCCACCATGGATGTAGAGGCTCTCTACACAAACATCCCACACACAGATGGAATACAAGCTGTCAGAAACAGTATCCCTGATGATGACACAGCACAACTTGTTGCTGAGCTCTGTGACTTTATCCTCACGCACAATTATTTCAAATTTGGTGACAATATATACCTCCAGACCAGTGGCATCGCTATGGGCACCTGCATGGCCCCACAATATGCCAACATTTTTATGGCTGACCTGGAACAACGCTTCCTCAGCTCTTGTCCACTCATGCCCCTTCTATACCTATGCTACATTGATGACATCTTCATCATCTGGACCCATGGGAAGGGTGTGCCGTCTTTGGCACGCATGCCATAGGTTGCCGACCCCTGGTCCAAACAGTCAGAGATGAAGGATTTTTCTTTGAATCCATATCTATAGTATCTTCTCACAGAAAGCAAGCTGACAGTGTCTCTACCTGCGTGAGCTATTTCTTTTATGATGATGAGTGTGGCATGCACTTTGAGTCTCTGGCCTTGGCTACACTTGCAGATGTACAGCGCTGTGAGTTAAACCTGACTTCGTGCAGCTGAGTAGGGAAAGCGCTGCAGTCTGTCCACACTGACAGCTGCCCAGCGCACTGTTGTGGCCACATTTGCGGCAATTGCAGCGCTATTGGGAGCGGTGCATTATGGGCAGTTATCCCACAGAGCCCCTCTTTCCATTCTGGTGCCATGGGTTGTGGGAAGTGGCATGGGTGCGGGGCATTCTGGGTCCTGTCCCAACGCCCCATGATGCATCACTTCGCATCCCAGAAATCCCTTTGTTTCCGTCCACCTTTGGCGCCATCTTTCAACGGTTTCTGTGCAGCGCGATCTGTCTGCGGGAAATGGAGCCCGAACTGCTGAGGTGTATGCTGATGAGTCTCGCCAGCATGTCACGTTTGGCTGTCGAACTATTCCTTAAGATCCAAAGTGACAGTGAGAGTGAGGAGTCCGACGATGCTATCGAGCCGCGTAACGCGTACGACACGAAATTGCTTGTGGCATTCACGGACATGCTCAGCACCATGGAACGCTGCTTTTGGGCTCAGGAAACAAGCACCGAGTGGTGGGATCACATCGTCATAGAAGTCTGGGATGACGAGCAGTGGCTGCAGAACTTTCGGATGAGAAAAGCCACTTTCATGGGACTGTGTGAGGAGCTTGTCCCCACCCTGCGGTGCAAGGACACGAGACTGAGAGCTGCCCTGCCAGTGGAGAAGTGGGTGGCTATTGCAATCTGGAAGCTGGCAACTCCAGACAGTTACTGGTCGGTCGCAAACCAGGTTGGAGTGGGAAAGTCGACCGTTGGAATTGTGTTGAGGCAAGTTTGCAAGGCCATTATTCGCATCCTACTCAGAAGAACTGTGACTCTGTGTAACGTGCAGGAAATGGTGGATGGCTTTGCACAAATGGGGTTCCCTAACTGTGGAGGGGTGATAGATGGGACGCACATTCCTATTCTGGCACCACCCCACCTAGGATCCGAGTACGTTAATCGGAAGGGATATTTCTCTATGGTTCTCCGGGCCCTTGTGGATCACCGTGGGCATTTCACTGACATTAACACAGGCTGGCCCGGAAAGGTGCATGACGCACGCATCTTTCGGAACACTTGGCTGTTCAGAAAGATGCAGGCTGGGACTTTTTTCCCAGAGCGGAAGATCACGGTAGGGGAAGTTGAAATGCCCATTGTGATCCTTGGAGATCCCGCTTACCCGTTAATGCCATGGCTCATGAAACCCTACACAGGGAGCCTTGACAGCAGCAAGGAATGGTTCAACTACAGGCTGAGCTGGTGCCGAATGACTGTGGAGTGTGCCTTTGGCCGTTTAAAGGGCCGCTGGCGATCTCAGTATGGGAAGCTGGACTTGGCCGAAAACAGCATCCCCGCGGTTATATCCGCATGCTGTGCCCTCCATAATATTTGTGAAGGGAAGGGTGAAAGCTTCACTCAGGCATGGACCTCCGAGGTTCAACACCTGGAGGCTGAATTTGCACAGCCAGAGAGCAGGGCTATTACAGGGGCCCAGCCCAGGACTGCAAGGATTAGGGATGCCTTGAGGGTGCAATTTGAGGCTGAAAACCAGCAGTGATATCTGGTGCCCTGCACAGGAGTGAAGTGCAGTAGTTCCAATCTTTAGGAATCAGTGTTTGCTAAGCAGACAAGCAGACTTGCAGTGCCTGTTTATTTCCTGGGCTAAGGAGTCTTTTACTTTATGCAATAATAAAGAATGTTTTCAAAGCCAAAAAATCCATTTATTGAAAAGAAAAAAAAATATTTATTGAAAAGAAACAAGGGGGTGGAGTGGGGAACGGTACAATCACAGATTCACGTATGTCCTGTCAGGTGTGCTATGAGTGAGTGCTGCACTTCAGGATAGCTATACTGCATGGTGATGGGGGTTGAGTGCAAAGGGTAAGGGTTATGGTTTTCAGGGCTGGGTGGTGAAGATACTGGTGTTGGAGGCAGCGGGTGGCGTGAAGAACACGGAAGTTGGGGAAAGTGGGTTGGAGGTGACAGTGGGGCACAATGGAAAGAGTTTTGGGACAAGGGCTGTGGGGGGGTGGCGTTTGTGTTTGCGGTACTGCTCCTCTTTCTGAATGGCTACAAGCTCCTGGATAGCGTCTGCTTGGCGCTCCAGGATGCTTATGAGCCGATCCGTGCTTTGCTGCCGGCGCTCCGTGCTTTGCCGCCGGTGCGCTGCGTTTTCCTGGAGGATCCTGCTTTCTCTCTCCCTCCAGTTCTGTGTTTTCTCATTCTCTTTAATAGATTGCCACATCACTTCTTGCAACATGTCTTCTTTGCTTTTTCGCGGTCTCTTCCTGAGTCTTTGCAGTCTCTGAGCAGGCGATAAGAGGGACGGCTGAGGTCTCAAGGTTGATGCTGCTGTATAGACAAAATGCAACATTTAACAGAGGCAGCATTGTTTATACCAGACAGAGTAATGATTCCCCCCGCACTTAAGGAGTAGAAAACACACAGGGTCTACACAATAGCATAATTTTCCTGTCCGAAACAGAGCACATATATCCCACGGGAGCCTCAAAATGGTGAGTAAGGGGGACTGATTGTTTCAGGGCTGCACTGTCCTCTGGGTTTCTGTGCCTTGGGGAGAGTCAACAGCTTCAGGGGGCACCTACACTGAACACTGTCCCAACATTTTCCACAAGAGTTTGTCCTGGACGATATCTCGCTGCTGAGGGTGACCTGGGAAGCAAGGGAGGGTCTTCTACTGCAATGCGGCTTCCGTCCTGGCCCATATGCAGCTTGCCTGTGTGCAGCAATGGTCCCCCGCCCCTCGCGGCACAGAGGCGCAGACACGTTAGCCTGGTTGGGACAAGGACCACGGTGGCTCTCCCGATAAACCTGCACAAGTGTATTGCACACGTTCTGGATGAGACATTCGAGGAGATTACCGAGGCCGATTACCGCGATGTGATAAACCACATCAATGCACTATTCTGCATCTAGGCATGCATGCCTAACCCTCCTCTCCCAAAGATCCCGCACCGAAAAAATTCCTTCCCGAAAAAAAAACCCGCTTACCGGGAACCTGCTCTTCTGTTTGTCCTCCACCAAGTACCGGCCGCTGCGACTGGCTACCTTCCTCCTGGTTCGAGAAGAGCTCCTGGCTGCATGGCTCCAGGGATTTCAGGGTGTCTCCATCCGGCCCACCACCATCACTCCCGTTTTCCTCCTCCTCTTCCTCCTCTCCCTCCTCCCCACACCGGCTCTGAAGTGTCCATGGTGGTGCTCGGAGTGGAGGTGGGGTTAACCCCAAGTATCGCATCTGGCTCTTTGTAGAATCGGCAGGTCATGGGGGGAGCACCCGAGTGGCCGTTTGCGTCGCGGGCTTTGCGGTAGGCACTCCGCAGCTCCTTCACTTTAATCCTGCACTGCAGGGCGTCCCGGTCATGGCCCCTTTCCATCATGTCCTTTGATACCTTCCCGAAGGTATCGTAATTCCTATGGCTGGAGCACAGCTGGGACTGTACAGCTTCCTCCCCGCAAACACTGATGAGGTCCAGCAACTCGCCATTGCTCCATGCTGGGGCTCGCTTGGCGCGTGGAGGCATGGTCACCTGGAAAGATTCGCTGATAGCACTCCACGCCACGCCGGGCTGAGAAAACAGGAAGGGGATTTTTTAAATTCCCGGGGAATGTAAAGGGTGGGTCACATGGTTGGTTACCTGAGGCCAGGGCAGTAGAGTTTGAACTGATGACCAGAGTGGCTAGAACAGGCATTGTGAGATACTGCCGAATAATTCTGGAGGCCATTCACAGTGCATTGGGTGGCCACACTGGTGCCGCAGCGCTGCACTGGCAGCGCAATACTCGCTATTCCTCTCGGGGATGTGGAGTACATGCAGCGCTGCAACCACGGAGATACAGCGCTGCAAATGCCTTGCCAGTGTGGACGGGGAGTGAGTTACAGCGCTGGGGGCGGCTTTACAGTGCTGTAACTCGCAAGTGTAGCCAAGGCCTCTGACCTCAGGTCATCACCACAATGGCCATTTGCTTTGGAATTAGCACCTTTTCTGATAAAGTCCTTCATTAGCATTCCAAAAGGCTTCTTTGATGGTAGATGAATTATTTAGTTACAGGGATGTTTACAATGTAAATGTTTGGTATTATATTATAACAGAAACAGATAAGTGAAAGCAATACAAGTAACATTCCATTAGGTTTCATGAAGTTTAAACATCTGAATACACACTCATACATTTAACACTTTGATCTACACTAACACATCAGTGAGTTGGCCTGGGGTTATAACCTGAACTGACACCTGGTTTGCCAGCGTCTCACTGTTCTTCTGGACATGCTAGACAAATCCTTCCTCTTGGTCTAAATCTCTTTCTATCCCTTGTCCCAGGGAGAGTGTCTGCAATCCTCTTTCTGCTACCAGCTCCCCAGTGATGAAGTGGGCTGTAGCTCATGAAAGCTTATGCGCAAATAAATTTGTTAGTCTCTAAGGTATCACAAGTACTCCTGTTCTTTTTCCAGTTTTATAGAAGCCCTGCCTGTTCATGCACAGGTGAGCTTCCTTGAATTAGAGTTCTCTTCTCAGCCTAAATATCCCGTCCCCCCTGATTGCACCCTAATAGGTTAATTGGCCCATCTGGTCTACATTAACCACTTTCAGGGCAGGTGTGGGGTGCACAGCTCTTCACAGGCACATTACAACAACTTTAACACACCTTGTTGCCTACTAACCCTTCATTGTCTTATGACTGCAGAGGTGTTAATTGCCCTCTTCATTTTAAGTGGTCTTCTACAATGTGTGAAACCCTTATGCTTAACAATCTGTCCTACTTTGTATTTAACTGTACCATCTGGTTTCATTTTCCCGACCTGAAGAAGAGCTCTGTGAAACTTGAAATCTTAGTCCCAATAAAATATATTACCTCACCACCCCGTATTTATAATATGGTGTTTCCTTTTTAGGTTTGACTTTCTTTGTTGCATGCAGTGTTGTTGTAGCTGTGTCAGTCCCAGGGTATTAGAGAGACAAGGTGGGTGAAGTAGTATCTTTTATTGGTCCAATTTCTTTTGGTCAGACACGCAAGCTTGCAAGCTACACAGAGCTCTTCTTCAGGTCTGGGAAAGGTATTAAGGCCATGTCTGCACTACCAATTTTTGTCAACAAAAGTGATGTCAACATCCAGAAGGCAACATATTAAAAATCAGATTTTCATGTTCACACTTGCTCCCTCTGTCAGCAGATTACATCCACAGTCGGGGCACCATCATTGACAGTGTGAGCAATGCACTGTGGGTACCTATCCCATAGTCCAGCTTGACACCTTCTGTCGCTAGGTGTTTTGGGAAGGTGGAGCGGATCGCGGCGCATCTTGGAACTGGGCTAATTGTCCTGTGATGCGTTGTGTTCTGTCCCAGCACTCCATGGGCTTCTGGCTTGCTTTTGTGGCACTTTTGCCATAGCCCTTCTTTGCTGTGCACCCCAGCAGCTTTATGAGACGGGATGGATCCCGCACTGCTCTCCTAAGCTCTGTTAACTGTCATGAAGACGTCGGGAATGGCAGTGCAATTAATCGTGAAGTTCCTAACTCAAGAAGACTCTCAGGGGCCCGACATTCTGCATGGTATGGATAGGAGCAACTTTAGATTGCTTTGGGCATTTACAGAACAGCTGCGTAGGGTAGACTGTTGCTTTTAGGCTTGGGAAACAAGCACTGAATGGTGGGATTGTATCGTCATGCAGGTGTAGGATGAAGAACAGTGACTACAGAATTTTTGGATGCAGAAAGCCACCTTCCTGGAACTGTGTGCAGAGCTCATTCCAGACCTGCAGCGCAAGGACATCACAATGAGCATTGCCCTCTCAGTAGAGAAGTGTGTGGTAATCACTGTGTGGAAGCTGGAGACTCCAGACTGCTACCGATCGGTCGTGAATCAATTTGGAGTTGGGAAGTTGACCATTGAGGCTGCATTAATACAAGGTGCAGGGCAATAAATCACAGCCTGCTACAAAGGACTGTGACTCTGGGAAATGTGCATGAAATAGTGGATGGCTTGTAGAAATGGGTTTCCCTAACTGCGGAGGGGTGATAAATGGCACACATTCCAATTTTGACACCGGACCACCTTGCGACAGAGTACATCAATAGGAAGGGGTACTTCATGGTTTTGAAGGCCCTTGTGGATCACTGTGTGCGTTTCACTGACATCAACGTGGGGTGGTCTGGGAAGGTGCATGATGCCCGCATCTTCAGGAACACTGCCTGTACAGAAAGCTGCAAGCGGGGACTTTCTTTCCAAACCAGACAATTACAGAGGGAGATGTGGAAATGCCCATAGTGGTCCTGGGAGACCCAACATACCCCTTACAGCTGTGGCTCATGAAACCTTACACGGGACACCTGGACAGCAGTAAGGAGCGGTTCAACAACAGGCTGAGTAGGTGCCAGATGACAGTTGAATGTGCCTTTGGCAGATTAAATGCTCACTGGCAATGCCTTTATGGCAGGTTAGACCTTAATGAGTATAATATTCCCATGGTCATAGCCGCGTGCTGTATGGTGCATAATCTCTGTGAAGCTAAGGGTGAAAGGTTTGCTCAAGGGTGGAGTCCTGAGGCAGACCACTTGGCTGCTGATTTTGAGCAGCCAGATACCAGGGTTGTCAGAGGAGCCCAGAGGGAGGCAATTCAAATCAGGGAGGCTTTGAGGCATCACTTTGAAAATGAACACCAGCAATGTATCTCTCTGTTAGAGGTGCTTCAATGTTACATTACATGTAGTTTTCCTAGGAGGCAATGGTAACATTTGGGGCCTTATATTCCAGTAAGAAAATGATTAAACTGCCTGTGTATGTATTGGTAGTGCCTGCTATCTCAATTTGTAGGGGGGGAAAAAAGATGATTTACCATTATAAAACTTTGCTTTTATTGAACAACACACACAAATACAGTTGCTTGGTGGGAAAGGAGGAGCCAGGGAAGGTCAGACTCTCACAACTGTGTGTAGGTCCAGTTGTGAAAGTTGTCCGAGGGGATGGAGTGAAGGGGAAACTGAGAATTCCCGGAAGGTGAAAAGGAATGTGGGGGCGGAATTTGTGGAGGTCACAGAAAAGAGTTCTGAATGTGCTGCAGTGGAGGTTGAGCACAGATCTGCTCAGTCTGCAGCATTATAAAGGACTTCAGCATCTGTGTTTGCTCCGCCATGACTTTAATCATCTGCTCAGTAGTGTCCTTAACAAAAGCGGGATTCTCTTTTCTGTCCTGCCGTTTGGCTTCCCAGCACTCCTTGCGTTTCCTTTTTTTCTGCATTGGAGCACTGCAGTACCTCCACGGAACACATCTTCTTTGCTGTGTCTTGGGTGCTTTCTTATCTGGTGGAGATGCTCGGCCAGGGTGCATGGGGTATTCCTGAAGTACACATCTGGTGAAGCACAGGGGACAATGCACAGAGGCGGGATTGTTAAATTCATGCACAGCATTGAAACATTTCAATTAAATACACCTTTTGCAACATAACAATCACTTTTATCACTGACCCTAGCTAGGCACATATCTCTATGAACACACAAAGAATGGTGAGTGTTGGCGGGGTCAGGGGGGCCCTCCACATGGGGAAAAGAGAACACAGTTTTTGCAAGGGTTGTGGTGCAGCATTCTAAGGGAAAAATTCTAAAATTCTCCCACAGTTTTCCACAGGTGCGGGTCATTCTAGCAGACATCTCACTGCTAAGGGTAAGCAGGAAATGAGGGTACATCTACTCCATGCTTGTGGCTTCCACCCTGCTCTCTATGCTGCTTGCCTATGTGCTGCTTTGGTCCCTGCACAAGCGATTGCTGAATGGCGCAGGAAAGTTTCCTACAATGGGGGAAGGAACAAAGGTTGCCATGGAACCTTCGGCAAAGTATTACCGAGTACCTCCAGGAAACTTTCCTGGAGATCTCTCTGGAGGATTCCCATGAGATCTCAGCATGCATCAACACCCTGTTCCGCCACACCAATTAGCTACACAGGGAAATGTCCAGCTCACAGAAACACAGCCAGCCTCCCACATTTCTATATCCTGAACCCCCCTCTGCACTACTCAAGGCACTGCCACTTACCAGGCGTCTAATCTCCTGCTTCTTGCTTCCCGGAGAGCAACTGCTGAGACTGGCTAAACACCTTTGGAGTGGAGAACAGTTCCTGGCTGCCTGCCCCACCGGGCGACCCTGCCGGGAGCTGCACATTGTCGTCTAACTCCACCTCTTCATCAATAACTTTGTCCTCTGTTATGTCCTCTTTCTGCCACCTCCAGGCCCGGCAAAGTGTCCATGGGGTTCTTGGTGGTGGAGGTGGGGTCACCACCAAGGACAGCATCCAGCTCCTTATAGAACTGACTGGTCTTAGGTGAAGCACCGGAACTACAGTTTGCCTCCCTTGCCTTATGGTACACCTGCCTCAGCTCCTTTATCTTCATTCTGCACTGCAGCATGTCCTGATCATAGCCTTTTTCACACAAGCCTTGAGAAATATGCCTGTCAGTATTCCAATTCCTACGGCTCAAGCACAGCTGGGTCTGCACAGCCTCCTCTCCCCATATACTGATCACCTCTAACAGCTCAGCAGTGGTCCAAGCAGGAGAGCAGCTGATGTGTTAATCCACCATGGTCACTTGGGAAGATACGATGAGACCTCTCCATGCTGAGCCAACAGGAAATGGAATTTTAAAAATTCCTATGGCTTCTAAGGGGGAGGGGCGGATGGTTGTTTATTTGGCTGCAGGTGAGTGGAGTTCAAACTGCGGACCAGAGTGGTATGGGCATTTTTCGGACACCTCCTGGAGGCCAATTAAAGCAATGAAGTCAAGCTTGGTGTCTACACTGGCACTTTGTCGAGAAAAATGTAGAGGAAAAAGAGGTAAATCTCATCAGGAAGGATGTATTTAATCGCCAACACCGGGCATTTTTCCCGACAAAAATCACACTCACTGTTTGCTCGACAAAAGACAGTTTTTGGCGACAAAACTTTTTGACAGTGTAGACAAGGCCTAAAAGTGTGACAGCTAAATTCAAGATCATAGTTTAGCATAAGTAGTTAGCACATATTCTAAGGGACCATTCAAGGTGAAGTGGGTGAAACCAGACAGTCACTACACTCTTCAATGAACTCAAAGGAAAATGATAAGACAAAACAAAAAAAACATAGCACCTGTGAGTGAAAACTTTTCACAAAGCGATCACTCTATTTATCGGTCCTAATCCTCAAAGGAAACCTGCACAACACTTTCAAAGAATGCGCCTGGGAGGTTAAATTCATAACCTTGCTAGACACTACAGGGATGTTAACAGGCCACTTCACCTTGAATGATCCCTTAGGGCTTGACTACACTTGCAAGTTACAATGCATTAAATCAGCCCCAGGCGCCCTAACTCCTGAAGTGTACACTGGCAAGGCACTTAGAGTGCCTGGACTCTGCAGCTGGAGCGCTCCTGGTAATCCACCTCCATGAGAAGCATAAAGCTTGCTGCGCCCCGGCTGAAACACCCGGGCGTCAGTGTGGATGATGTGTTGCATTACTGCGCTGTGATTGGCCTCCAGAAACATCCCATAATCCCCTGAAGTCAAGTGGCCTCTCTTGTCATTGTTTTGAACTCGGCTGCAGGCATGCAGATATCCCCTTTCAAAGCTCCGTTTCTGACAGCCAGCATGCTTATCTGCTCCGGGACAAAGCAAACCATTAGTGTGGAATGCTGCCTGCTGTGAGTGTGTGAGAGAGAGAGAGGCGGGGGGTGGGGGTGGGGGTGGGTCCAGGGCCGTAGCAACAAAGAACGTGGCCCCCTCCGAACGGTGGCCCCCTCCGAACATATGTCCGGGCGAGGCCCCTTACAATGCAGAAACTGGAATGCGGTATTTATTTTGCCACTTATAGGGGCCCCCTTCCTTGCGGGGCCCCCTCCGGTCGGAGGGTATGGAGGGCGCTCGCTACGCCTCTGGGGGGGTCTGCTGCTGTCTGAACTGACAAGACAGCATGCTGACACACTCTCTGCCCCCAAAACACACTGTCTCTCCCCCCACATACACACAACACACTCCCTGTCACACTCCACACACACCCCCACTTGAAAAGCACCCTGCAGCCACTTGCACACTGGGATAGCTACTACAATGCACTGCTCTTTGTGGCATTGCAAGAGCTGCTAATGTGGCCATGCCAGTGCGCTTGCAGCTGACTGTGTAAACACATGGCAGCGTTTTCCCTGCTGCCGTCTCCGAAAGCTGGTTTAACTCCCAGCGCTCTACATCTGCAAGTGTAGCCAAGCCCTTAGTTTAGCACAGTGGTTCTCAACCAGGGTACATGTACCCCAGGAGTACACAGAGGTCTTTCATCTATCTATCTATCTCATTAGATATTTGCCTATCTTTACAACAGACTACAGAAAAAGCACTTGCAAAGTCAGTACAAACTAAAATTTCATACAATGACTTGTTTATACTGCTCTATATAATATACACTGAAATGTAAAAACCAACAGAGGGTCCTGTGGCACCTTTAAGACTAACAGAAGTATGGGGAGCATAAGCTTTTGTGGGTAAGAACCTCACTTCTTCAGATGCAGATTTTTACAGATTCAGACTAACACGGCTACCCCTCTGATACTTGACTGAAATGTAAGTACAGTATTTATATTCCAATTGATTTTAGTTTTTAAGTGAGGTGAAACTTGGGGTACACAAGGCAAATCAGACTCCTGAAAGAGGTAAAGTCATCTGGAAAGGTTGAGAGCAACTGGTTTAGCATAAGTAATTAGCAACTATTCTATCTGTTTGATCTTGTGTTTAACTGTGCCACAAGTACTCCTGTTCTTGTTCCACTTAGTACCTTTCCCAGCCCAGAAAAGCTCTGTAGCTAAAAAGCTTGTCTCTCTCACCAACAAAACTTGGTCCTATAAAAGATACTACCACCTAGTTTCTGACTTCCTTTGGGCGTCTCTCTCCCCCACCCCCCACTACATGTCAATTTCCACATAGGGATAGGAAATTATATGGGTGTTCACACAGTTTCTTCCATATCACTATGATGCATTTTGTTGGATTAGTCCCACTGTTGGAATAGGCAGAAGATATATTCTCCTACACTGTGCATCCCTGGAGATCCAGAAAAATCAGGGGTACCCATATACAGAGCCCAATACCTCTGCACTGCTTCCCAGTTTTTCAGGGAAGCACCTTCCCATACAGAAGCCTGCTGATGCCCCCGAACCCTGTCTGGGGCAGTTCCCTTGGCAGAAGAATTCACCATGTTAGATAAGATTGACAGGTCTGGTACATCTTACAGAGGGAATCCTCACATAACTGTGAGGAGCTGCTGCTGCTGCTACACAGAGTTGCCATTCCCAAGTTTTCCAGTCTTAGTGTTTCAGAAGCGCTTTTGTAGGACTGGGCAAAGACAGGATAATTCTATACATACCAGCACTTTCCACTTCCCTGAATTCTTGCAGAAGCAGAGGGATTGATCAAGCCCCCAACTTCAATAATATCTTGAAACTTCTTAATTAGTTCCTTGCCTTGCCTAAATTGTTGCCTGCTGTCTTTCAGCTACTATTTTTCTTCCCTCTTGGCTGAAAACTATTTTGTTGAAAGGCAGATCAGATCCGTATACTGTGTATAAATATCATGAGCATGACCAATGCAAAATGTGAAGAGAGCTTATCACAAAAAGGGAATTTCTGCAATAGGCTTCTTGGCCAAAAATGGTTCATTGCTGTTAGCACCAGTTCAGCTCCATTAATGGTAGCCATGGTGGGAGTCCTAGTGTAAATAGCCAGGTGGCTATTATTTGAAGTACCATGTTGTCTAACCTTGCTTCGAGTAGGTCTACATAACACAGAATTTAAAATATCAACAGCTGCTCTTAACTTGGCTATATGAGAACTCCTATTGTTGCCCTCAGTGCGAGCTGCTGGGTGCTCTCACTTCGGGAACTCTGGCTATTCACTCAGATGCTGAAGTATAGGGTTAAAAGTCTAACCTTAGGCTCCTTTTTTTTTTTTTAAATTGCCATACTGGTGACGAGGCCTCCGCAGCTCTCAGTGGAGAAATTTTAAGAAAGCCATTTCTATAAGTGTATTAAATTAAACCAGGATAATTACAAATATTTTTGTAAGGCTAATATTACACCATGCTCAGAGATTGATTGTGCAGATTTTCCCTCAGCTAAATTGTTTCACTCAAATTTGTGCCCTATGATCTTGAGTAAAGTTCACTAGTGAAGAAAATTACAAGGATATTAGCAGGGAATATCAGAGACAGGGAGCTTAATGAAAAGAGGGTAAACACAAAAGTACGTGAGAAGTGAGCTGTTGTGCATATTGTAAAACCCAGAAAGTCTCATGGCCCATGAATCACATCTGAAAGAGCTGCATATAGAAAACAAAGAGTTCAGATAACACCTGATATTTTAATTCAAAATCTTATAGTAAAAATGTGTGAGGCACTGTAAAATAAACTCGTAGGTTAAAAATAATCCATTTAATGTTTTGGAAATAATATGGATAAAGAGATATTTTTGTTAGTACTGTCTGCTTTTTAATAGATGCATCTCACTTTGAGTCACTGCTGTAGCCATAAAGGTAGCTCCACTCTTCCACAGATGATACATTGTAGCAGTGGTGTAAGTGCTACCAGCACAGATGAGCAGCTGTGGCAATGGAAAGAAAGTGGTGTGAATAAGGGTTGAGATCCCATGGTAGCGTAAGACACAGCAGAATGAGACACTACACCTGGAAAGGTATCTAATCAGGAAGCCCTCTTGCTGATATTTGTTTTGTTAAAATACCTTTAGGAGAAACTTTTCAGTAGTTTTATTTCCAGGGGCTGTCTGTACTGTTTTTATGGCTAGATATCTTGTCTAATTACAAGCACCGTCCCAGCTATATTGACTTCTAGGAATTATGTCAAAGTGTGTCACCCCTTGGAGAGGTATGTATATGATTAGGTCAATGGAATTTCAGGTCCAATCCATTTCTGCACTGCACCTCTCAAAAGCTGTTATATAGTCCCACAATGCCAAGCCATCTATTCCACCCATGACCCTTATAGTTAATCCTTGCGTGTCCCTAAAGATTCTCTGGTTTTTTTTAACCATACACAAAACTCAGTAGCTGTCAAAACGAATGCTGCATATCAAACAAGGGTAGAATATGTACTTTAACCAGGGCTGGCTCCAGGCACCAGCTTACCAAGCAGGTGCTTGGGGCGGCTGCTCCAGAGAGGGGCGGCATGTCCAGCTATTCGGCGGCAATTCGGCGGACGGTCCCTCACTCCCGCTGGGAGCGAAGGACCTTCTGCCGAATTGCCGCCGCAGATCGCGATCGCAGCTTTTTTTTTTGTTTGGCTGCTTGGGGCGGCCAAAACCCTGGAGCCAGCCCTGACTTTAACATTCTGCTGGAGTGACACAAGTCCAGCAGATGACAACTTAATGTCAGTAGCACTCTGGATTACATCGCAGTATGCTCTAAATAGAATATAGTTGGAAATCAGAGGCTCTTCACACACACATCTCATTCCCAAAGGGATTAGGTGTGAAAGTTTGGGTGTCTACTAAAATTTATATGCTTCAAATTAAAGACAGTTTTAGAATCTCTGCATGGAATAGGTTCCATTGTACATTCTTCAGACAAGCTGAGATTAAGAAGATTACGAGGCTTTAACACATTTTTCTATATTATAATCTATTAAAATAACAAAAATGTAGACCTTAAGGACCTGAAGGTGCATTTTGGTTTCTAACATGGTGTCTTTTTTTTTTTTAAATCAGATGCCTATAGTATGCTCAGCTGGATACATTTCTAGACACACTGTGCTGAACCCACTCTAGGCAGTCGATGCATCCATTCTCCACTTACAGTGCTGAGCAGCAACATTTTCTCTTCGTATACTGTTCATTTCCCTGCAGATTTGAACACAGCCATACTGTTGGAGCCATAATGTTACCTGATAAATTCAGAACTCATTAATTGAACCTGAATTGCTGAGAAGGAAATATATATATTATAGGCAAGGCTGGTAATGCCTTCTATTATTAAGGTTGCCCAACATTTTCCATTGTGAGATCCTGGGTTCAGTTGCATATATTTAACCATTTGGGCTGAACTTTTCCAATTTGGTGTTTGCTTGAGGCAAAAAAAAATTGAAAGGGTCAGCCAAAATAGTTGTCATTTCTGAGAATGAAGCTAGGGAGAAATATATGGTTTTACCCATGTTAAACTAATGGCAGTCTTTTCCTTGAAATGCACTACTTGAAATTTAGCAGGTGGGTGGCTTTTGTATTAGAGATGTGGCTTTTGCTATCCCTGTGAAAATCCACTCAGATTTGGTTGTTATAAGCCTTTGAAAAATTGAAATTTGCACATGGTGAGTAAAGAATTCTTAGATTTTCATAGCTAAAATCTCTGAAGAGGCCAGTCTCCCTGAGTATGCTCAAGCCATATCTTAATGCATACGCAGAGGAGGGGTGAATTAAGGTCACAAAGGCAACTGTATTCTGGAATTATCTAACTTCTGAGTGCTTGATTTTGCACCCTTCATAATTTTTAATGTATTTTATGTGTAGTGTGTGTGGCTATAGATATAATCCAAATGCTTAGCTAGTGTAAACTGGCATAACTCCATTGACTTCAATTGAACTTTGCTGATTTACCCCACCTGTAGATCTGGCTTGTGTTTTGTTTATGTTGTAATTGTGATAATTAGGTGATTTAAAACACTGATATTTAGCCCTTTTCTTCATCCTCAATCTTAATTATTTGTGTGGCCTAAATACTAGTACAAGGTTGCTGTATTTCGGTGCTGTAAAGTTTCTGTTTCAGGAGCCAGCATTTCTTTGCCATGCTGATCACATGCACCTCTCCTATCTCCATATATCTGCTTTGGCTTCTCCTCATCATTGCATTAAATTCAGTAATTAGTCTATTAGCACTTTGGTCCTTTTCATTTTTAACTAGCTGCATAAATATATCTAATGAATATTCATGATCTACTTCCTCACTGTAAAAGTCTGTGCCAACGTCTCTTCCCTTATCTGACCTACACCTTCTTCTGCTCCTTGCATTCTACCCAAACTGTGGACTGCTCACTTGTTTCCTCAATAATTTCCATCCTGGTGCCATTTTTTCATGCTGCTTCATGTGTTTGACCAAGCTTTAAATGCCAAAAGCTTTCCCACTCTTTCTGAAAATCATTGATGAGATTCCAGATATTCTATGAAGCATTCTATGTGGAGCTCCATGTGGAGAATGAGAGTTCTCTGTTTGATATTATCCTCAAATCAAAGGATGCAGTCAGGGAGCAAGCCAACAAGAAACAAAACAACGGTGAAGATAAGAAAATGCCAGGGGTCTTTAACAAATCAATGGGGGAGCTATGAACTAGGGAATGCCCCTGCCTGACTCCAACCAGACAGGCAAGATTTACTCTTCCCATTGTTGAGCCTAGTATCAGAGGGCATACAAAATCATAAGACAATGGGCATAGAAAAGGAAGAGGGCTGCTCAGGAAGTGCTGAAGAGTACTGAGAGAGTTGCAAGGAGACATACAGATCAGAGGGCATACTGCAGCAGGGCACGCTGCTTCAGCCAGCCCAGAGTTGGAGGCTGAATGGAACTTACAAGACTTGCAAGGAGAGATTAAGCTGTAGGAGAGACCCTCCATGCCTTTTTTGTTTTATTCTTTTACTCTGTGTGCTTCATGCCTTTGAGGGGGTAAATGAATAAATAATGCTTTGCTTTGAGAAGATGGTTGAGTCACTTTAATCAGCAGCTGCCACAGGCTTCCAAGAACAAGGACTTACACATACCAAACACATTTCAGCCTGGATGTTAATGTGGTTGGTAAACGGCAGGGCTACAGCCCACAGATCCGGGCTAAGAATGGTAGGACCGTGTGGTCCAGAGGGGTGAAGATAGCAAACTTTGTCCCCACAGGGGTACACTCCAAAAGGACTAAAAGGGATCTAAAGCAAAGCTTACCATGTAACTGACTATGGATAGCTATGGATAGCCACTTGTTTTTTTTACCCACATAAGCTCTTTGGGAAAAGTCACCTATTTAGCAATTTGTGTATTGTAAAGCACTATGTATACTCACAGTGCTACAGATAGGATCAAAAAAGCAGTAATAGTGCACGTGAATTAATGGAGAAACATAAGACAGGTTAACCTACTGCCACTCAGATAATAAATGGAGTAAAACTGTCTGCACTGCCAAGAAATGACTCTCCACCTGTACTAGATATTAGTCATGCACCTGTACCTTTTATGTATAGGACCTTGAAGTGAAGTATATGTGAGGGTTATTATTCAACACTGGAAAGGGAGTTAAACACTAACTTGAAATAAGGACAATATTCCCTATGGTAATACAAGCCTTCAAAGTTTTGTACCCTTTTTTCACTCTCAGACACTTGACTGACAACTTAAAGTGTAG
Organism: Terrapene triunguis; assembly: GCF_002925995.2. Lineage (NCBI taxonomy): Eukaryota > Metazoa > Chordata > Testudines > Emydidae > Terrapene > Terrapene triunguis. Next base: position 31,542,694 of record NW_020664417.1, on the reverse strand, counting down.
AAACTACAGAGGTAGGACAGCTTTTCTTAAATAGAAGCTTTATTGGGATTTTAAGATACAACAATAGAAACAACACTGATCTGAACAAAATTCCACATGATTCATTGCAATTGTAAAGAGATATTACAGGAGTGCAATTGATAATGCAACTGCCACAGCAAACAAGAAAGAATATACAAGTACAGAAGAAAAGTTCAAGGGTCATGGTGTTAGAAGAAGAGATGGAGTGACAGTTTTCCAGGTGTTATATCGGCACTGTATTCTTGAAATCTGGCCACCTCCTTCTGTGTTTTTGCAAATTTTCATGTTTTAATTTTAAAAATATTTTTCCTTTTCCTGTTGCTGTTTCCAAGCTCAGTGCAGGGGAAAAGAGTCTCACAGATTAAAAACAAAGTGCTGTCAAATGCACAAAGGTAAACAAACTGGAAAAATAATCACTTTCCTCAAATTTTTCATTTATAGTGATCTTATGTGTTTCTTGTAAAACTAGTAGGCAAAAGAATTTGAGGCAGAAGTGAGATTTTTAAGTTGGTGGGCCTGTAAATCCCATGAGCTGTTGTGGATATCTCAACATTTTACATGTTGCCACAGAAAGAGACTCCATTATATACAATGGAAGTCTATTGTCTGATATATTGAAGCAAAAGTTTGCTGTGGATTATTGTTTTCTTCATTTACGTCTGATCTGTCACCACTGAAGTAAATGGGAGTAAGATTGAGTCCTTGGTAACTTTGATTAATATATAATGATCCTTTGACATTTGAATTGAGAGAAAGAAGACAGGTAGGCAGTGACATACAAAGCTGTGACAGTCATACAATGACAGTCAAGGCTGTTTCTGCTGCAATTCATTAGTATACAAAATCAAGTTTCCCAAAATGTGTTTTCTTGTTTCCAAATGGTGGACATAAGATTGAATTCAGGTAGGCAAGAGTAGAATGTTGCCTCATGTCAGAAAATTATAGCTAGTGATCTACATAAGAACAGCCATACTGGGTCAGACCAAAGGTCCATCTAGCTCAGTATCCTGTCTTCCAACAGTGGCCAATGCCAGGTGCCACAGAGGGAATGAACAGAACAGGTAATCACCAACTGATCCATCCCCTGTCACCCATTCCCAGCTTCTGGCAAACAGAGGCTACGGACATCATACCTGCCCATTCTGGCTAATAGCCATTGATAGACCTATCCTCCATGAATGTATCTAGTCCTTTTTTTTAAACCCTTTTATAGTCTTGGCCTTCACAACATCCTCAGGCAAAGATTTCCACAGGTTAACTGTGTGTTGTGTTATGAGAAGGAGTAAATAACACTTCCTTATTTACTTTCTCCACACCAATCATTATTTTATAGATCTCTGTCATATCCCCTCTTAGTTTGTCTCTTTTCCAAGCTGAAAAGTCCCAATCTTATTACTCTCTCCTCATAAGGAAGCTGTTCCATACCCCTGATCAATTTTGTTGCCTAGATTGTAGATTGAGAGAAAAAATGTTTACTCTCAAAAGGGAAAAGTATCTAAGCTTTCCCCATACCAAACATATCTTCAGCTACTGTTTCCCCAGGAAGTCTTTAAAGGTATGACAATCTGGGACCAAAAGTTTTAATGTCAAAGGACATTCCAATAAACAATGGAACAGAGATGCCGTTTGTTTCAGTTGTGTGGGATAAGAAGCTTGTAAATCTTTCCAAAATATTACTTGGAATGGAAGGTAATGCATTTTGTGTGTGATAAAACATTGTATTTGAATACATTTGTTCCAGATAAATAAATTGTGCATTTTATTTATCGCTTGATGCCAAACTGCTTGAGGCATGTCAAACCCCATATTTCTACTCAAAGCTAGACTCAATACTTGACATTTTAGTATCTGAACAATTTGGAGTGTAAGATAAAATGCTGAATTTTTAGTTTGTTGTACTAATTAATTGCTTCTCTTTATCTGCTTGTGTGACTCAAAGTAAGTAAAATAATGCTTTGGTTATTGAGTCCCTTAATTGAAAATATGTATAAAATTCTCTCTTCACCAATCCAGATGTGTATGTGTATTTGAAAACAATCAAATAAACTTTAGACCTTTGCTTTGCCAAATTGGACAATGTTGTTCAGACGAGCTTGGAATTTAGTTAACCCTGCCTTTGTAGCTAGGATAACAATTCTGTGAGTTATGTTCATAGTCTATGCATTTGAAATGGTCAATGGGACTACTATTCATGTCAGTAAATTTAGTCATGAGAATAAATGTTTGCAGGACTAGGCCCTTAGTTTGAGCTACAAGGGGAATTTCCTTTTTTAGATACATCAGTGATCCTGTGCATCTTGTGTGGTGCTATACTGAGAAAATCCACAGTAATCTCCAGCTGCATGAGTACTTTTGACACAATGGGTGGGAGTTTCCAAAGGAGTACAAGAATTAGGAGTACAAGTATCATGCAGAATGGGACATATCCTCCTAAATTTCTAAGGCACTACTGAAAATCTCACCCCACTGTTTAGTGTAAAACACTCATAACTGTGTCATACAAAATTCTCACATCTTGTTGTGCTGGCTGAGCAAAAAAAAAAAAAAAAAAAAAAAATATCACATTAAAAAAAAAAAAAATAAAAAAAAAAAAGCGCTACTCATTCCAATAAGTGGGCTGTACTATTTACTATCCATGGCCCTGCTCCTGAAAATACTTTACATATGCTTAAAGTTCTTGTACATTTCAGGATCCAGACCCGAGGGTTGCAGTTTATTATTTAATAATGTTTTCTGTATATTCTTACACTTATTCAACAAAAAAGTCTAAACCACAGCTTTGAGGCTTGTTGAAGTGTTAACAATGCAATCATAACAATTTACTTTGAACTACAAAGCCTCAAAGATGTGGCTTAGACTTTCACTAAGAATGTTATAGCAGTTTAAAGCTTTCTTAACATAAGAAGAATTTTGATTTTGAAGACAAAAACTTTCCAGGGACTAACCTCCAACCCTACAAAGATATAATCACATGCTTAATTTCACTTATGGAATGATCCAGTTGACTTCATTGGGGCTATTCTCAGAGAAAATTAAATGTATACATAATTATTTGGAGCAGCAGGGCTTACGTCTGAAATACTATTCATGTAAAGTTTTTAATGCACAACATAATCCTTGCCTTTAATAAGAATCTTTTTCTAATTACACACTAGATAGCAATGTGCAAGACCATGACAGCACAAATGAGGCCTAGCTTTGAGGCTTGGAAGTGTCGCATAGACTTCATGCAAGCCCTTTGTATTGGTTTACTATAGGTCAGTGTATACAACATAGTAAATATGCACAGATCAGTCCTCCAACAAATCACTTTGTTAGGTCTGCAGAGAGCACAGAGATATATGGCGCGTGTAACATTGGCTTTTGGAGGAGGTTGCAGATTTTCCTTGTTAGGTTTAAAGCTATTCTCATGATAACCTCAGAAAATATTTCAATGCCCTTCAATGCTGATTTCAAATAGCATATTATGCAACTCCTGCAAGTGATAACTTAGTATTTTGGGATGCTGAGAAGGACTAGAATGTGTGCTTGATATTAAAATCCATCACTTCAACATGATTACACTTCTGAAAGAGCTCATCTGACTGTTACAGATATAGTTATGTTGTGTAAGAAATGCAGTATATGCAAGCATATTCTGCTCAAAAGCTGAGAGAACTTGTATTAACAAATACATACACATTTATATTTATAAAATGCTCCCTGAGGAAGGTTTTCTTTAAAAAGTCCTTGATTTCTCTGTTTTACTTCATTTTTAATTTTCTCCTTCCTTTGTCATTATTTATTTTTCCTTCCTCTGTCTGTCAATTGATCACTGCCTGTGCTTCCCAATGGCCCCTCTCCTCTTCAGTTTCTCCCAGTCTCTCCACAATCTATTTCTTTACAGTTTTTCTGTTCTTGCCTTCTTTATTCCCCTCTGTTCAGCCCTGTGTTTTTGCTGCTTTTGGAGAGAAGTGATTTTTCCATTGAAATTGCACTATCAAGTGCTATTCTCACAGGATGCCCACACACTCTGAGACCCAGGAAACACCAATTGGTTATTAAAATGCAGAAGCTCAATGGGAGCTGCTAAATAGCACAAGAAAGAAATTGACTCCAGAATGCAAAAGTTGACATCCAGTACAGGTCTTTTTTCAGTTGACTATTCAAGTTTCTGATATTAATGTGGTGACATCACCCAATTTTGATATACTGATATACATACCTTTAGAATGGTATCTGTTTAAATGTTTTCTATGGCCTTTATTGGGACTGTTGTTTTATTAGTATGTGCTCCTGCACAACTGGAAGCTCTAGTTGAACAGGGCTTGTCTTCCCCCTTCCCCCCGCAGGACAAAGACAACACAGCCCAAGATATGTTTTTTCTCCAACTCCCTCCCTCCTCAGGACTGGCTTTTATTCATCTGCCTCAGTGATTTATCTCAAAAACAGTAAAACCTTGCTACAGCTCAACATTGCTTTAGCCCATAGAGACCTCCTGAGCTAACTCACCCAAATACTTTTCCTTGAAGAACTTCTTGTTCCTTGAAGCTCTGTCTTATCTTAGAGAGTTGCTCAGCTGTTTGTATTGCTGAGATGGAGATAAATGTTATTCCTCTGTTTGGGTGATTTGTTCAGTCAGCAGATTAACTCTTCTGCCTCCACAGAGGGACCTAAGACAGAAATCCTGTCACAGAAGCTAACTTGACCTCTTATTCCCCATATTAATCAAGTTCAGAGGATTTTTGTTTGTTTTTAAGTGATGCTGGAAATAATTTCTCCACCCACACAGAACCTAACTATGGTTACTTCCTCCTAAAGCATCACCTGCTGGTATTAGTCTTATTAGAATTGCCCTTGTTCTCTGAAGAGCTGAGTGGTCTTGCTATATGCTAGAAATATGTCTACACTGCAGGTGGGAGTGAGCCTCCCAGCCCAAGTAGATGGACTCGTGCTGGCGGGGCTCGAACTAGCACACTAAAAATAGCAGTATGGACATTGTGGCTCAGTCTCTCAAGCCTGAGGAGTCAGGTCAGCTTTCTCACTTTCTTTGGCCCTAATAATATTTAATCATTCACTACAAAGTGGAACAGCTTTCAACAAGAGCGCTCCACCTCAGAAAACCCCATCATCTGCTGGTTAGGGCTCTCACCTGAGAGGTTGGAAACCTCTGTTCAACTCATTTCTCCTCATCAAGCTGACTGGGAAATTGAGCCAGGGTCTCCCATATTCAAGTGAGTACCCTAATGTCTGGGCTAAATGTTTCAGGTATTTTCCTATCTTTACCTGATTTGAGGATTGCACTTGTGATTAGATGTGGGCTAGATACTCCGATGCCTGCCTGGGGCTGCAGTGAGCATGAGCACAGGCAAAAATATCGGTACCTAAGGAACTTTACAGTGGAAATTTAGGCTGTATGTGAGTTTAAGCACCTATATCGTTAGGCAGCAGCTGAGCAGGGGTGGATCTGAGGCTAAACTTTTCACTATCCCCTGACAATTTGTTTTTCTGCATCAAGAAAGCTGGCTGAATGATACTACAAGCCCAATGCCAGCTCACCTCAGCCCCCTCACTATGCCATCAAACCTAAACAGGACAAATGAGAAGCTTAAATCGGAGTCATTAGAAGGCATCCTCAATCTGTTAGCTCAGATTTGTGACTAATTTGGGCATCATCCTACTAATCCATAGTCCTCAAGACAAAGGATTCCCATAGGAACTAAGATGTTGTCTGACATGGCAAAGAAGTCTTAGGTTTATGACCTGTGGAATTTTTCCAAACACTAAATTGTTTCATAAATTCAGATTGCCTCACTCAACCCCATAACTAGGGCCCTACCAAATTCACGGTCCATTTCAGTCAATTTCATGGTCACAGGATTTTTAAAAATAGTAAATTTCATGATTTCAGCTATTTAAATCTGAAATTTCACAGTGTTGTTATTGTAGAGGTCCTGACCCAAAAAGGAGTTGGGGGGGTCACAAGGTTATTATAGTGGGGGTTGCAGTACTGCTACCCTTACTTCTGCGTTGCTGCTGCTGGCAACAGTGCTGCCTTCAGAGCTGGGCAGCTGGAGAGTGGCACCTGCTGGCTAGGAGCCTAGCTCTGAAGGCAGTGCTGCTGCCAGCAGCAGTGCAGAAGTATGGATGGTATGGTATGGTATTACCACCCTTACTTCTGCGCTGCTGTCTGTGGAGCTGGGCCCTCAGTCAGCAGCCATCACTCTCCAGCTGCCAAGCTCTGAAGGCAGCATTGCAGAAGTAAGGGTGGCATGGTATGGTATTGCCACCCTTACTTCTGTGCTGCTGCTGGTGGGACGCTGCCTTCAGAGCTGGGTACCTGGCCAACAGCCTCCTCTCTCTGGCTGCCCAGCTCTGCAGACAGCAGCACAGAAGTAAGGGTGGCAATACCACGACCCCCCTGCAACTCCCTTTTGAGTCAGGATCCCCAATTTGCAAAACGCTGATCTCCCCTGTGAAATCGGTATAGTATAGGGTAAGAGCACATAAAAGGCCAGATTTCATGAAGTGGAAGGGAGGCCAGATTTCACAGCCCATGATGCGTTTTTCATGGCTGTTAAATTGGGTAGGGCCCTACCCATAACTCAGAACCTCATGTGAAGATCTACTATGTTATCAGTCACATTTGTGATAGCCTCTTGGGACCACAGGAACAACTAACTAAGCACAGGACCACATAAGATGCCCTTTCCAAAAATCCACCTGTGTGGATCTGATTGCAGAACTGGGGCTTTAGATGCTAAGTTGCACTTCAATGGTGTGTATTCCTTGTGTTGGTCTTCTGCAGAGGGTGACTTTCACCCTAAATGCACTAAGGGCAAAAAGGGAAGATGCTTATCATTCAACCCTTAGGTATATTACCAATCAGTCTCAGTCAAGATGCTGTCTGGGCCAGACAAAATTTACATACACATACACATTTTTTTCTGCACCACAAGAAGAGACATTTAAAGAGATCATTTAAAACTTCTTTAAAAATTATGAAAATGGGATTTCTTTCTTCTACCATTCATACCTCCACCAGATTATTGCTTCTAGTGAGAAAGGGAACAGTACAATCAGATGTAATTAAAATTTGTGGTAAAACTGTCTCATGGAATGAAATAATATGAACTTAATTCAGGAAATGATGTGAAGCAGAAATTCCATCTAGAATTGCAAGGTATAGCACAGTATGATGACCAACAAGCTGAGACAAAAGGAACAACCACGGATAATGCTAAAACTTTCAATTGATTTACCAGAGTATATTCTCTAGGTTCCATCTTGGGATTTGTTTGGTTGTTTCTTGGCAGACAGAGAAAGCTAGCAATTTTCTGGTTTCTTATTTCCTGGAGTATGAAGATACTTTTGCAAAGCAGCATGTGTCTACTTTGCAGAGGGCAAGACTGACAGAAAAATCAATCAGGGTTTCAAAAGTTATCAAATGAAAAGGACATTGGTTTGTGAGTCTGAGAATATCAAACAGCATAAATTTACCACTTCCAGGACACTTGTGAAGTCCTGTACCAAAGCTAAAGACAGAGTTTTGATGAACAATAAGATGATCATTACTGTTGCTGGATATCTGCTTGCAGATATCAGGAATTCTTTCATCTTCACATGCGTGATACTCCAGGTAACTATAGTGTGTAGCCTAGCAAGTTTGATTTCAGGTGTGTTACATCGCTGATGTCTGGAATGCCTCATTAATATCCAGCACTCCCTATAATCATAGGAAATTCAGTTCCTGATATAAGAGAAGCCTTTGATCCATTGACAGAGAATACAAACATTATTTATATGAAGATTACAGTTCAGGAAGCAGTCAAGTTGATTTATCTGCAGTGCGCCGGGCAAATTAGAATGACTAAGAATGACATATTTTCAATAGAAGAAAACAGTAGGGACTCAGTAAAAGAATGCAGTCTCCTCACAATACTTCTTTCTAACTATGAAAAAAACATGAGATCTATATTTCAGAGCTGCCTAAAGATATTCATATGGAAAAGAGAAAGAAGAGCTACTGCTGGAACCTGTAAATAGTGACTTTTTAAACACTTTTTACAAAAAAATCATAATTCAGTTTAAATGAAAAATCTTGGGAATATGAATGAGCTTGATGTTCAATTAAATGCATTTTACTGTCCTTCTGTTATATTCAAGAATATTATAATGAATGAAGGAATCCGTAAACTCTTTTAGCATAGTGATTTTGTAAGTTTACTGCTGGATATGAAGGTATCATTGCATCCTCACGCCAATGCTATTAATAACAAAGAAATTATGGCTCAGAATGTGAGGTAGATTCTTTAATAGACCATAAGCAAAGTAAAATATAATGGAGAAAAATGAGAATTAAGGCCCTGATCATGCAATGAGGTTTGCTCATTTCAGCATCAGGGCATAGATTACTAAATTATAGGTCTGATCTTCCAAACTCACTGTATACAACACTCCCTTTGAATCAATCAGCCAATATAAGAAAGTGTCCCTATACAGCAGTAGCACTTAAAATTAAACGTGCTGAAATTGCTTTCCTGAATAGCAATGGATTTGAGCACATGCTTAATTACTTTTCTGAATGGTTGCCAAAGAGGCAAAGATAAAATTATAGGACGACACTGGAAGAACTACTGTAGTTATCCCAGATGAGGTTTCAAACAAAATCATTTTTAACCATTTATCTAAATAAAAAAGTGTCATTTGTCATTTAAAAAAATAATAATAATGAATGATTGTTAAGGCTGTATCTTTTCATTAATAATCCCGTGTTGTGTTGTCATGCATCTATCGCTCAACTATAAAAAATTGCTTTTGGCTGAAGCATGCAGTGTGGAAGCTAATTAGTTTTATTTTGTTTGGTTCATGAGTACAAATATTGAACAAAATTGCTTTAGATATTAAATGATGCAACTCAGATTCTAAATGATCAAGGTACTTAAGCTTGCGTAACTTCAAGCATACAAGGAGTCCTGATGAAGTTATTGAAGTCAGTGGAGCTGCTCAGTCGCTTAAAGTTAGGTATGTGCTTATGTAGCTTGAGCCCCATATACTTTTATTGTTTAAAAAGTATGATTTATTTATGTGCTGACAATCTGAATACATTACCTTTATTCTGCATTTGTACAGTGCCTAGCACAATCAGGTCCTGCTGCATGTGGGTATGCTGTAGTAATACAAACAACCACCACCAATATCTGTATCAGAAAGACAAATAATCCCAGCACAGGCCAACATAAAATTATCTGTGGAAAAAGTCTTGAAGTCAGTGGGACTATTGAGCGCCTTGGAGGAGCTAGTCCTCAAAATGCAAGTTAGGTGGCTAAATGGCTTTGAAAATTCTGGCCTTAATTTTCAACGTAGCACACAGGGATTTAGCTACATCACTTCCATGAACATTATTGGAAGCAGAGTGGCTGTATTCCTGTGCGAAGCTTTATAGATTTAAAAGAAGAGGTATATTTTATTCTGTTTCTCTTTAATCATAGACTCATAAGACTGGAAGGGACCTTGAAAGGTCATCTAGTCCAGTCCCCTGCACTCAAGGCAGGACTAAATATTATCTAGACCATTCCTGACAGGTGTTTGTCTAACCTGCTCTTAAAAATCTCCAATGATGGAGATTCTACAACCTCCCTAGGCAATTTATTCCAGTGCTTAACCACCCTGACAGTTAGAAAGGTTTTCCTAATGTCCAACCTAAACCTCCCTTGCTGCAATTTAAGCCCATTGCTTCTTGTCCTATCCTCAAGGGTTAAGAAGAACAATTCTTAACAAGTTTTCCTCCTTGTAACAATCTTTTATGTACTTGAAAACTGTGATCATGTCCCCTTCTCCAGACTAAACAAACCCAATTTTTTCAATCTTCCATCATAGGTCTTGTTTTTTAGACCTTTAATCATTTTTGTTGCTCTTCCCTGGACTATCTTCAATTTGTCCACATCTTTCCTGAAATGTGGCCCCCAGAACTGGACACAATACTCCAGTCGAGGCCTAATCAGCGTGGAGTAGAGTGGAAGAATTACTTCTCGTGTCTTGCTTACAACACTCCTGCTAATACATACCAGAATGAGGTTAGCTTTTTTTTGCAACAGTGTTACATTGTTGACTCATATTAAGCTTATGCTCCACTATGATGCCCAGATCCCTTTCTGCAGTACTCCTTCCTAGGCAGTCATTTCCCATTTTGTATGTGTGCAAGTGATTGTTCCTTCTAAAATGAAGTACTTTGCATTTGTCCTTATTGAATTTCATCTTATTTACTTCAGACGATTTCTCCAGTCTGTCCAGTTCATTTTGAATTTTAATCCTATCCTCCAAAGCACTTGCAATCCCCCCCAGCTTGGTATCATCCGTAAACTTTATAAGTGTACTCTCTATTCCATTATCTAAATCATTGATGAAATTACTGAATAGAACCAGACCCAGAACTGATCCCCGCGGGACCAAACTCATTATGCCCTTCCAGCATGACTGTGAACCACTGATAACTACTCTCTGGGAACAGTTTTACAACCAGTTTTGCATCCACCTTATAGTAGCTCTATCTAAGTTTCATTTCCCTAGTTTGTTTATGAGAAGGTCATGTAGGACAGTATCAAAAGCTTTACTAAAGTCAAGATATACCACGTCTACCGCATCTAATGATACTTCAGTGATTACTGAAGATCACTTGTAGAGATATTATGGTATAGTAACACATCCAGTGCTGAGGAGCTGTTAGAACAATAGACACTTTTAATTAACTGTACTATACACTTTAGGAGCCTGTATTACTTTCCAGCTGGGGACATGTTGCAGCCATCTTCATACTCTACAGCTGTGAATTCACTGCAGGAAAATACTGATTTTGTTTCAAATACTTTTTTTTTTTTCTTTGTCACATTCTAGAGTGCAAATTTCAGTCCACCGCTGTCTCTTCTATTCCTCTCCTTCTGATGATTACTATCTGTAGCAAAAAGGGAATAGCACAGCTCCTTTTTCCTTCAAAATTTGATGTTTCACAGGGCTGAACCTTTTGATGTTTCCCTCTTAATCAGTCTGACAACTGTTTTCACAATAAAACCTATTTCTGAAGAATATCACATCCATTATTTTAAACTGTTTGAAAAGTGTGTTCAGTAGCAAAAAGATACACATCAGCACTTGTGCTGAAAAAAAATGTCTAACAAGTGTGCATTTAATCTGACTTAATTACTTTAAAAGGTTAGATTGGCATCTCGGTGATATGTTGATGGGCATGTTAAAATGCCATATAGATTAGTTGTTTGCAGTGTTGTAGCTGTGTTGGTCCCAGGATATAAGAGACACAAGGTGGGTTTAAGGTATAGGTCTGAAGTCCTTTTGCAATGCTGCTCAGCATATTTAGGGTTGTATGTAGTGGTCAGAGAGTTATGGATGGTAATGATGAGGACAAAGTTTTGTTTCTTGCATTTGCTTAGGAAGTTGATGCACTGTTAAATTTGGCTTCCTTCATGTTGTGGCATTTCCATTTCAGATGGCAGAATTCAGCATCTTTCATTTTTGTTTGCTGTGTTGTCTGCATAGCTCAAAAACTTGTCTCTCTCGCCAACAGAAGTTGGTTCAGTAAAAGATATTACCTCACCTTCATTATCTCTCTCATAGAAAAAGTTGATTAGACTCCAAAACAAACAAACAAAAAGATTAAAATCAGTTCCTTTGTTACACTGTAGGCCTAAGAGAGAGTTGTTGATATAAACTAAATTTTGTGCATGGTAGCTGGTGAAAAAACAATAAAAAGCCATGGAGAAAAAAGCCACTTGCTCTGGATTGATGGTGTGACAGACCAGATTCAGGCTACTTCATTGTAATGTGATTTATTAATTTGGTTTAAAGAAAAGTGATGGTCAACATTCCATCACTTTTAGTCAACTTTATGGAATGTTGACCATCACTTTTAGTCAACTTTATGGTCAACGTTCCATAAAGTTGACTAAAACAGCCTCTCTCTGGGATATCAGGATGTAAAACAAAAAGCTCTAGGCTCTTCTAGTCAAAGTTGGAGGTCCTGCCTCAGCACAGGGGGCTGGATTTCTATGATTCTACTAACTGGTTAGCTGACTAACACTAGTGAGGAATAGAGGTCTTGCAGGAAGTCTGTGGCAGAACCAAGAATAGATCAAAATTCTCTGATTACCAGTTCTGTGCTTTAGCAAGCAAATGAGACTCTGCCTTTTATGCAGTACTACTAAAATAGTTATTTTAACACTTTCCAATTGAGAAGTTCTTGGTGCTCTGTTTACTGCAGATGTAAATGGTTTACTGAACAGCACATACAAACACTACCTTTGTTTCAAGTAATTCTGCAAATCATTCTAGACACAAAAACCAGATTGTGGCCCAGATCACCTGGCAGAGCAAAGGAGTAAGAGGGTGCAAGGCATCCTCTTACTGCCTGGGATATCTCGATCATGAATAGCAAGCACAGTGAGGAAACGAGACAAGTGGAGGGGAGCAAGTGGAGCCTTGGCTCTGCCCCCACAATGCACCAGGAGAAGTACTCCAGAGACAAGCATAGGCCTGGTGGTGCAGGGTACTTCCCTCGCAGAGCAAAAGAAAACCAAGAAGAAGATTGTGACTCAGAGTTATCTATGATCTGGTTGGCTCTAGTAGCAGCACAGCAATGGCTGCTCTTTGCTTAGGAGTTGGCGCAAAGCCATGACTGAGCCCAAAGCAAACAAAGTCCACTCTGTCTTCTGTAAAGCAGATTGGACAAGTATTGCCAAGTATCTTAATACAGACTCACAACATGGATCAAAACAGCTAAATCTCAAGATGCTTTACACTTTCAAATTAGCCAGTGTTATTACAAAAATTTCCATTAATTCAAACAATCTTACCAATAGTATCATTCATAATAATCTTTAGCTCTTATACAGTGTTTTTCATCATTGATCTTAAGGCACTTTACCAAGGACAGAAAGTATTAATTATCTGCATTGTACAGAAAAGGAGATTTGGGCTCAGAGAAGTGAAGTAATTTGCCTAAGGTTACACAGCAGATAGGACCAGGAAAAGAACCCCAGTCTCCTGGCTCTCAGTCTAGTGTCCTAGTCACATAACTATGCTGCTTCTTTGTATTCTTTAGAAAGGTTTGCAGTATAATAAAATCGTCCATCAGTGTGGTCCCTTTTACCCAAAAGGATGTAACATCAATTTCAAAACAGGATTCATTTTGCCACCGTTGCTGTAGAGCACTTCAGCTTTTTAACAGCCTACATCAACACTGTGTAGCTCAACTGATTAAAGCAGAAAGTGATATGTTTAGTCACTCAGTTGTTCAGTACATTGTAGGATAAGAGAATACACTTCTGGAAGTTAGTGATTGTTTGGTAGCATTCAATTCTACATGTAGCTTATAATAAAACTAGGTAGAATAGAGCATTTTCAATGGCTATAGATATAGAATTAGAGATTTCTGGGCTAACAGTAAAAACCCAAAAATCTGATGTGATTTTCAGAGCAGTGCAGGAGATTTAGTTACACATTTTCCTTTAACTTTAATGGAATAAGTGTGTTTAAATTCCCTGCACTACTTGGAAAACGTAAACTATATTTTAACTGTCTAGTACACAACTATTACAGCTCATCTGTTTGGAAGTATTGTTAGGTACTTGCTGAGGATGCAAGTTTGTAACATGCATTCTGCTTACAATACATTCAGATTAATTTAAATTTTTTGTACAGCTAAATGGGAAATTGCAACATCTTGACTGCTTGCAGGATGAGAAAACATTTTTACCCATCCCAAACTGGGTCAAAAGTGGAAAAATTCAGAATGGGTCAATCAAAACATTTTATTTTGATAATTTTGAAGATTTTTATTTCTATTTCAACTCTCTAAAATTGTTTCCACCTGCATTTTAGTATAATCAAACTAAAATTTTGAAACAAAGTTGTTTTGATCCAAAAAAATGGAACTTTTCATATTGAAAATGTCAAAGTGAGACATTTCAAAAATTCTGATTTTTTTTTCCCAATAAGGTTTTCCAATTGGGAGATTTTTCAAATTGGACCCTTTCCCACAAACATTTTCAGTTTTGATTGACATTTTCCAAATGAAAAAATGTTCCATTGGAAAATTCCTAAGCTGCTCTAATTGTTTGTAGTTTAAAGTCAACTGTTAAAAGTAAATAAAAATAATTAAATCTTAGGGAGAGGGACCTCACCACATTATCTTTTTGACAGAGATTGGGAGGTAGACCATCAATTTTTGTGTGGCTTCAATGCACAGTTAAGCAAGATTCTATGTACATATTTCAGCATATGGGATCTAAGTGTATTTGTGATTATGTGTAATTATAGTTTGCAATTGTGTTTTGACATTGATAAGAATTTGATTGCCTCTCAGACATTAAGATTTTTTATTATTAAGTGAAAATACATATTATATCAATTAGAATGGGGCCTGTGGCTGGATCTGGATTTTCAGTTAAGGGTTCAGATTCAAGGGCAAATCAGCACTGGGGTTCACACTGATGTTCAAAATGTCAAAATATTATAAGTTACTTTTCTGAGATGTCAGCCATATTCAAATCTGAATCAGACAACATGCCCACTTTGACATTGAGTTCTACCTAGAATCACACATAAAACTAGGAATTAGAATCTGAATACAGACTCTTCATATGGAGATCTGAAAAGGTTTGGATTTCAGATTCTAATTATGGGCTTCTCTAACTTCATTTCAAAGAAAGTTTTTAAAAAATATAGGGCAATAAAGCAATTTTAATACACAACCTCCATTGATACATTAGAAAAACCAAAGTATGCAAAATTGTGGAACAAGTACAGACTAGATAAATCAGATATGTCCTCACAACTAGCAATGAAATCTTTTATATTAACAATATTGTATTCGTGTCTAATCACGTCACTGCTCTTTTACCCAGGCCACATCCTCAAACAACTATTGACTTTTTAACCACTTTTTAACATCAACTCACTCATTCCTGCTAGTCACACCTTTCCCTGCCCACCTCGGGAAAGCTTGAAAATCCTGGGTTGTCCCTTCTCAGTACTGCAAACCCCAAACATTTAAAAATAGTGAACACTTCAGATTAAGAAATGGCTTAAAATTGTGACATTTTAACAATAATAAAATTTAGGGGTCATGTCTTCAAGCTTTTCTGTTCAATCATGACGGCGAGAAAGTTTTGGTTTTTTAAAAGTGTAAACAGATTCTTAGACATGACTCCCAAGGTAAGCAACTCTTAAACTGAAATAAGATCGTCCATATGGGGATTTGCACTGATTTAACTAAAGCTCTTTAAAAGTCACATCTTAAGTTACTTTTGCAGATGAGACCTCAGGCTGTCTCATCTGTTTCTGTTCCCTCTCCCTTCACACACATCCTATCCTAAAAATCCCTTTCTTTATATTTATTTCCTCTGCAACCAACTCCCCCCCCCCTTTTCTTCACTTCCAAACTCTTTCCTACCCTGCTTCATCAATGTGCCTCTATCCTGATCCAGTTGGACACCTGCCACAGGATATTACAGTCCCACATCTATTCAACCACGTAATCTGACATATCCTTTGAAACTGCCAAGAAGGGTGTACATTAGCGCCAGTGCTGATGGAAGGTTGAGAGAGATGTGGATGCTTGCTCATTAAGAACAGATCCAAGAATAGACCACTAGCTCATTTCACATTGCTCACATTGGTCACTGAACAGCCACCAGTTCACTAGTGTTCTGTTCCTGCAAATTCAGACATGACAGTAATGAGAGAAAAAATATCTTGTATTCCCATAGCTAAGAGTAGCAAGAACTTAAACAAAGTTTCCATCTCATGACCTGACAGTGGAAAGGATATGGCACCAGGATCCACCTATGCTTGGATTCCATTTTATAAGTTCCTGAGCAGAGTAACCCAAAGTCAAGCATACATTAGACAAAAATTGGGCTCCAAAAGAAATATTGAGGAACACCACAATAAAAATTCTGAAATACTTTTACTTACTGAAATTATTTCAAATGATTGGAGCAGCAGGAACACCCTTTGTCACAGCAAGATGCTGGCACGTTATTAGTATTCAGTTCTATTACCAGTGGATATATCTGCACAAAAAAGGCCTGTCTTTGCTGGTACTGTGACTGCTGCATTGTTTCCACTTGCATGTATCCCTCTACAGTTTTAATGAATTATTAGACCATTGGAAGGTTTATCAGAGCATTGTTGGGCTGAATGTGTGATTGATTGTTCCATTTTCAGGAGTATAAATTTATTTGCGTATGTTTACTAGTCTGAGAGTGCTGGGAAGTAAGTGCTCTGCAATTGAGTCTCCTCTGTATCATTTAGAAGAAGCTACGCATTTCAAATTATTGTGACTTTGAAGTTCCAACTTTGAATATACATCAAATGTTTGAGGATAAAATGCGATGTGATATAACTGGTCACATAACTGGAGCAAGGCCTGCCCCTGCCTCCATGACAGTGGAACTGGTGTAATTCCACTACTTAAGTGGTTAGGTTGGGAAATCTACATCATGTCTTTGGAGCTGGTGCTTTCTAGGTGAAGGGAAGTACAGTGGCACACAAATCTCACAAACCTGACCACCTTCTGCTCTAAGTGCAAGGCTTACTTTGTTTATCTTGTCTTCTCTAACACAGAGACATAGTAGCAGGTACATAGTTAAAAAAACCTGACCCCTTACCAAAACATTTCTCTGCACACACAATGTTCCCCTGGAGCAGAGAGTGAGGGAAAGAAGAAACCACACGATAGATGACGGTCATGTGACAATGCCCTTCTAGAAGGGGCTCAGATACTATAGTAATGAGGGTTTGATAAGAATCTGTATAGAATCAACTACAAAATGATGTCAAAGGCCTCTAGATCCTAGAAGATGCACTTTTAAAAAATTTAAATATGAATAGATAGCCAGAACTCGAAATCCATTTGAGTACTAGGGTCCTGGACAGTAGGTGGGAATGCATGGGCAGCAGATATTAGTACACACATGTTATGGTGATGGAGTGGCTGTGTGGATGTCACATACTATGATGGTGGGTGAAATCCTAACTCTTTTGATGTCATTGGCAAAATCTCTATTAACGTCAAGAGTGCCATTTACAGTGTTTTAGAGTGTTTGCATAGTACAACTGGTTGGAAAAAATTTAGATAAAAAATGCTGTTTTCATAAAGACTAAAATGTTCAGAAAATCATGTCAATGTTCACAATTTTGCTTAGAAAAAATGAAACAAAGCATTTCAATAAACTTCAAAATGGGAGTTTTGATGGTCAGAATGGAACTTTTCAATTTATTTTTAAATGAAATTCATTCATTATTTTTTTATATTAAAAGAAATACGAAAAGTTTTAAAAGATCAAAAGTCAGAGTGAAATGTTTTGATTTTATTGAAACAAAACATTTAATTGACCTGAATGATATTTTTTAAAAAAATTCTCTTGGGAAAATTTTGAAGTGTTTTGATTTTGTTTTTTGGTTTTTTTTGCAACTGAAATGAATTTGAAATTGTGGAATTTCTTCCCAATAAAAATCTGGTTCCTGCTAAGCTCTGTAGCATAGGTCCCCAGCCCATAGCACTACTTACCACCTAGCTGTACATAGACATTACTGAAATGGGCACCTTAAAAGTAAAGTGAATAGATAGATAAATTTGAGCTTTGCATAGTCATACAACAATTGTATAGGATTTGGCCCACATTTCTTATGAATAGCAAAAGACAATCAAGGCTAGAACATTGTTAGAGCAAAAGGGCAATTGTGTGCTCATCCCCCAGACTTCCCGCACGCACGCTGCTCAGCAGATGTATCCTGATTACATTAAAAAAGGAAACTAAGAATGCATAGACTAGTAAAATTTACGCACGCTAAGTTGTTTGTTAGCAAGTATAAAAAGCCTGCTCCGCGCTCGAAAGGTGTGCCTCTCCCTCTGGCATGAGTCGAGGGGAGCACCCGCTCAGCTGACTGATAAATAAAGAATTTGATATCCGTCTTCTCACTTTCCATGCCTCCTTGGGGTAATTGAGTAGCTCCAGGGGGAATGAGCCCGTTTGGCTAACAACATGAAAACTGTAGAGTAATTAATAATCTTCATGATACAGGAGTATCTAAAGCATGTCATGGGGCCAGTGGCCCTTCAGAAGAATGAGGGGCTACCTGGTCCATGTTAGGTGGGCTACACATGGGAACACTCAGGTGCTCCAACTGGAGCCCATTTAGCTAATTAGCAATGGAGCAGCTGAGATTGAAAGAGGCTGTTTGAACAGTATAAAGGAAAAGTTGCTTAAAATAAAGGGAGCTGTCGTTAGAGGCAACTTGCTGTGGCTGCAGTCTGGAAAGAACCCACTGGAGGTAGAGTAGGCCTCGGGGGGTGAAAACAGTTGTGGCATTCCTCTCATTAGGTTCTGGGAAGAAAGCTGATGTAGGCCTTCACGCTACAGTGTCCTACAGATGGAAACAGGCTCTGGGGAAGGGAGTAAGACAGAGGAAGATCTGGTAGAAGTTGTCCAAAGACAGCAAAATAGGCTCCCAAATGAGGGGGGGGGGCTAATCCTGAGTTAGGTCCTACAATGGATAGAAGGAACCCACATGAAGCAGATTAGGCTCCTGTGGGAGATGTCTTGGGATAGGGCTTGTAAGTGGGAGCAGGGACACCCCAGAGGTAAACTGCCAATATCCTTGTGGGGAAGCAGACAGCATGGGGAATCCCACTAGAGTAGAAGTTATTAGTTTAACCCATAAGGGACTGAAGAAGAATTGCCCTGGACTTGTTAGGATTTTCATTTGGACCCTTTGGCATCCCAAAAGGTGTTTGGACTTCATGTGAATTAGACAGAGGAGTGAGGCCCTGGATGAAATGGAGAGGCAGCCAGCCAGCCAGGGATGCCAGAGATTAAAACCCCCTTGCAGCATTGCACCCTGACAAAGGGGACACTATGGGTTATGAGTAGACCACCTTTCAGCAATAAATGACTTTTGCAGGAGATTAAATGCTAATCTGCAGTTAAAGCATTTGATAATCATAAATGTTTATTGCAAAGAGACCTTAATGCCAAGATCATTTCTGTTATATGTTAAGCTTAAAAAACAATTTAATGTAAATAAAGAAAAATATTTCTGTTATGCATTAGTAAAAAAATGTTGCCAGCTTTCATGACTTTGAGTCTCACAACATTTGGTGTTTTTTGCTAAAGCACTGTGTCACATAAACTGAAATAAACCACTCTTGGGCAGAAATGCAAGTGCCCACATGGAGGTTTGCACCAGTTTAATTAAATATCTAAAATGTAGTTTAAGTTAAATTTGTAGACAAGGCTTGAGAATAAGGAAGAGGGATAGGATAAGCAAGAAAAGGTCAATTACATGGAGCCTATTACACCAGTTCTTCAAAGACAACAGTGTGTTCCAGGTAGAATTACAAATGTAGGTGTTGAGTAATACAGCCCAAAATGGTTTGGGTCTGTCCCTAGAAAATTTCAAGGCACATGTATTTTCTTAGGCCTTTGCTTGAAGGATATGCCTTATGATATATCAATCATACTTTAGGAGGTGAGTGTCACTTATGCTGACTTTAGTAAATATCTTGTAGATTTTAATATTGCACAGGTGAATTTTAGCAAATTTTAGTAAATGTTTTCCTCAGCATTCATTGTCTTTTTGTGACTTAGAAAGCACCTATTGTGAACTAAAAACTAGGAAGCCACAGTATAATTTTGTTGCAATCAGCATAACTTCAGGAATGAAAATTGTCATTCTACTCTACACGGGGTCTTATACAGAACTCCGTGGAGCAAAGATGTTTTCTACTCTTGATTTGCAGAGCGCATACCACCAGGTTATGTTGCATGAAGATAGCAGAGACCTCACAGCATTTATTACACATGAGGGACTATTTCGTTTTAAACTTGTTCCATACAGTCTCGCATCAGCCCCAAGTGCCTTTCAAAAAATGAAATTTTTTTGAAAAAATTGATTCTGAAGAATCAACATGGAGTTCAGTGCTATTTGGATGATATTATTGTGTTTGGAAATACTACTGAGGAGCATGACAATAACCTGCAGTCTGTACTAAACTGCATCAGCAAAGCATGCCTCAAGCTCAATAGGTCCAAATGCAAATTTAAACAAACTGAACTCTCCTTTCTGGGGCATACAATTTCACAGGCTAGACTAAAACCTGATCCAGATCATATCCTGGCAATTTCAAATGCTCCTCCTCCAACAGATTTGCAAACCTTACGTTCCTTCTTGGGTCTTACCTCCTGGTATGCAAAATTCATTCCCAATTATGCTTCTGTCATTGAACCGTTACGAGAATTACTACGGAGAAGTTCAACCTTAGTGTGGACAACGGATGCACAAGTTAGTTTCGAAAGGGTGAAAGACTTGATTGTACATAGTCCAGTACTTGCATTATTCAGTCCCGCATTGCCCACAATTGTAACTACTGATGCTTCTGATTATGGACTTGGGGCTGTCCTCACACAACTTCAAGAGGACAACACTGAGAGGACTGTTGTATTTGCTTCAAGGACACTAAGTAATGCTGACAGAAAATATTCTACAGTTGAAAAAGAAGCACTTGCTTGTGTCTGGGCTACTGAAAAATGGAGAACTTACTTGTGGGGCCGCATGTTCAAGTTGCGCACAGACCACAGCCCTTTGACGACGTTGCTCACCACGAAAGGTCTGGGAAGAGCAGGATATCGTATTGCTAGATGGTCTGCAAGACTACTCTCTTTCAATTATGAACTGGAATATAAGCCTGGAAACGAAAATGTGGTAGCTGATTGCCTTTCTCGCCTGCCTTTGCCTTCACCAGATGGTCCACCAGAGGATGTGGATGTAGTAGTTGCGCTTATTACAAACACTCTTACTGCAGTTACAAGAGAACAATTTCAAGCTGCTTGTTCAGCGTGTCCAATTCAACAAAAACTATGGGAATTTCTGACAAAGAGATGGCCCAGTAACCCTAAAAACCTTGACCCAGTTTTGCTGCCTTATTTTAGAGTTCGGGATGAACTTTCTTTGCTCGATGGCTGAGTGCTACGAGGTACACACCGGCTACTTGTGCCAGAAGAATTACAGTCAAAATTCATACACCTGGCACACGATACTCATCAAGGAATTGTCAGAACCAAACAATGACTACGGGATCTGTATTGGTGGCCAGGGATGGACTCTCAAACTGAAGAACTCATAAAATCCTGTGTCACTTGCCAAATGCATGATAAGACAGCAGTGACATGTAACCCTCCATTACAGCCTGTTCCTCTTCCTGAATCTGCATGGGAAAAAGTGGCGATTGACATTGTAGGACCCTTTGACACTGCTCCAATTGACTGTCGTTATGCCATCACTTTAATAGACTATTTCAGCAAATGGCCTGAGGTAGCGTTTACATCGCAAATTTCTTCTGCTACAGTAATTAAGTTTCTCTCTTCAGTTTTTAGCCGGGAAGGTAACCCCAAAGAACTGGTTTCAGATAACGGTAGTCAATTTACTTCCCTGGAGTTTGAAACTTTTCTAGCAGAGAGGAACATTTTACATAGGAGGTCATCCCTATATTACCCTCAAGCCAATGGAGAAATCGAATGGTTTAACCGAAGTTTGAAAGAGAGTTTGCAAACAGCTAAACTGGAAGGGCGATTGTGGATACCCTTCACTACTGATTTCTTGCAAGCATACCGGGCTACACGACATGCCACAAAGCAAAGATCACCCGCAGAGTTACTTCATGGGAAACAGATGACTACTAAACTGAACATTGCTGGATTGTTAAAGGCACGACCTGATACCCCAAACAAGGATGATGTGAGAAAGACAGTTGAACAGAACCAAGCAAAGTCTAAGGCTTTCACAGACAAACAGCGGGGTGCTAAGGAACCAAAGTTTGAGTGTGGTTCCTTTGTTAGAATACGAAAACCTGGAATCTTACGCAAAGGGGACCATAAATTCACAGCTCCTCTTAAAATCATAGAGAAGAAGGGACCTTACACCTATCGACTTTCTGATGGGCGGGTATGGAATGCTTCTTATCTTGCACCTGCCTATGCACCAAGAGGAGATTATGCCAATACCCAGTCTGCATCGGATGACTTCACTGTAGAACCAACACAACAAGACATTGCACTGGAACCGGGGCTTGAGAGACGGCCTGTCAGACTCAGATGACCACCTGCCTGGACTAAAGACTATGTTATGTAGTATCTACAGTGTTTTCAGTGTAATATTCCTGCCAACAGTATAGTGTCTTGTTTCATATTTGTTCCTGGGGTTAGAACAACAATGTTTATTTTAATTTGGAAAGTTTCTTAAGAGAGGAGGGAATGTGGTGTTTAGATGCTGCTTGTAATTATTAGAACTGGGAGCACTGGCTGTTGGGAGTCTGAAAGGACAGGAAACAGGAAGGAGGGGGAGGAGTTGAGGAGGCTGGGAGAGTTACAGAGTGTGCAGCTACAGCTTGGAGAAGAGGCTTGCACTGTAAATAAAGTTCTGTTGAAGTTGTTAATACTTTGCCTGGTGGATACAACAAGAAGGCAGGTCAAAGAAATGCACCTTGCACTTGGAGCAAAAGATGATGAGTTTTGTGATAGAATTTAGTTCCTGGGGGAGTTCATTCCACAGTTATTTTCATTATAACCTGCCCATCACCATCACCACTATCCAACCAATCACATTGTTCAATTGGCAGAACGTTGTCTTGTATAAAGCTATTGTTTTTGTGAGGCAGATGGATCTGTTTTGTTTTAAAAAGTGTTTGAAATATCAGCCAGATTCTCACCCTCAAAACAGCCTAATGCTTGGCATCTGAGGATTCCATTGGCATGGCTGTATACCACCCTGGTAGGTCAGCATTGTGGATGGAGGGTGGCTGTGCTCTGGCTGCTTACCAGGAAATATATCATCTCCCAGGAGTCCTTTTAGATGGTGGGATCTGACAACAGCCATGAGGCTGCTGTAAATTATGCCAGGGACTATATCAGCCCCTGGTGAATCAGGAAGCATAAAGCTACTTTTCCTCTTCCCTTCCCATTATGTCAATGCTTGACTAGACCCAAGGATCATTGTCAAATTCCAATACATTCTTAACTTTCCCCAATGTCAACTTATCATTGGGATTCATCGGTATTGCTTCACTTTATGATTCTTTTGTTAACTCCTAAACTTTTCATGAGATTCATAAAACAAGCAGTCTCAGTAAAATGTATTCCTCTCCTATATAAAAATTATTAGTGATGGGACAAAGTTACAAAATTCAGGTCCATACTTTGAATGATCTCAAAGAAGTTTTTTTGACAGCTCAGACCCAGGACCATTTTCCCCGCACCCAAGTTCTTAGTCCAGTGCAATAACTGCCCACCATGGGTTGTCAGTGGCAATTGAAACCAGGACATCTGACACTAAAAGGATGGGCTTCTACTGTTTGAACTAAAGGACTACTGGGTAACTATAGCAGACTCATTAAATCTCTTACATGGACTAGACACTAGAATAGAACAAAGACCCACAGTGTGGCAATGTGAGTCAGTGGCATATCATTGTGATGCACTAAACTGTTGTTACTACAGTCCATGTTCTCACAAGTTCCCTCCAGAAATGAAAATTCATTCAAGATCTTCTCTTAGCTAGATTAAAACTTCAATTATTTCAAAAGCACAGTATTAATAACTAGAATTAACATAATGGAAAATGAAGCAACACACAAAAACAATAACTAAAATATAAGCTAGTTTGTGCAAGTAAAATCTCACTGGGTATGATGAAAGCCATAAATTAAAACATAATTGAGGCTCAGGCGGGCTGGATGTTACTTATTAAGAGAAGTTTGTTTGACATTGGAGCATGTGTTTTCATTCAGCAATCAGCATCAATAATTGCACATATGGCCATTAAGGTTCAAATAAAGTTTTAAAGAAGAATCATGTTCTTAATTTAGAATTAGCTAACCTAGATGGAGATTTGATATTTTTGCAGTTTGGGCTTCTGCAATATAGTAACAAAAAAGTTTCCTTAAGATCCAACAATGATTTGAAAATTTTTCTGAGTTTTCTTGGGACACTATTTCAAACCTAGGTATTCTTTTGAAAAACTTTTGTCTCACTACTGGAGATGGTATGAACCAGAGAACGACATACATTAAGGATGGTAGAGTGTAATCTTTGCGGTTGTAGATGAAGTATGTCACAATGGCTATAGACAAGAATACATAAGTATTTCCATACTACAGAGTCTTCAGTTGTCCTATGAATTACTCACTTTAGCTTTCTGGCAGAAATATGCCATGTTATTCCCGTCCCAACAGTTAATGTTTTGTGTCTGCAAAGTCTGAAAAAAAACACAGCTAATTTTGATTAAAGAGTGAAAACACCACATTTCTGCCATTATAACAAAATGTGATTCCCCTCCTTCATGTTACAGTGCCTTAGCAAGAAGTTGCAGACATGTTTAATTCAGGGACATAGTATATAAAATTACATAGGTGCCTTCTGGTTCTGCAGTGAAAATCTTTTCAGAATGGATCACATGATATCTGGCAAGGTGATGGCTGGCTGAATTCCTCCTCATATGTCAAATCATTGTAAATTTCTATTTTTTGGACAAATTGACAACACATTTCAGATATAACTGCTAAAACTGCCTGGATAACATCTAACTGTAAAAGGTGTATTTCCATGGTATAAAGAAAGGCAATATTTGGTGTGGACATTTTGACTCACCAAAGCAATCACTGAATGTATGAAGTGCAGCTTCTTCAGTTCTCAGTGTTGGAGGCCAGAAGAGACCATTAGATCATCTAGTCCAGGGGTGGGCAAACTTTTTGGCCTGAGGGCCGCATCGGGTTTTGGAAATTGTATGGAGGACTGATTAGGGGAGGCTGTGCCTCCCCAAACAGCCAGGTGTGGCTCAGCCCCCACCCCCTATCCCACGCTGCTTCTAACCCCCTGATGGCCCCCCCCGGGACCCCTGCCCCATCTACTCCACCCCCCGCTACCTGTCCCCTGACCGCCCCCGGAATCTCCACCCCTGACTGCCCCCCACCGCCCCATCCAACCCCTCTCATTCCTGACTGCCCCCCCTGGGACCCCTGCCCCATCCAACCCCCCCTTCTCCCTGACTTCCCCCTGGAACCCCTGCCCCTGACTGCCCCCCGCTGCCTCATCCAACCCCCCTCTCCTTCCTGACTGCTTCCCGGGACCCCTGCACCCATCCAACCCCCCCATTCCCCGCCCTCTGACTGCCCCAATCCCTATCCACACCCCTGCTCCCTGACCACCACCCCGAACTCCCCTGCCCTTTATCTAACCCCCCACTCCCTGCCCCCTTACTGCGCTGCCTGGAGCACCAATGGCTGGTGGTGCTACAGCTGCGCTGCCCGGCTGGAGCCGGCCACGCCACCGCGCAGCACAGAGCACCAGGTCAGGCTGGGCTCTGCAGCTGCGCTGCCTGGCCACCCACAGCATTGCGCCAGCGGCGCAGCGCGCTGAGGCTGTTGGAAATGGGGAGCAGTGGGGGAGGGGCCAGGGGCTAGCCTCCAGGGGCAGGAGCTCAGGGGCCAGGCAGGAGGGTCCTGCGGGCCCGATGTGGCCCGCAGGCCATAGTTTGCCCACCTCTGATCTAGTCTGACCTCCTGCATGTCACAGTCCAATACATTTCACCCAGTTACCCCTCTACTGAGCTCAGTAACTTGTGTTTGGCTAAAGCATATCTTCCAGAAAGAGATCCAGTCTTGAAATAGAAGTGGGAGGCAAACCTGTTTGAAGTCTCTGGGTAAGGGAAAATAGGGGTAAGAAACAATGGTTATGTCATGGTAGGTATCTACTATAGACCTTCTAACCAGGAAGAAGAGGTGGATGAGGCTTTGGTTAAAAAACATATAATCCAAAACACAGGATTTGGTGGTGATGGGGAACTTCAACTACCCAGACATCCATTGGGGAAATATGGTAGGGCCCAGATTATCCAACAATTTCTTGGAATGCAACTTTTTATTAAAGATGGTGGAGAAAGGGACTAGGGAAGAAGCTATTCTAGATTTGTTTTTTTACAAATAAGGAGAAACTGGTTGGGAATTTAAAGGTGAAAGGCAGCGTGGGTAAAAAAGTGATCATGAAATGAAAGATCATGATTCTATAGAATGATAGGAGGGAGAACAGTGGAATAAAGACAATAGACTTCGAGAAGGCAAATTTTAGCAAATTCAGAATTGGTAGGTGAGATCCCACAGGAAGCAAGTCCAAGGGAAAAGAGAGTTCTCTAAAGAAACATAAAGGGCACAGGAGAGAAACTATCCTAATGCATAGGACGGATAGGAAGTATGGTAGGAGAGCACCCTGGCTTACCTAGGAGATCTTCAATGACCTGAAATTCAAAAAAGTATCATACAAAAAGTGGAAACTAGGTCATACTATGAAAGATGAATATTAAAAAAAACAACAAGCATGTAAGAACAAAATTAGAAAGGTGGAAAAAAACTAGCTAGGGACAAAGGGTAACAAGAAAACAAATAAATGAGAAATAATAGGAAGACAAAGGACAGCACAGTCTCAATGAGGAGAGAAAGATGAAAATAGAAATGCAGCAGTGGCCAAAGTGTTAAATGCCTTTTTGGTTTTATTTTTCACTAAAAAAGTTAGCAGTGATTGGACACCTAATAGTTATCAGTGTAAATGGGGAGACTAAAACAGGAAAAATACTTAGACAAGTTAGATATTTTCTAGTCAGCAGGGCCTGATGAAATACATCCACCAGTTCCTTAAATATTCTAGGAAGAGATCTCTGTGCCATTACCGATAATTTTTGAGAACTGGTGAAGGATGGGAGGATTGACTGGAAAGGGGCAGATATAGTACCTATCTATTAAAAGGGGAATAAGGACAGTCTAGAGAATGATAGAGCAGTCATCTTAACTTGGGTATCTTGAAAGATAATGGAGAAAACAATTTGTAAGCATCTAGAAGAAAATAAAGTGATAAGTAACAGTCAACATGGATTTGTTGAGAACAAATCAAGTCAAACCAACCTAATATCCTTCTGTGTCAGGGTAACAAGCCTTGTGGATGAATGGGAAACAGTAGATGTGATGGTAAGGCTTTTGATGCTTTCTCACATGACTGTCTCAAACAAACTAGAGAAATATAGCCTAGGCGAACCCACTGTAAGGGTGATACACAGCTGGTTGGAAAAAGTACTAAGTAGTTATTAATGGTTCACAATCAAGCCAGAAGGGTATATCAAGTGGGTTACTGCAGGGATCTGTCCTGGGCCTGTTTTATTCAATATCTTCATAAGTGATTTGGATGGTGGCATAGAGTATACTTACAAAGTTGCTGATGACACCAAGCTGGGAGGGTTTGCAAGTGCTTTGAAGGATAGGATTAGAATTCAAAATGATCTTGACAAACTGGAGAAAGAGTCTGAAATAAATAGGATGAAATTCAATAAGGACAAATGCAAAAGTATACACTTAGGAAGGAATAATCATCTGCACAAATACAAAATGGGAACTGACTGCTTAGGAAGGAGTACTGCAGCAAAGAATCTAGTGGAGTTCTAGTCGATCACAAATTAAATGAGTCAACAATATAATACTGTTGCAAAAAATTAACATTCTGGGATGTGTTAACAAGAGTGTTGTAAGCAAAACCCAAGAAGTAATTCTTCCACTCTACACAGTACTCAAGGCCTCAACTGGAGTACTGTGTTCAGTTCTGCACACCACACTTAGGGACAGATGGACAAATTGGAGAAAGTCCAGAGGAGAGCAACAAAAATGATTAAAGGTCTAGAAAACATGACCTACAAGGAAAGATTTTAAAAATGGATTTATTTGGTCTGGAGAAGGGAAGGGGAGACTAAAAGGTTGTTATAAAGATGAGTGTTAAAAAATTTTCTCCTTAACCACTGAGGACAGGACAAGTAGTAATGGGTTTAAATTGCAACAAGAGATATTTAGGTTAGACATTAGGAAAACCTTCATAATTGTAAGTGGGTAGTTAAGCACTAGAACAAGTTACCTAGGGAGGTTTTGAAATCTCCATCACTGGAGGATTTTAAGAACAGATTAGACAAACACCTGTCAGGGAGAATAGAATAGATATAAAGAGAAGCATAACCTGAAAAACTAAACTGAGGCAGGGACTGTCTTTTCATTATAGGTGTGTACAGTCCCTTGAACAGTGGTGCCTTAGTCCAATAGGGATCTCTAGGTGTTGCCAACAATACAAAGGATATAATCTAGGGAAATGTTTTTTTTTCTGATTGGAAGTGGATTCTCTGTTTATAATGTATGACAGAGAAAAAGACTCTCAAGGTGTCAGGGCAAAAAGGACAGGAATATAACAATGCCAAACCTATTACCTTTCAATTGTTGAAATATGATAAGCTAATGAGACGTAATACTGAGAGGAAAGCAATTGGAATTCAGCACAATCAGCTTAAAAATTTCCCCTTTTTTCTGCAGAATTGATGAAGACAGAAGGTCTATATTTAACAGCATAAAGCACATTTTAAGAGGGTGACTAACATTAGATATGGTATCAGGTATCCAGCTATCTGGAGGTGGTGGAATCTCTATCCGTAGAGGTTATTAAGGCCCAGCTTGACAAAGCCCTGGCTGGGATGATTTAGTTGGGGTTGGTCCTGCTTTGAGAAGAGGGTTGAACAAGATGACCTCCTGAGGTCTCTTCCAACCCTAATCTTCTATGATCTTTACTATCAATCTGCATATTCCACTAATTTTGCAGAACAGATTTGGCAGACATTTCAAAGCCTAAAAGCAAATCTGACCCAAAATAACAGCTTGTCTAACAGAGAAATTTAGATTTTATCTAAAGTGTTAATCCACACTTTCTAGAGCAACAACATTCTCATTAAAACTATAATTCCCTTGAAGTTGATCAAACAATTTTACCAAAGGTGTAAGGACCTGTTACCTTACAATATTCAGAATTTCCTGTTAGATAGCAGCATGTGTGGACTGCATATTCATTTATTTTAAACTCTAAAAGGCTAAATCCACCCCTGGTGCAACAGGACAGGACAATATCCTCCACAACACTCACTCCCACAAATGTGCTGTGCGGAGGGCAGCAAACTGAGTGGTCCAGTTTTACAAGTCACTTCATGTGAGTATACAACTATACCAATGCAGAACCCCCTTAGTGCAATTCCTTGCTTGTGACATTATACAAAACAATTTTTGAATAAAGCTTTATGATTGGTGAGGCCTCATCTGGAATACTGTGTCCAGTTTTGGGCCCCACACTACAAGAAGGATGTGGAAAAATTGGAAAGAGTCCAGCGGAGGGCAACAAAAATGATTAGGGGTCTGGAGCGCATGACTTATGAGGAGAGGCTGAGGGAACTGGGATTGTTTAGTCTCCAGAAGAGAAGAATGAGGGGGGATTTGATAGCAGCCTTCAACTACCTGAATGGGGGTTCCAAAGAGGATGGAGCTCGGCTGTTCTCAGTGATGGCAGATGACAGAACAAGGAGCAATGGTCTCAAGTTGCAGTGGGGGAGGTCCAGGTTGGATATTAGGAAACACTATTTCACTAGGAGGGTGGTGAAGCACTGGAATGCGTTACCTAGGGAGGTGGTGGAGTCTCCTTCCTTGGAGGTTTTTAAGGCCCGGCTTGACAAAGCCCTGGCTGGGTTGATTTAGTTGGGAATTGGTCCTGCTTTGAGCAGGGGGTTGGACTAGATGACCTCTTGAGGTCCCTTCCAACCCTGATATTCTATGATTCTAGGTACTAGTGGATGGTGCCTTTAAAATGGTTGTATTGTGTTACAACAAGTCATTTTCCCTCTCATTCATGAAATGAACCATAATAGCAAAGCAAGTTTCATACTACTCTGGAAAGACCAATTGGTTATACTTAGACCTGCGTATGACAAAGTGGGTATTCACCCACGAAAGCCTATACTCCAATACATCTGTTAGTCTATAAGTTGCCACAGGACTTGCTATTGCTTTTTACAGATCCAGACTAACACGGCTACCCCTCTGATACTTGGTTATACTTGTGACTCATTTAACAGTGTCTATACTAAAAATCACTGCTCATGAAGTATGGAGCCTTATTGTGCAATCAATTCACCATATGACTGTATTCCGTGGGGGAAGCTGAAATACTCATGATTGTTCATTTTCAAATGAAAACACAAAACTTTTGGTATGTCTGTCATCGTGGAGAGAATACTGTTAAAATTAAGTACATGTAGCTCTGCTGTACACGGCACAGAATGTATTTAATAGATGACATCGGAGACCTGGTATCTTTCTAGAAGCATGTAGAATGTATTTTCCTGTAATTTCACTACAAGAAAAAAGGTTATATCTGTATTGTAACTAAGTGTAAGTTCAGGATGTGATGTTGACATTCAGATAGTAATCAATACAAAGCTAGTCAGATGTGAAATCCTTAATGAGGGCAGTAATCAGTCTGTGCAAGGTTTGAAGTTTAGAAAATGCATTAACCTTTAGCTGCTTTGTCAATATTTCTTTTTAAAAATTGCTCTGCTCTGACTCATTACCAGTTGATTTAAGACATACAATGTATATTTCTTTTCAGAAAGGGCATCATCCTTTTAAAAATATGCAAAGCTAACTGCAGAGACTTGGCACTACTTTCAGTTAGTTTTTCTTTGTTTACTGGTAAAGTAATGACTCCAGTATTAGTCTGTCTCCTTTATCGAGACATGGATATTTTATAACAAAATCTTACAGATGTTTAACCAACACAGGACAACAGGATACTTATAATATGCCTTCTATGCATATATATTAGTGGGAGGTGTTCCACAATATTCCACAGCTGTATCCTTTTCAAAAAGATTTCAGCCAGAAATATTCCACCTGTGTTAGCAGCTCTTTTCAAGGTAATGTTTTCAGAGAAAGTCTACACTGCTCTCTCAAGTTTGCTCATCAGTATATTCTGACTCTGAATGGCCTCCCTTAATGAGCCCTGTAAATGCTCTTGGCAGCTAGCTGGGAAATGTTAATCAAGGGTTCATTTACAAGGAGCTGCAAATTATCCAACTTGTTAAATTTTCAGATAGCCATCTTTGATTTAATTATTGGCACTGGTCTTCATCCACCATTCAGTGACAGTGCATTGCTTGCTTTGACTATTTGATTGATTGCACTTTCATGGGATTTTTTATCACTGTAATAAATGATAAATCTGCTAAATTCCTTTACAATCTCAGCCTAGTGAGCTATTAACAAAAGCGCTTAATAGTTATCTTTTATGGACATCTGATCAGTATCATACGTCTTAATACAGGAAAAAGTTATGCAAAGAAATAAGAGCCCAGTGGGCCTGGGGGCAGCCAAGCAAGGATTAAGTTGGCAATGGATGTGGAAAGCAAAGAATTCCAGATTTAGAGCTCTAGCTATTGACATCGCATGCCCCACTTATGCATTTTCCCCATATGGAATAATGTAAAAGTGCCCATTAGCTGAGAGAAGCTAAGCACAGCTTCTCTTGCCTCATGCCTGATGGGCTTCATTTGGATCACCTAATACAACTGATATCCCAGTGTGAGTCTGGGATAGGGTAGAGTGCAAAGCATATGCTCATGTTATGGAAGTGCTCACCAGTCCACTGGCATACAGCCTCACACAATTCTCATCCCACCAACAGGCACTCCACTTTCAACCTCCATCCCCTAGAGGGACTTTTTCTTAAAATGAAGATTAGTGGCCTCTTGTCCTTGCATCTTTGAATGACAGGTCCCCTTCCGCTGGCAGCCTTTGGAATCTTATTTCCTTCTCACTATACACTACCTGATGAACAGCTAAAATGCCCTTGATGACTATTCTGAACATACGCAGTGAGATCCTCAGCCGTGCTCCAGATCCTATATACCATGTAAAGGAGCCAGACACAAAGTCCCAGAACCATCCTGGGGGAAAAATTCCCCCAATGAAGGTACTGTGGAAGATAGCTATGAGAGGCTGACTTCTGAGGAATCCCTTTCAAGCTCTGGCATAGGTGTGAACTAAGGGTGGGAGGGGACATGCCATGAGCAGAGCTGGGGACAAGAGGGTTAGTGGTAGGGCTGCAACACAGCTCTGCAGAGATTTGACAAGGTATTGCAGCACTTAGGGCAATCCAGGGATGCTGCTGTAACTCAGAAAAGCCCTCAGGACAGGCACTCCAGCCCTTGGAGCAGCCCAGAATCAGGAGAGTGCAAAGATAGTATAAAGCAACATTAGCACACACATTCCAGCCCATACCGAGCTCTGTGCCATGCGTTTGACTTTAAGCATGTTTTGAATTTCGACCAACCCAGCTTGAAACTCAAGTGAATGACTATAAGATCATTTTTGCTGACACTTTATTTTCTAAAACAAGAGCCACAAAGCAGTGGCCTAGAGATGAAGTATTCTGATACCAAAGTGTGTCATTCTTCCTTGCTTGTTTCAGATGCTTTTTTTCACCATTTTACATTTAATTCTGGCAACTCCAAGGAAGAGGAAGAAAAGAATGGAAAGGAAGCAGAAAGTATATAGGATTAAGTATGGTTCCTTAAAAATAGGAGTATTTTACTGCCTATTTCCTCTTGTCACTAATGGGTAGGGTTACCAGATAGCAACTGTGAAAAAAGGGAAAGGGGGGGTAATAGGCGCCTATATAAGAAAAAGTCCCAAAAAACGGAACTGTCCCTTTAAAAACTGGACATCTGGTCACCCTACTAATGGGGGCATTGTGGACTGCTGTAAGGAAAAGAATATTTGGGGTTTATATTTTCATTACAGTAGTAACTGAAGGAACATTGCAGCCAAAAGGTAGTACCTATAGAGGGAAAACTGAAAAAAATGGATTCCCCCAAACACCCACTTCCCATTTCTCTTCACTAAACTAGAAAGGTAAAAACCTCCTTTGGAAGTAGAATACAGTACTGAAGTGGGAGATGAGGTAGCTGGAAATGATGCCAGTTCAGATACACTGTAACTCTTCCATTTCCCATGATTTCCTCACCTCATTTGTACAAATGTGCTCCAGGAATGTAGTATAATTATTTCAATACTGCAAGGAACAACCAAAAATCAAATTAACATGGGAGTGTCTCTCTGCAAAATAGATTGCAGTCATTTACATTCTTACACTGGCATGGAATCATTGTCAAAAATCCTATTTTATATCTGTGCTGCATTTGGTACAACAATATCTGTTGCCTATCTAGCAGTGTACATCAGATGATACTGGTTAGATGCAAGTGCTAGCCAATTATCCTCTCTGCCAACATTATCGGTAACATGGCAAATGAAGAAACTGAAAAGCCTTAGCTGTAACCGTAGCAATGATGTTATAGTCAACGGGGTTCTGGCCAGTGCCCTCTGCAATGACTGATGCCTGCACAATGCCAAACTCAGTTTGATACCTCTGAAATGTGAATTAACAAAATGACCATCTGTATGTTAAATGAACAAAATTACACACAGTACATTAAGTTTCTAGGTCTGCATTCATTGCATAAACTCTCATACTGCAACAACTTGGCCCTTCCTTGTGCATACTAGTTTACATTTTATAGCATGGTAATATTTTCATTCCATTATTACTGTTCCTATTATCAGGGTACCATGTTTTCCACAATAATGGAATTTCCCAAAGAATCCACCCCTTTCTTGCTACAGAAGGGCACCATGCAGCAACCCTTCTGAGCTGCATGTGCCTGTTGAATTGTTGCAGTGAATAGAAAACCTGTTGCCTTTGTGGGAAAAAAAATAAAATTATATATACTTGTAATGATGATAACTGAATCATGTTGGAATTCACTGATGCTTGGAAAAGATCTTAGATTTATCCATCAAATTATGTTAAATGAGGCAGTGATTGTGTGTTTTTTAAATTCCATTTTAAAAAAAAATTGAAATTTTGGCAAGAAAATTCTTCTTAGAACTGCATATTTTAATTGTTGACTTACATTGTGTTACAATTTTCCATCTCAGTTCCCATTTCATAGTTAAAGAACCCTGTTGGAGGCTTTTTTAGAACAGATAAAAGTAACCTGGACAGAAGACTAAATATTTTTTTAGATACATAGTATCTGGATCATTTCAAATGCTTTCATCTTTATTGCTTACACTTCGGCTACCCTATCTACTTCATAGATGCCATAACCACTTTTTTTTATAGTTGTACCATTTGTTGGATTCCAAAATATTTCAGTAGAAGATAGTTGCTCTGTAAAGGTGATGCTAAACTAGCTTTATAAAAATATGGGATGCAATGTGTTATATGTTCTGAATTTACCCTCGAGCCATTTTTTATTTGAAACAATTGCCTAACTCATTTTATATATGGTATATAATAACTTAGTATATGTGCATTCATGTAACATATGCATGCATCGTTCTCATTTTTCTCTCATGATCTGTTCTTCCATTTCCACTCTTTGAGTTTACAGACTAGAATAGCAGCCACAGTTGCTTTACAACCTCTATATAGATGTCTACAGCCCTTGATTTGAAAAGGTACAGGCCCAGTTCTCCTTTGGGCATCTTCCAGGGCCCCTCTGTGTCAACAATTGAAAGGCAGCAATGATTGCAATTTTGGGACATCTGAGTAACAAAGAATCCCTGTGCAGCTGTGGAAGGACTTGGATGGGCCTGTGGCACAAGGTTAAATGTTACCCCTAGAGCCCAGTCCTAACCGATCTTCAGTTTAAACCACGTTCATTCTGTATCCACCAATACAAATGGCATAGAATCTATTTTCTTTTATTTATATAAAATAATGCATGCCAATAAATCCTCCACTTAATATCTGTTAGTCAAATCATTCTTGCATATAGAAGAACCTGCACAGAAGCCAGGAAATTGAAGTTACTCTCATAGTTTCCTCTGAAAAAAATTTTTTGGGGGAAGGTAGAAAGGGTTGGGCAGGAAGATTCACTCTCTTCCCTCAAACCCTTTCTCCCAGAAAATTAATATAAATATATTCATATAGTAATCGGACTTTCCATGCTGATGTTGCATTTACAGATGGATGTGGAGAAAAAAGGAAAGGGTAGAATTGTGAAAGAGGCAAAGAAATAATAAATCATTGTAGTGAATTTAGGTGGGGGGTGCGGGTGGGGACAGAAAGATGTTCTAGTTCTAAATATATTCAAAGTGAAGTTGCTAAAATTATTGATCTTTCTTCTGACCTTGGCACTCCCTTCCTTTGAATCTTTTCACAGCAGCAAATTCCATATTCTCTCATCAATTTAAAAATCCTTCAAAATTCTACACTTTAAATTTATCAGCTGCTGGCCATCAATACCATCTTTACCCTCCTCTTTGTCCGCTTCTCCAATAAGAGACTTTACGCTTTCTGTCATGTATGAGACACCAGCCCCAGAGTAATCCATGAAGCTGTCCCTTCTCAAAAATCATCTTTTAGATCCTCTCTTATAGTGCCTTTGGGAAATGGCTAATAATGGCTCGATGGGGATTGATACCTATTTTGTTTATTGTCTTATCAATAATGTATCTTACTGTAATATAAATAATAAGGGACATCTCTTCAAGGGAAAGGGAAATAACCCTACCACTTTCTTTACCAACTTTGAAATCAGGTTTAAACATACATAACTGTATGCAAAGTAGTTGTTTATGTGATTTCCTCTTTTGTTGTATTAAATAAGATATTTACACTTTTATTATATAAGCCAGATCCTGCTCAGTTTGTTCATGAGAGTAATTCCACCAAAGTGAATGGAAACACTAACTAACCAGAGACCAGTCTTTAGTGTCCTATCTTTGACTAGCCACATTGAGTAGTGAATGCATTTCACAGAGCATAACATACTTATATAGAATCACAGGACTGGAAGGGACCTCGAGGTCATCTAGTCCAGTCCCCTGCACTAATGACAGGACTAAGTATTATCTAGACAATCCCTGACAGGTGTTTGTCTAACCTGCTCTTAAAAATCTCCAGTGATGGAGATTCTACAACCTCCCTAGGCAATTTATTCCAGTGATGAACCACCCTGACAGAAAGTTTTTCCTAATATCCAACCTAAACCACCCTTGCTGCAATTTAAGCCCACTGCTTCTTGTCCTATCAGAGGTTAAGGAAAACATTTTTTCTCTCTCCTCCTTGAAACAATCTTTTATATACTTTAAAATAGTTTTTAGGTCCCCCCTGTCTTCTCTTCTCCAGAGTAAACAAACTTTCTTTTTTCTTCAATCTTCCTTCATGATTCTTGTTTTCTACACCTTTAATCATTTTTGTTGCTCTTCTCTGGACTTATTTCAATTTGTCCACCTCTTTCCTGAAATGTGATGCCCAGAACTTGACCCAGTACTCCAGTTGAGGCCTAATCAGTGAGGAGTAGAGCAGAAGAGTTACCTCTTGTGTCTTGCTTACCCAACTCCTGCTAATACATCCCAGAATGATGTTTTGCTTTTTTTTTTTCAACAGTATTACACTGTTGACTCATATTTATCTTGGGATCCACTATGACCCCCAGATCCCTTTCCTCAGTCCTCCTTCCTAGGCAGTCATTTCCCATTTTGTATGTGTGCAACTGATTGTTCCTTCCTAAGTGGAATACTTTGCATTTGTCCTTATATGCATACTTATAACCCTACACAACCCTGTCAACAAGAAATTTATATAACGGCACAGCTTCTTTCCCCAGTTTCAGATAACATGAAAGTGATCTGTAGAATTACTATTAGGACAGCTGTTCAAAGAATAGATACATTATACAACAGACTCTGCTAATAATTTTTTCTGACATGTTTGCAAAGTTAAGCAGGCTTCTTTTAGGCCAGAGGAGACCAAAGGGCATCCTTTGGCTAAACCTGCATTACTAATTTGCAAGGATGCAAAGGTCTAAGTATTTGCTTTATTCTTTCACATGCTTGAAACTTTTCAAAGTATTTTCCTGATGTGAACATTTTAAAACATAGAGTGCACACCTTACATCTAGGTAGATTAAATACTCTTGAAACCATTATGAAAGTGCAAGAGGTTTGTTAATGCCTAAAAACCATCAGAAAAGCATTCAAACTGAACATTGACTACATTCTGCTTTATTTCTAACCACACAAGTCTACGCTTGATCCACTACATGTCTCAGCTGGTATGCCCTCTGGCAGGTTATTCGGTTCCCCTGCTGTTTAAAAATGCATACTCACATACTTTAACAGCAATAATAAATACAGAAATCTTTATTCCATACTTTGCAACGGTGTAAACTGGAGCCTAGTGTATCTGGGGTCTTTGTCATCTTAGATTTATGTACAGAAAAAAGGGAATATAATCTCAGGATACTGTTCTTGCTAATGACAAAATGAGTGGAGTTTATCCTTCAAATTCTGAATTCTTCAACTTCGGCAAAAAGGAATTTACCCAGACACCCTGTCTAAAAATAGAATTAGACATTGATGTGCCTAAAAAATGCTCTCAAATTTGTCCTTATTTTGGAAATCTTATTGGCCATCAACCCCATTGTGGAATTTTAGGACACAATCCTGTTTCTGTTGTAACTAGGGGTTTTCCTATAGACTTTAATGGAAGCTGGATCAGTCTCCTACTTTAAAACTGATGGCATGATATGGCCCGGTATGAGTTGTTATAAGTAGCTGCCGTCATAAAGCATATGAGCTGATTCTACAGTCTTTATTTAGGCCAACTATTAGTTATTTGCTTCCCTAAGGATCTGAACCAAAGCCCATGGAACTCAATCAGCTTTGGATCAGGCCTTCAAGAGTATAATGTTTGAGGATCTATTCCTTGCTGTTAGGCTCTGATCCAGAACTCTGCACTGGCATGGAGTCCTGCTGAAATAATTGCAACTAAAGGCCTTTTTGTTCACATTGGCTTGAGACTTAGTGTCAGATGATGTTTATTGTTTAACCTGGATCTCCTGAAGGCTTTAATATCAGAAATGATGTATTTTTAAAGAGACCAATTTTTCTTTACACTTTAAGGAATTATGTGTAAAGGTATGGAAAGGAAGAATGTGTATTTTCAACATCATAGCATATAGATGTATAACAGCATATTCTGTAGGAATGTAATATTAGGAAAAGTAACTACTAATGATCAATTGTTAAAACTTAATTTTCCCTTACTGTGGCAGAGCAACATCTGCTAGCAGGCAAAGAAACAAACTAAACCAAAATAGCTGCACGCAAACTGTCAAATGCTGCCATTTGAGTAATGATCATAATATTTTGTACAAAACAATTATTGAGGGTTAAATCCATCTGTCCAGACTTAGGCAACTTGTGGTAATTTCAGTGGGGGAATTAGCAAGAAAATGACTACAGTTTTTCCCCTTTACCTGTGTAACCCACATGCCTAATAGGGAGATATCTCTTTAAGAGATCTAGAGAAAGGAGACGGAAGGAATGAATTGAGTCTGTGTCACTGCTGCTAGGCAGGTAAACAACTAGCAGCATTTTCTGGAACTGGGTGTTGTATTTTGGGGCATTCCAATAGGCTCCCTGTAGCTGGACTCAGCATCCATTGAGCACATGTAGTCAGGGCAGCTGCTTTATAAAAGGACGTGAGCTGTATGGGTTGGAAATGCTCAGCCACAGGAGTAGGCTGGTTTCCCTCTAACACGGATGTATTGTGCAGCAGGTTAGTGCTATTGCTAACTTTCCAACATAAAGAAGCCCTGGCAGTATTACAGAAAGTTTTCCATCCAAATTTCCTCTAACTTTTCATTTTAATTGTATACCTTGAACATCATTAGATTTTAGCCACACTGTTTTAGTTAAACTGTTTTAACCAGTCTGGTTCATCAGCTCTTTTCGTATTTAAATGTGATGATGGGGAAAGAGTCATCTGTAATTTGCTAGTCTCTCTTGTATTTTTCTTGAAACAGAGTTCTTCCATTTATATATTAATACTGATTGGTTGGTTAATTAGTCAGTTGACTAGCTAATTGAAAGATTCCACAGTCCAGTAGAGGAAGAGAAATTCTGTGTAGGTTCCATTTGGAGACTTCTGTAAGCAAGAGGAGAGAAGATATTGTTGCAGTGCTTTTGAGTCAGTACATTGTATAGAGCTGATGTCCAAAGACTGATACTCAGGTGAGCTCAACATAAGCTCTTGGAACTCTGAATTACTTCTCACTGTGTGTTTGCAGGGACTGGCCTGGTTAGATTTAATTTGTTTGTTTCTTTTGTTTATATCTTTGTGTAACTGAACACAATGTATGTGGATTAGGAAGTAGCCCAGTTATGTTGTAGAAATGAAGCTATTATTGTTTTTCTGTCATTATAAGATTTATAAAGTTGAGAATTAAGTTTTTTGGACTTGACTGGAGAGAGGTTGACCCTGTGCAAACCATTTGAGGATTTTCAGCAAGACTGAATTCTGGCTCCATGTGCTTTTCTCTAGGAATGGTGTTGAAGCACTAGAAGAGGAGTGGTAAAGCAAACTGTAGTGCATCCAAAGGTTACACATGCTATTTTTTCATATTTATCATGGAAGGAATCTGAAATGATGTAATTGTTGAACAGAATTATTTTCTGAACTGGCTAAATCAACATACAAATGTTAAAGTGTTTTCCTTCAATTGTTCATTAATAACCAGTCAATCACCTTTACATTGGTAATAAATAGCTGTCACAGTGTTTTAAATTTTTAAAGACTGTACAGGCATTAACTAATCACTTAAGCCTACATGTTGGTATTTTAAATGTAGTCGTTCATTGTAGTACTCATTCCATCACAATAACATTAAATACAAACACACCAGGTGATTTTTAGTTGTTTTCCTAGCTTTGAAAACAAGCTACCAATCTGTAATAAAAGGGCAGGAATAGGTGCTGGGAAACTCTAGAAGTTTACAGAAACTTTTCAAGATTTTGCAGGAGAAATACCTGTACAGTAACCTTCTCATTTAGGCTACTTAAACTGCCTACCCCACTTTCCACTTTCTCCTTCGAAAGATATTCATTCACCTCATGCAACTTGAAAGTGTCCTTGAGATCCATAAGCTTCTCTGGATGCCAGACTGCCGACTGTGCATACTTTAAAGTGAAGAGTTTTAAACAGCTTTTTTTCATTTATCCCCAAAAGCTGAACTGCATGGGGGAATAAGTCTCAGGAAAATAGGGCTTTAAAGGATTTGAAAGAATCAAAATTATCTTTGATTTGACATCAAAGTTATGAAATGAGCTCTGTGTGGTTCAGGGCCCATGCTGAAGGTAGGGGGTGGAGACTGGGTGGGCTATGGCAGGGCTGGAGGGGAACGGGCCCGTTATTCCCCTTCTGGTCTCAAGGAAGTTATGTAGTAGGAAAAGGTAATGCACCTTGATTTTGCATTACCTCTCCTAAAGAGCTCCACCCTGGGGCTGTGGTGAGGTGGAGGCCACCACTCGTGTGGCTACAGTGACCTGCCAGTGGACCTGAGGGGAGGTCACTGAGGGAACAGAGCCACTGTGGAGGTGCAAGGCATTAACAAAGATGGCCCCAGATCTGAGGGTGGGCCCCGGGAGCTTTCTGCAGGGGTTCTCACTCCTTTCCGCTTCTCCTGATGATGGGTGGGGTGGAAATCCATAACTGGTTCTTCTCAGGGATTGCCTCAACCCTCTGTTTTTTATCTGGGATTGATCTGAGCCTTTGTATTTTACTGCAGACTCAAGTAGCTTCATTGTCATTACAATCCCAGCCCTCTGTGACCTCTGAAGCACCTGCATTTCTCTTACAGCAGAGTTTAGTTCAAAAATCAACTGCTAGAACATGGTGCTCAAATTAGTTATGGACAAATCTGAACCTCAGTTCAAAAAGGCCAGACATGGTTTGATTTGACAAAACTCTTTTATCGTTAGAGACCTGGTTTCATGTGCCTGAATTGCATTAGAGTTCAAAAGGATGTGATTTCTGGATGGTATTAATGAAAGAAATTGAATTACATCTATGTAGTCAGTTTTTCACAGAATTTCACAATATGAATTCTGATTCTTTAACATCAGCAAGGTCACTAATGTCTGAAGTCACCCATATAAACTAAGAATCATTCATTTCTTTTTCTTAAAAATATTCTTGTTGTGACTGCGAAAAGCTTTTAAGTTGTTTTAATTCCTAAAAGCTTATTGCAAAAACCTGGTTATCATCATCTGATATGGATATATATATAGACAGAAAGGCCAGACAGTGTTCTTAATGAAGATAGATGAGAGTTTATTGGAGCGGAAGTGGATTCTTCACTTTGTTTACAGGAAGAAGGTAAAAGCAGTTTCCAGAAGAAAGAGCTTCTATACACTGTAAAGAATGCTACCCTCTTCTAAATGTGTCATAAGCCAATGAGACTGACTGTTAAAATATTCAAATTCCTGTGGTTGCTGGCACAGAGTACATCTTCAAGTCTTAATGATCTCAGAGGATTTGATAAAGAGTTAAATGAATGGAATGGGGTCAAATGTAAGTTAAGCATTCTTCCCCTTCAAATTCCTCATCAGGATACGTCTTTTAAATAATGATTGCTTTTATACCATATTTGCTCTGCTAACTCATTTGCTTCCATCAAACTCTAATATACTAGCATATTAAAGTTTTACTTACATGCACACACAGGGCACTATTACAAAAGTGGTAGTTGCCACAGTGGCATCTGAGATTAAGTTTTATCCCACACATGCAATAGGAAGAATTTGTTATAATTGTTGGCAAATGCTATCTTTTTAATGGCTTCTATTTTAGATATTTTATATGTATGATAGTCCTAGCCATGTGACAATTTGTAGGACCACATGATAATTTGCAGAACTGTATGCGTGATAAACTTCATTCACTCTGTTTAGATCACCTTTCTTGCACTCTGCCCTTAATCCATCCCTGCTTTACTTCTAACATTCTAAATCTCTGAACATCTGTAAACCTGCCATTAAAATGAAACAAAAAGCCAGAGAGAGGCTTTCCTGTTTTTTCCTCCACATGTAGATCGTTCAGGTTTAAGATGGGCTCTAGGCAATATGCAGTCCATGATCATAAAGGCTTGAAAGCCGAGAACATATAGAAATTGATATTTCATAACCGTTTCCTATTTGAAAACTAATTGGGTCCATGTGTTCTTGGTCATATAAATCAGACTTTATTCCTATTCCCTGATTGTTATTTACTTAATTAGCATCAAATCATAAAAAAAAAAAAAATCTACTCCAGCAGCATAAATGAACTGGATGCATACAGTCTTGAATGTGCAAAGAGGGCCTGAAGACTGAAACTGGTAGCAATTTAGGAAGGAATAGCGAAGAAATGGTAATAGGGAATTTTAGAAACTCTTTAACTGTTTCTTCTCTGGGCCACACAGGATTGGCCAGGAGAA
Organism: Terrapene triunguis; assembly: GCF_002925995.2. Taxonomy (NCBI): domain Eukaryota; kingdom Metazoa; phylum Chordata; order Testudines; family Emydidae; genus Terrapene; species Terrapene triunguis. The sequence continues at coordinate 31,500,400 of NW_020664417.1, read as the reverse complement.
CCATTCCTAGAATAATGAGGCCACTATAAGACTATTAGGTCAATGCAGAGTAAATTGAATTTTCTCTTGTCACATCCATACTAAATATTTGAATGTACATATCGGATCCGAAATGTAATGATTGGCTTTTTAACTGCCCCTCTGCAAAAGACTTTTGGGGACCCTGCACCCTGTTATCTTTGTGAGAGCTTAAATTTTACTGTGAATATTCATGTGAAGGAAACTTGATTGCTTTCTGCACATAGTCAAGCAAATACAAAAGAGGTGCAAGAATTGTACCACTATTAATTTTAAGGAATGGGCATATAAGATTGTCCATGACTGCCACATTTCACTGGCCTAGGCCTATTCCTCCATCCCTGGATCAACAGCTTCCTGTGCCCTTCCAAAGTCCCGTCCAATTTAAAACATTTAAAAATCAATGCACATTAGTGAAGTAGGTAAAACATTTTAGGCATATCACTTTTAAACATGTAATGCCAGAGCCTCAGGTCTGCAGGGTTGCCAGGGAGCAGCAGTGTGTGTGCACAAGGGAGAACACTGGGACTGCAATTATGGCTAGCCCCATGTGCAGTCAAAGTCAACATTTCCCAGCTTACCACCCTCAACTACCACAGTTAATTCCTCTTTTAATTAGAATACTGCAATAGTATTGCATGGTTACTGAGGGCCAAGTCCTCCCCTGCTATAAATTGACATAGTTCCATTGACTTCAATTGAGTACTTCAGTTTACACCAACTGATGATCTGGTGAATGTCTATCTTAAGGCTGATCCTGTGCCTCTTACTCATATGACTAGCTGCACTGAAGTAAGTAAAGGACAAAAGATTTGAAAATTAGATTGTAAGAATGTGTGTGTGTGTGTGTGTGTGTGTGTGTGTGTGTGTGTGTGTGTGTGTTTTTTTAAGTATTTTAAAAAGTTAATAGAATTCAGAAGTGCATCTGGAGCTGCTCAATTACTAATATTTCCTTTTTTCTACCCTTTTTATGTCTTGTCCAGTTAGATTGTGAACTCTTCAGGGCAAGTACTGCCTCTTCTACAGGGCTAACACACTGGGTTCTGCATCTCAGTTGTGACCTTCTATTACAGATAAATAGTACTTCTAAAATAAACAAATAGCTTTCTGAAAACGTGCGTTATTACTGAAACTTTTGATAGGTGGGAAGCAAGGAACTCACTACAGATGGCAAATGTTCTTTCAGATTAGGATATAAATTACTATGCTTTAGTCACTCAAGCCCTAAAACATTGCGCAGCAAAATTTTAAATGTGCATTATTGTAGAACTATACATAATTAGGGTCACATTCTCTCCTGCAAAAATATCCACTTGCACAGGAGTTAAGGGGCAGGCCATCAGGGAACCAGTTAGAGCTCTGATTCGCCATCCTGCACAGCTCTAAACCTGACACTTATCTCAGCATAGGTTAGGGGCTGATTAGGCCTCAACTGGAGTATTGTGTCCAGTTCTGAGTGCCATATTTAAGTAAAGATGTAAACAAATTGGAGATAGTCCAGAGAAGAGCAACAAAAATGATTAAAGGTCTAGAAAACATGACCTCTGAGGGAAGATTGAAAAAATTGGGTTTGTTTAGTCTGGAAAAGAGAAGACAGAGGGGCCATGATAACAGTTTTTAAGTACAGAAAAGGTTGTCACAAGGAGGAGGGAGAAAAATTGTTGTTCAAACGTCTGAGGATAGGACAAGAAGTAATGGGCTTAAATTGCAGGAAGGGAGGTTTAGGTTGGACATTAGGAAAAACTTCCGAACTGTCAGGGTTTTTAAGCACTGGAATAAATTGCGTAGGGAGGTTGTGTGATCTCCATCACTGGAGATTTTTTGAAGAGCAGGTCAGACAAACACCTGTCAGGGATGGTCTAGATAATACTTAATCCTGCCATGAATGCAGGGGACTGGACTAGATGACCTCCCAAGATCCCTTCCAGTCCTATGATTCTATGAGTAATAGAAAGGTGTGAGTCTGTATAAAAAAAGAAGTTGACCATTTATACTGGTATTGTCAGCACTATTACAGAATTGCACTCAATCTTGTACAAAATATGCCATGTTAAGATATCATTAGAGAAGTTGTGATCTGTTGAACAGTGCTATCTTGTTGAAATGCATATATCATTGAGTATGAAGTTATGAAATTTTACTGTATGCTTGTTACTAAACGTGTTGTGTTCCTGGGTAACACCCACAAGACATCAAGACTAGCCAGCCACAGGTTGATGGGCCATTAAGGAGATCAGCTCTTCCAGTGGGCCCCTCTGGAGGACGCCTCAGACAGCATATGGACAATGTATGCCCATGACTTAGCAGGGCATGTAGAACATGTGATGCATAGCTCCATGTTTGAGCCAGTACTTTTCCATTCACATGGACTGGGGGTATAAATTGGAGACTGACTCTTTGCCTCATTCCTGTCTCACATTTCTGGACTATGATTTCTTACAAGGGGAGGTTTGAACAATGGACTGAGGACCCCAATATCTGGGATGAACCAGAGAGACTTATTGCAAGCTAGCAGATTTAACATCACTGCTATTATCCTGATCTACAGACTCAACTGTAATGTATATGATTCACTTTAGCCTTTTAATAACTCTTCTCTTTTTATATTAATAACCCTTTAGTTTTAATTTACTAAAGGATTGGCTACCAGCATGGCTTTTGGGTGAGATCCTGAAATATGTTTTAACCTGGGGTAAGTGGCTGGCTTTCTGGAGCTGGAAGAACCTAATGTATGATGAATTTTTGGGTTAATAGCCACTGTCTGTGGCTTTATAACAACTAGTGTAGTAATTTGGAAGCACACATTTGTTGCAGGCTTGGTGAAATCATATAATAGAATATACCACCAGTTTAGGGTACATGCCCTGTTTATTGGCAGTCTGTCCTGAGATTAGCACTCTTAGATGTGTCCCATACCAGGCAGTGTGACAAAAGTTTCCTTAACGTTCCTATGAAGTACTGATGTAATTCTTGTATTAACCTTATAAAATTTATGTAGTCATTCAGTGTAATAATTGGCAAGCCAGATAAATTGAAGTATTGATCTATTGAATTTCAATTGTAACCCTAATTTGATGATTGCAAGGTGTTGTATTTGATTAGCTTAGGAAAACTATAAGTTAGTGATATTTGCTTAGCTTCACATTTGTTTGCTTATTTTTAATAAATTCATAAAAGCACACTAGACTGGTTCCCCTCTCAAAACATCAGTGTGGAAAAACAGCCTATTTAGAGGTAAAGGTAAATACATCAAGTAGCTCATGGACCCATATTTTAATGAATTGATTAAAATCCTATTACCACTACAACTGCAAACCAAGTAGAAGATCCTGTCTTTGTGACTTCATTGCGTTTATCAGATTTAAAATAAAGTTTAATTGTTCATACCTGATTCTGTTTGCAGTCTCAGAGGATGCTTTGTCATCAAAAGCAGTGCAGTCTTACTGAACAAGGTATAGGGACTTGATGTAGGGGAAAATGCAAAGAATGCAAGGGTAGCACTTAGCGGGGAAGTGGGTGGGTTTAATGAACCCAGTATATTTGTATTTTCCAGTCCCTCTCTACTGCTTTAGAGGACATGTAACAGGTTATTTAATCCATTGGGCTAGAAAAGACTCTGGTACAGTGTTATAGCTGTTCTGTGCTGTAATGGGGCCACAGTGGAACCCAGAATTGGGCCTGAAAAGGTTTTGTTAAAACAAACCAAGGGAAACCTTTTTTATTTCATTAGAAATTCAAGCCTTTTCTACTCTGGAAGACACTGGTGACTTGAACTAGTGAAATTCAGACATTACAAGAGGCAAGCAACATCTGAGTAATTAATTGACAAAGGAAGAAATTACAAAAAAACAGTATTGTGTGCTCACACCTTCTGATTTGGATATGAGAATTCACAATACACTTAACCTGTGTCCCCCAAGAAGTTCTTCAGCCACACCACATTTGCATTAAGCATACATGCACACTCCAGCCTTTTAGGTTATCTTTATACACCATAAAGAAAAAAATAGAGCACAATAGTTTCAAAATAATTTGCAGGTCACTTAAAAAAAGCAGCACTTACATGGTGAAATAGTTGTCCTTCACATTCTTCCCCCTTTCCTTGTTGGTCATGACTTTAAGTGCTTGGTACATTAGCACTACTGGGGAAGCACACACACAGTAGACACCATAGACTTATTAGGATGATTAGAGAAGAAACTGACAGTATGTGCAACTGTGGGTTAAACCCATAATTGCTATATGTTTAATCTGAGGCTAAATCTTCCTTTTATTATAGTTGGTACTCATTTGATATTTCTTGCTTCATAATAAGTAATCTGTTCCAGTTAGAAATTACAGTTCCATGCTAGTTGACAGACTGGTTGACTGTGTAAGAAAGATGGACCATAGGGTAGGAATTTGTGGAAAATTATTTACATGGCAGAAAGCATTATTTGTATGCTGTTTTTCAGCTATTTATCACTGGGTAGAACTACTTGACTTACATGTCAGTGAGAGAGAGCTCATCATGCTACTTGAAAAAATGTGGATGTCATTTCTTAAGGTACTCCAAACTTAAATATGGGTATTTACTTCTGAAGTAACTAACATTACATGCTATTGCCCATTCCCTCTGTAGTACATTAGGAATATGTAGTGTATAGAATACCTATAATATCATGGTAATGCTAATCAAACACCAAATAGATGTCAATAGCTTAATGGTGACTAATGTTTTGGTTTTTTAAATAAAAGCTTTCATTGGATTATATGATAAGTGGCTGGGTGCTCATGCTCCAAAATGCCAAAAGTTTTAAAATAATTACTAGTACCTGAAAGCCCATGTTGTCAGATGGGTGTAATGCATAAAGCCAAAAATGGCTGAGAACTTAAAACTGGATAGTAGCAGACTACAAATCCCAGTGATGATTGAATCTGGTGATATTCTAAATAAAAAGGGATCTCCGCTGTGCTTGTTTCCATCACTTCACATTTACTTGAGAGAGTCTAAGCTTCAGAATGATGTTGGGGGGAGGTTGTGTTGGGCTGGAAAAGTTGTGTGGGCTTGTTCAGATGGCAAATGAGGGATGTGTTTGTGGTGAAGAGTTATATTCTTTTGACAGTATTGTGTGTGCTGGTTGTGAAGATCTGTGGCAGTTGGGCTAAGTAGTCCTAATACAACCAATACAATTCTTACATGCAGACTAGCTGTAGAGTAAGGGTGGTAGTTGTTTGAGTTACCTCTGATATCACAATGGTCTAGAACTCTTGGTCTACAAATATTGCATGGGTGTGACTTGTCAAGTCAAAGTGGCTGAGATCTTAAAATTGGATGGCAACAGACTGAATCCCAGTGATTGTTCAAATTATCACCAGTTTCAAAGAGCTCTCAAGCATGCTTGTAGCTGTTTCCATTGTTTCACACTGATGCAGACATTTAGGCTTCAGAGTGACAGACCGTGGTAATCCTGAAATCTTTCATAGATTTTTTTTTCCATGTGGTTTTTAACATTCCTTCTGTGGGAAAGGTTTTTTTTGAAGCACCGTTTGTATATGTTATGTACTTTAAAACATTAAGATGTTATCTGACTTTACAACTTTATGGGACAAATTTTTAAAACTAGGAAGACTTGAGTTTAATGGGAGTTGTGTATGCTCAGGACCCTGGAATATTAGACTAGTTATGAAGATATCTAAATATGGATTAGGCTTAGATTTAATTGCCTAGTTTTAGGCAGCCAAGTTTGAAAATTCTGGTGTGTAAGTCATAACTAGGGTAGAGCCAAGAGGTCATAGGAACAGTAAGTTGCTAAAGGACTTAAATATCTCCTAAAAGGATCTCCAAATTTCAACAAGATTGTAATGAATCTCCTCTACTTGAGGGAACAATGTAAACAATGCATTCATAACCTTCTTATGTGGTTTTACAAACTGGTATGTTATGGAGCAAGGGAATTCCTTATCTTAGTTAGTGGTTCAGCACACAAAGGTTGATCAAAGCACAGTTTTATGTAATAAAGTCCTGTAACAAGCTAGAAGATGAAGCAAAAAAAATATAGAAAACTGCTTGTCTCTCTAATGGACTTAAAGCATAGAAAAACAAATTAAGGGCTATGTTTTCAAAACCTTAAATACATCCACCGCCTCATTTGCAGAGGCACGAGTTTGTGGAGAAAAAATTGTATGTAGGGGGAACCCTATGGCTTAAAAGAAGGAAGCTTTGAAAATAAGGAAGTCTGCCTGCCAGAAGATTCAGCCAATCAGCACAAGAGCTGGGTTGAAAGCAAGTTCAGGGTAGAATACAAAACTGATTGTATGCTGCACAGCTGATGACTTTGGCATCTACAACAAACACAGGTAACAAGATGGTATACAAAGGTAGAATTGTGGGCTCCTCCCATACAGAGCAGAGATGCCAGGTTACAAGAAGTTTCTGTATAGTCCTGCAGCACATTGTGCTTAACTGAAGAATGGCTCTTTCTTTGCCACGGGAGAAAGAGGAGCCCATTTTTCTGCTCATTGCCAGATGTGGGGCAGGAAAGGTGTTTTTCCCACCAAACAGTACTTGAGCTGAGAAATAAATGTTGGGTGACGGGGAAAAAAAAGATTCCATGAGAAATGTGAATCTCAGGGATCATCTGGCACATAAAGTATCACAGACAAATATCTCACAATACTTTATCTGTCAATCTTTATTTTAGGATATCATGCATAAAAATCTATGGTCTAATGGGTTTTGTACATTTTTCTTCCATATATGGATCTAATATTGCATAATGGTTCATTACAGCTGCAAAATATAAGACTTGTTAAATGTGACTAGAGGTTGTTTTTTTAATTCAAATTGATACTAGGTACTATTTGACTGTCCCATCTAATATGTACTCCGGGTATGTTGGAAAGGTTAATTTCCCCTTTAACGGAGAGAAGATTTTGTTTCAGATAGAAAAGCAGAAAAGAAGACCCAGCTGTTAAGGGGAGAGGCATAATTAGGAGATCTTCAATGGTCTGAAACTGAAAATAAAGTCCTACAAAAAGTGGAAACTAGGTCAAATTATGAAGGATGAATATAAACAACATAAGTATATAGGGACAAAATTAGCTAGAGATGTAAAGGGAAGAAAAAAACGTTCTACAAATACATTGGAAACAAGAGGAAGATGAAGAATAGGGTAGGTCTTTTACTCAATGGGGTGGGGGAGAAAATAATGTGGAAATGGCAGATGTGCTAAATTACTCTTTTCCCCCAGTTTTCCCCAAAAAGGTTAGTCACAATCAAACATCTAACAAACTGAATGCCAGTGAAAATGGGGTAGAATCTGAGGCTAAAAAAGGAATGAACAAACTAAAAACTATTTAGACAAGTTAGATGTCTTCAAGTCGGCAGGCCTGATGAAATACATCCTAGAATACTCAAGGAGCTGACTGAGGAGATATCTGAGCCATTAGCTATTATTTTCAAAAACTCATGGAAGAGGGGAAAAATTCCTGAGGACTGGAAGAGGGCAAATATAGTGCCAATCTATAAAAAAGGGAACAAGGATAACCTGGGGAATTCAAGACCAGTCAATTTAACTTCTGTACCGGGAAAGATAATGAAGTAAATATTCAAGCAATCAGTTTGCAAACATTTAGAAGATAAGGTGATAAGTAACAGTCAATATGGATTTGTCAAGAACAAATAGTGTCAAACCAACTTAATTGCTTTCTTTCATAGAGTAACAAGCCTTGTGGATAGGGGGAAAGTGATACATGTGGTATATCTTGGCTTCAGTATGCTTTCTGATACTGTCTCATATGACCTTCTCATAAACAAACTAGAGAAATATAGCCTTGGAGGAGATAGGTGGGTGCATAACTAGTTGGAAAACCATTCCCAGAGAGTAGTTATCAGTGCTGCACAATCAACCTGGAAGGGCATATTGAGTGGGGTCCCACAGAGATTGGTCCTGGGTCTGGTTCTGTTCAATAGCTCATCAATGATCTAGATAATGTCAGAGAGTACACTTAAAAAGTTTGCAGATGATACTAAGCTAGGAGGGATTGCAAGTGCTTTGGAGCATAGGATCAAAATTCAGTTTGTCCTGGTCTGAAGTAAATCTGATTAAACTCAATATGGACAAATGCAAAGTACTCCACTTAGGAAGGAACAATCAATTGCACATGCACAAAATGGGAAAATGACTGCCTAGGAAGGAGTACCATGGAAAGGGAGCTGGGGGTTATAATGCATCACAAGCTAAATATGAACAACGAGGAGTCCAGCGGCACTTAAAGACTAACAGATTTATTTGGGCATAAGTTTATGTTGCATCTGAAGAAGTGGGTTTTTTACCCACGAAAGCTTATGCCCAAATAAATCTGTTAGTCTTTAAGGTGCCACCAGACTCCTCGTTGTCTTTGTGGATACAGACTAACACTGCTACCCCTCTGATACTAAGCTAAGAGGATTAACAGGATGGGAAAAATAGCTATCTTAAATATTCATCTAGATGAATCTCATCTCCTCCAAAATCAATTACTGAATTCCCTATAGTCTACTGAATAATACATAACTGCACCAAATGTAATTCAAGTAATGTCTTCTGACTTCTTTATTCGAGTGAAAGATTTTATTTTTTACTTTAACAAATCATGATTTATATTAGTGAATATATTGTCTCAGTCCCCAAGGAGTCTTTATAAAGAACTCTGGCCTCTCTGACCATACGTTTCTATGCTTATCTGTTTCCACAGTAGCACATTAACATTCCCATTCAATAGTTCATAGACACCAGTGTCTCAGCAGAAGTGCTTTTATATGGATAGTTTTGAAAGCTTTTCTCTGAGGGATAATCAGTGAAAATTTATTGCAACAAAATCTAGATACAAATAAAAATGGTTGGTCAAGATGGCAGATGTTCATTTCCAATCTTCTATAAAATCCACTGAGCTTTTTCTTTTCATTCTGATGAACTATTATCCTGTGCATATTCACATTGTTACTCTTACGATGTTCTGTTCTGGCTGTTTCTTGGTAATTCCTAATAACATAGTTATACTTTGCTTTTATTAGTGTTTCTCTTGAGAAGAGAAACCACCAAATGACCAACGTGTCAGCAGCACTGAACAAGCCAATACTTAGTAGCTTTGTAGAAAAAAGCTACAGGTAGGAAAGCAACAACCCCTCCTCCCTTCCACTTCTCTCAACATGATGGTGGTCTGGTGGAAATGTTTTGATTCCAATTCAATACAATAGCACCCTGTAGACCTGCCTATCGGAAGATGAAGATTTTGGACGAGCTTCATAACTCCATTACACTAGACTTGAAGTTTTCTTATGATCTTTAATAAATCCAGAAAAAGTTTGTTTGATTGAACTTCAAAGACTTATTGGAAACTTTCAGAGACGTGTGGGCATTGAAGTGTCCCCCCACCCATCTGTAAGAATGTATCTATAACTGCATGTACTGGTCTTATTCAGTTAGATTCTCTATATTTAAACAGATTGCCTTTGCAAATTGGGAAGGGTGTACTGTAGTGTCATTTTTGAATCACATTTCAAATTGGACTTTGTACAGTATCATTCAGTCGATGGAAAAAATCTGATAGAAGCATATGAGCAATGTAACTATGTACTGTCCTCTTCATAAAGCATATCAGCTGCACTCAGTTGCTAAAGCCTTTTTAATATGTTCTTCTCAACATTGCTAAATACTCCTGGCTTTTGCCTGACTGAGATTTGATATTACCTGTTCAACAAAATTTGCCTGGCCACTGTGGTTTGCATTGAAGCAGAGTAGGAAAGTAAAGCACCAGAAGCGTTGTTTAGTACTTACGACTTTTTTTGTTTAATTTGGTGTTTGAATGGGGGTTGCAAGTCACTGAAAATTTAGCACTAGAAGCCCAGTCTGTCTGGCATCCATTTGATAACTTTGGTAAAGTGAGTTTGATGTCACTTCTTTTAAGATTTTTGTGATCAATTGCCAAAAGGTAGTTGCTAGAAGTTTCATCTGAAAGCTCAGGGAGTGAATCAGCATGGAAACTGAACTAACCTCTCCCCAGCGGTCATTTTTTTTATGTCTTAGTAGAAGTATATTGATGAAGTAGGAGCAATATGAGAGAACTTGCATTACCACTGCCTATACTATATCATTTCTAAACAGAGAACTTCACTTTCCAAAGCTAGCAACCATAAAATATGAAGTACCATAATCAAAAGTTACCATGACAATTAAAAAGGGAACTTGAAGGCCACATGGAAGGACTCTCCCAGCTTTATACCTTTAAGAAAGAGGGCATCTGAAACCAGGAATAGGACCATTATTACTGAAATCTTCAAACCCATTCTTCCACTCACATAACTTTGTCCAGTAAGTTCTTTGCTCGGAGTCCTGAGTTGGTCAGGACTTGTCATTCTCCTGATGTATAGCTTTTTGTTGGTCTACTCCAGGATGAGAAAAAAAAAGTAGAAAACATATCAGATCTATTTTCAGTGACTTATCTCTGGACCATGAGAAAATACACTTTCTTTAAAAAGCACATCTCACAACAACAAAATACTAACAATCCTGAGTTCTGTCAATATCAGCAATGGACCTAACCTCTTACAGTGACTTCTGTAGTGCTACATTCTTTGATTTTTAAACTGAAGACTTTTTACCCAAGCAGATATAGAGAAATCCTTTTTTCTGGCACTAAACGGCATTGTGGGAATATCAAGAAAACCAGCTATTCAGGGCAGAGAGAGACATCAGAGCTATTTTCTGGTTTCCAGCAACTATGGATTATGGGAACATAATCTGTTTTCCTTGCAACATAAGTACGGCAGTGGCATATATAACTATTGTTCCAGTAATAAAAATTCCACAGCTCTTGTGGTGCCATATGGCTTTTTTTTTTTTTTTTACTGGAAATTATGGTTCTGATGTAGAATGTGGTGCAACAATGTGTTTAATAGTGTCTCATCTCAGGATAATAGCAACATTAAGACATACTAGCGATGTACTTATACATTCATGCTGTTCCAGGAATTCTTGGACCATCTAGTAACATTTTCAAAAGTCCAATCAGATCTTTTGTCACATTTACTGGCATAATGTTGAGCACAGCTGCAGCTCTTTTTGAGGGTGTTTCTCGTCTTAACAAGGTAGCTAATTCACAGAATAAATGAAATTTTGAAGGTTCAGGCTTACCATGGCATAATTGCAGTCCTTTAAAAGCCAATGAAATAAACATACAAACAAGTCAGGTGCAATTAGTACAAAGTACCAGAACTTTGCATCCATATCACAAATCCTTTGTAAGTTCAACATCTTTATTTAAATCCCTTTGTACCAAGTGTTTCATGTCCTGGGACTGGAAAAAGTCTGGAATAAAGAGATGTGAGTAGTTCATTAAAAATAATGTGGTTGGGCTGGGTGGGTGTGGTTTTTTTTGCTGCTTGTGAAATAGGTGGAGATTTTCTCAAATGAATGTGTTATTTGAAATTATTAACTAAACAACTTCACTGGACAAAACAGTCTGATTCTCTTTACACTAAGACCATTTTACATCAATATGACAGTCAGTGTAAGTTACATTTATTTTTATTTTAAGGCTGTTTTACAGTGCCAGAGTGATATAAAAAGTCTTTACCATAAAGAGAATTAGGCAAACAGACCTAAAACTAAAGATGACATAACTAACCATAGCACCAACCAAAAATAAATACAGAAATCAATCCCACAATATTTTCTTGCCACAAGCTACAAATACATCAGAATAGCCTGTATCTTAAACTATGTTTACTGCTACTGGAAGATTAATTAACTTCTCCAGCAAACACTAAGGCTATGTTTGCCCTTAGAGCTGGGAATGTGATCCACAGCTTGCGGAGATGTAACTCTGCTCACTCTGCTCAGGCTAGAAGAGGTGGGGGCTTGGGTTAGCCACCCAAGTATGTTCCAAAGAGGTCTGGGTAGGTACACACTTGGGGTGACTAGCCTGAGCCACCACCCATGATACCCCAACTACATGGCAGTTTTTCACTTGCTAGCTCAAAGACAGCTAGAGTGAGTATGCCTATGCAAGCTGGGAATCACACCCCCAGCTCACTTCTGTTGATGATAGACAACTTTTTGCATTTTTTTTTAAAACTTGAAAGCTTGTCTCTTTCACCAACAGAAGTTGGTCCACTAAAAGACATTACCTCACCCACGTTGTCTCAAACATCCTGGGACCAGCACAGTGCCAACTACACAGCATGTAACAGAACATATAATACACAATGCCAGTGTATTCAAAATGGTTAAAAATAAGCTTTAGAGTAGAAAATATCTTTAAATGGGTGATGAAATGGACAAAGAGTGAAATTTGGTGTCCCAGGGATGCATTTGATGATACTGGGTTATAGCGTGCATTTTTTTTCAATTCATGATGATAGAGGTAGACAAATATTGATAAAATATTCACAAATAATTTGGCTGACTATATTTGTGTAACTTATTATGTTTGCAAATATGAGCAGAGTTTTGTTGTAAACAGTCTGAAACTTGCTTTATCAGGAAAATACATTAATTTCAGGCAGAAGTGGCTGTCACAAGCTGGCCAGGATCCCCTCTCTGAACAGGCACCAGTCTATTAAGAATGGAACCCACATGCTTCTAAACCCCCTGCATCTGGAGGGAACTAGTCACTGTTCCTAGCCCTGAATCTCTCAGGTGCAGACTCCCTGTCTGACACCTGCTTGGGCAGTGGGACTCTACAGCTGGTCACCTTGTACCCTAGAACCAGTTCCACAGCCCTCCCAAGCCCACTGTGTATTCACACTGCCTTAGAGTTACACTTTGCTGTGGGCTCTCTGAGCTTCTTGGTTGTCCCCTTCATGGACACTGTGTCAGGCAAGCAATTAACATAGGCTTAGCAAAATAATTTCTTAACCCCAGACACTTTACTCTTAAAGCATACTTGAGAGTTACAGATCTTTGAAAACAAACTCCTGAATGCATGCCCCCATCCATCCCCACTCTGAGCTCACCCCTCTTGTGAATCCTGGGTTAGGTTGGCTCCTTTAGGCTAGGCAAACTTTCTTAGCCTGTTCTTGCCTGTGCCCCTTGATTAGAGAAGCACCCCTCTTTCAAAATCTCTTCCTTTCTGTCCATGGGTTTCAGATGGGAGAGCTCTGGGCTCCAGCCCACCTCTTCCCAAATCAGCTGCTGCATAGAGTGTCATTCAAAATCAGTGGCCTAACCAGGGCCAGTGCAACCCATTTGGCGACCTAGGCAGTTGCCTAGGGTGCTAGCATTTGGGGGGTGGCATTTTGGGTCCTTCGGCGGCAACCGCGGTGGCTGGATCTTTGGCCGCCCCGGTCGTCATCAGCATTTAGGCAGAGGGAGCTGGGGCAGGGGAGCGCAGGGAGGGCCGCCTGCAGCAAGTGTGAGGGGGAGGGCAGCACCAGGGCCGGCTCCAGGAACCACCTTGGCAAGCAGGTGCTTGGGGCGGCCACTCCAGAGAGGGGCGGCAGGTCCAGCTATTCAGTGGCAATTCGGCGGACGGTCCCTCACTCCCGCTTGGAGCGAAGGACCTCCTGCCGAAGTCCCACCACAGGTCGCGGTCACGGCTTTTGGGGGGGGGGGGGGGCTGCTTGTGGTGGCCAAAACCCTGGAGCCGGCCCTGGGTGGCACACAGGGGAACTCCCCACCCCAGCTCACCTCTGTTCGCCTCCTCCCCTGAGCACGCCGCCTTGCTCTGCTTCTCTCCCTCCCTGGCACCGCAAGCCTGGGAGGCGGGAGAAGTGGAGTGGCGACGGCGTGCTCGGGGAGGAGGCGGAGCAGAGGTGAGCTGGGGCGGGGAGCTGCTGCACGGCTCCCCGGGCTGGGGGGAGCTGCCGCGGGGTGAGGGGGGTGCCTCAGGGCGGAGGGGGGAAGCTGCTGCAGGGGGGGGCACCTTAGGGCGGGGGTGGGGGTGGAGAGTTGCCACAGGGCTCGGGGTGGGGGGGGCAGCACAAGGTGGAAGTTTTGCCTAGGGCATGAAACATCCTTGCACCTGCCCTGGGCCTAACAGTAGAAAACCCAAGCTGTGACAGTTCAAGCCTCCCCTCACTGTCCTCCCAACATTTCACAATCTTGACCTGGAGTTGTACAGTGCTTGGCATCTCTGCTGAGACTGGCAGTGAGCACCAACTGTGTTGTGTTGTGGACAGTTGTGCACTAGGAAGAACTTAAGTTTTTCCAAGAAACCCATAGATAATGAGCAGCCAATAGATAGAAACTACCTTCAAACTGAGCCCGCATCAGTAGTGACTGAAGTGGACATTTAGGGCCTCAGTCCTGAGAGATACTAAGTACCCTCAATTCCCACCATCTTCACTGGGACTTCAGAGCACTCGGCACCTTGCGGGATTGGTCTAACAGAACTGAGAGGCCTTTGAGCCATCCAGACCCACCCATAAGTGATTGTTCATGGCAACTGTTCTAAATACTTAAAGCACTTGGAAGCAAATAGTAGTGTTAGGTTAGAGAGTTGAGTGAAAAAAGCATAATTTTTAAATATTAATGTAACTACTATATTTTACAATGAATCTTCCCCTCTTCCCCCAAAAGCCAGAATTTGTGTATGCATATTCATTTTAGAGGTGTAATGGTGGATGTTAATATATTGCCATCTAGCAATGCTAATGCACAACGAGCAGATGTATTAAAATGGCGGATTGACCTGTAGTGTGTTTGTGATTTGTGAAATTATTTCAAGGTGAAGTTTTATGCAAAATCAGGAATATGTTTAAACATTTAGAAAACTATAAGTATTTACAGATAATGAAAAAAATGTCCATACAAATGAAACAGAACAGGCCACTCAACTGAATTTCACATATTGTTAGCATTTATTATTTGTATTTCTGTAGCACCTAAGAACCCTAATCATGTGGACCTCAGTGTCCTACATACTAGGCAAAACTTAAATGCCAGGTTGTGATACCTTTACTCACACTGTGTAGTACCATACTCCACAAGCAGTCCAATTGATTTCAGTGGGACTACTCATGGTATAAAGCACAATTCAATGTGAAAAAGGGCATCACAATCCTGCCTTAAGTTACCCATGGTCTGTATTTGTGTCTCTTGAGAGTGTTTCCTTTTTCTGTTTACAACAGAACAAAGTAACATCATGCTATCATCTCTCTAAAATCCCAAAACAAACAGAAATGGCTCGACCTTCGACTTCTCAGTTTAATATCAAAGATATCTGCTTGGCTACTCCCCTTTAGGATGAGCCATTGGCTTTGAAAATCTCTCTAGGTTTTGTACTTCAAAAAGAAACATTTTAGATTATGATTTCTAAGATTTACCAGTACATTTCCTTAATAGTCAGAAGATGCATCCCTGGAGATTAGATATTGTTATGAAATAGTATAACAACCCATTTTCATGTTTGTATAATTAACTCTAGTTATCAACCCACCACATTTATGACTTCCTAAAGAAAATCTCCTTCAGTTGTTGAACTGTGTCCTATTGTTTACCCTCTTTTCAAGCCTTTAGTCACACACCACATGACCATTACAAACCCTTGGGCAGGAGTGACAGATTCTAACCAATAGAGGGTGGTAGTGTTCATGTGTACACTGGTTCATATACAGAGATTTCTGTTTTGTCAGTATTTTCGACAAGATCATTTCACCCCTACTGCAGAATGCTAAAATGAGACAACAGGAGAAATTAAGATAAGCAACTATCCAGAAGCTGAACTACTCATGCACAAAAGTGAGGTAGAAAAAGTGAGTTGGGCAACAAGCATTTTACATTAGTCATTTAGAATCTTCCCAACTTTAATATGCTCATTAATCGCCTTGTATTATTTTCCATCAACTTTCAATTAACTTGTGTAAGTTGTATACCATCCTCAATAAGCAGTTATGTAACTATTCTTCTGCAGAGGGCTTGAAAAGAAGTTTGCAGTTGGTATCTTTATTAATTTCTTTTACACTGTGTTGGCTCAGCAAGTTTGTGATCTCAGTTAAATCATTATTTCAAGTCTCTTGGCCTAGTGAAAACTGCAGTCTATTGAACAACAGGAATGACTTTCAGAGTACATCTTAGATGCAAGTAAAAAGGACAAATATCTTGGACTAACAGCCTTTTCATGTCAGAGCTCTCAGGAGGTCCTTACTGCATTTCTCTGAACTAGTAATAATATGATTCTTTTTTAAGTTGGGAAAAACATTGACTTTCCTGAGGATAAAAGCCGAGTTGCAAGTACCCCCACTATGTATATTATAGTAAGTATAGGAATTGCCATATGGCATCAAACCCATGGTACAGCTAGGGGCTTGATCCAGAGGCCAATGAAGTCAATAGAAAGGCTCCCATTGAATTAACTGCACTGTAAATCAAGCCCTAGTTCAATATCCTGTCTCCAACAACAACCCAGGCCAGATGCTTCAGAGTAAGATGCAAAAAACTGCATAATAGGAATTTATGGAGTAATCTACCCCCGCCACACCCAGTGAAGTTATCATCTTAGTCTCTAACTAAGAAGGATTATTTTAAACCTGAAGTGTGAGGTTTATATTACTAAGTAGAAGTGAGTTATTTACAGTCTGTTATTGTCCTCTTGTATATTATCCTTATGACTAGTTTTATTGCTCACTTTAATGAAGAGAAGACAGTCTAATATAAAAATCAGTTTGGGGCAGACTTATCAAATGTCTGTGGTTAATTATATTCCATATAACTTTGTATATATGTATTCATATTAACTGCACTTTTATATTACATTTGAAAATGTGTACAACATAAAATGTAAGTGGAAAATAAAGTATTTCAATGAGAAAAAAATATTAATTTTAGCTGATTTTTAAACTAAGTCAAATCATCATCAAAACGGGGGCGGGGGGAGGGGTAGCTCGAGCATTGGCCTGCTAAACCCAGCATTGAGAGTTCAATCCTTGAGGGGGCCATTTAAGGATCTAGGGCAAAAAATCTGTCTGGGGATTGGTCCTGCTTTGAGCAAGGAGTTAGACTAGATGACCTCCTGAGGTCCCTTCCAACCCTGATATTCTATGATCATTCCAAATATACTGTATTAAAAAAAAAAAGTCAACATATGACATTCAGTTCACTTATGAGCTGGGCCAGACTGCAGCAGGACAAATGGGATCCAGCTGCAATTGCTCAATCCTGAGGCCAGTATTAAATCAACCTTGGCCAGTGTAATTTAGAGCAACCTAAGGGCAGTACTACTCTAACCATACCTCCTTCTCATCCTGTTGCCTCAAAGACCCCTAGGCTGTGCTGGTTCTACTTCTGCTGTGATCTCCCTCTATGCCAAGGGACTCTCCAGCTCTGAATGTAAAAAAGGTGAAAAGCATTGTATATTACAAGAAATATATAGTGTTTACACTCGTCTGTAGGCTGACCATTTCTCTTCAATCTAGCAATCCGTCAATGTATACATTTATTTTAAATATTCTCATCTGAGCTGACATTGGATAGAACTCTGCCGCCAACAGCTCATCACTGTGAATGACATCAGCTTCTTAGTATGGCACCTGCTGCTGATATTTGGACTCTGCTTGTAATATAATTTATTACCATACATCCATGTGCAGTTCCAATGGGATCTGTGCTAACAGATTGCATGGCAGGCTCAGGGCCTTAGACTGTACTATGGTGGACTGTTTTGTCACATAATTTATGAATCTTTTTTGCAAAAAAGAGTCATGTTTTTATTTTTCAGTCTTTGTTTTAATAGAAATAAAGTAGTAACAATGTTGTTTCCAGTAACATTTCCACAGCTAAACAACATTAATGAGCTATAGGTAGTGTCCTTGCCAGACATAACACAGAAAAAACTTAAGTGTTAGCAAATCTTCTTGTGAAGTTTTAGTATTGTCATAATTAGTCAACCTACTAAGCATGTTGGGTTTAGGAAATGCAGAGAAACAAGTGTATAAATAGGCTACAGAAGGAAATAAGGAGAATTTGTTTGTATAAAAACTGATAGTTTTTTTAAATTTTGTAAAGGCCTGAGTTTCTTTAAATAGTATATACAAAGTACCTCCACTAGTTACATGGAATATATTCTATTTAATCACATGATAGTAATACTAAAAGGCAAAAATGGCATAAAACAATGTCTTTTTTAAAGAAAGTGTGTAGAAAAACTGCACTACTTAAAAAATATAAAGATAGAAAAATAAAATTCTAAAAATGAAGGCTATTTAGAGGAATTCTTCTCTGGCACAAAGTAGTAAACTGGAAGAAAAAAAGGAAAAATCCATAATGAACCAAAATTGGACTCTAGTATTACAACCATTAACTGTCAGATAATTCACAGGTACATTCTGTCTGCTTACAGTATTATCAGAGTCCCTATGCTAGGGATGGAAATTCCTTAAGGCAGCTAGACACATGACTCTGCGAAGAAAAAGCCATCTGTAGGAGATATGGAAGAACAACCTTCAGTTTCAAAATCATATAATGTGTCTATTAATTCAGTCAGGCAGTGCTTTGTTTCATATTGAGTAGGTAAGTATCCTTGCCTCAGTACACTGACTGATATGACTGACCATTGAGTCTATATTAGAAATTTCTAAAATACCCATCATATTGATACCTCAACTGATTCAGTTGTAATATTAGTCACAGCAACCATTGTGAATATTAGTTATTTGTATAGCTGTATTGTGTTTGCATCTGTCTCTTTTGTTCCATTCATTCCTCCAGTGCTGCCAGAGCCTTGTTTTTGTACCTTTAGGACATCATGTTCTCTGTTGTTGTGCTGCTTATTTTGTATTTTTTCCACATCTCACAATTTTTTTTAAAGCACCCTCAAGTAATAAACATCAAGTTGCATAGTCAGAATATATGAAGCTCTAATCTCTTCCTTTAAAAGACTCCTGATCAGTTTTAGTACAATTAGTCAAGCCATTTCAGACCATGATTGGGATGTGCACCAGACAAATATACAGCAGTCCACCTGAGTATGAAAAATGTAAGTAGGAAGTCATGTCCATATCCTAAAATGCTTTCACATTCTTGCTATCCACCTTAGGTGACTATGGTGGAAGTTCATCTTTTTTATTATTATCTTTTCCAAAATGCCACCCCCCAAGGCTGTGAGGCATGTGATACTGTTAAAACTGTTGATCATAATGTTGCTGACACCAAGATGTCATCATAATATATTGTAATAGTCCCTACTCAGTGGAGTAAATGGAGTGCTATGATACATCAGCCTTTTTAGAAGCTTGGTAGCATGCCAAGTATATCACAATTCACCCCCTTCAACAGGTACTTCAGCCACTAGGCTTTGTAGCAGAGTCCTCAGTTGTGCAGAGAGACAGCTCAGATGGCAGGTTTATTTACGAGGCCCAGAAGAAAGGTTATTTGCAACTCTTCCTATGAACAATAACTTAGTCAACAAAAGCTAGTCAGTCCAGTAGAGGGCTGCAAAGTTAAGATCTGTCCCTTTGGCACAGTATTATTATATTAGTCTCCAAAGATGCCATTCTGGATCAGGGACTTCTTGTGCTGAACACCTAGGCAGACATATCCCTCACCCCAAAGAGTTTACAGGCTAATTTGAAACCAGATGAGTGCAACAAACAGGAGGTGGTAAGTGAGGAGGTCAAAGGGTAATACAAATAGATCATGAGTTTACAAAGATTATCTTTACCCTATTCACACCCCAGTTCATAAGTTCCCCTACCCCAAGTTTCCCCTCTATCCTGGAGCTCCCCCGCTCCAATTCCCATCGTACTCCCCTAATTTCTCCCTAACAACTGAAACCCGCACATTAATCCTATGCCCTTTTATACCTATGATCCTCCCACCCCCAGCTCCCTCCCACTCATTCTCTACAGCCCTCTTCCTGGCTTCTGTCCATCTCCTACACAACATAATGTACCCCACAACCCACTCTTTCTTTGCCCCACCTTTTCTCCCTTCTCTCCAAATCTCATGATCTCCTCCCCTTGCTGCTGGAGTAAACTTATGTTTTCTAAGTGAATCATGGAAAGTGGACAAAGTAGGTTGCATACAGCTGGTTTGATGCTGTCAATGGTGCAGATATTTCAATTCTTAGGATGATACTGGCAAGAATGAACTAACTAAAATAGCAGCTTATTTGGAAGAGTAATTTAACAACTAATCATAATCAGTGAATCTTTACTACCCCTTTATCCATGATGCAATTCCCACCTGTTACCAGCTTTTCCTGTTACTTTGGGGTATGCTCATGTATTAGGGTTACTCTTCTGGGTATATACTGCTTGTGTCACTTGTATTCTCATACAGAGCTCTACATTTCCCTGCTACAAGTTCCCTCCCAATGGAGCTATCCTGGAGGACCTAGATTCCCCAGGGCTGGGTTTTTTCAGCCAGACACACACACACACACACACACACACACACACTGCATCTGAGAGGATTGGGTTAATCAGCACCCCCAAACTGACTGCTTATATGTCCCTGGACTCAGCAGGCTCAGTTGAACAGCACTTCCAAGCTGCCACCCTCATATGTCCCTGGTTCAGCACGTCTCTATCCCCACATTCACATTACAATTGTTCTGGTAGTAACCCACTTGATGAGCAAACCCCACAGGGTTTTTGGGTGCTGCAGGGATATTTTAGCTTAGGTACAAGGAGCATTGCTGCAGAGCGAATGAGGAAACCAAAAAACACCCATGAGGTAGGTAGGGAGGGAGAGGGAGAGAGAGAAGCAACCAGCTTAATTATGAAAATTATTTAATGCCAGGTAACCACCATAGGGGAGCCAAACAAACAAACCAGTTATAATATTAAATCTAATTTACATATTATAAGTCAGGTTTAGAAAACTAACTGATCACACAAGTCAGGGTCAGAAGGCTATACTGAGAGAGAGAGAGAGCGCGCGCGCGCGCTGGGTTCTCACCACTCCATGAAGTTTGAATCGATTGGGGGTCCCAGGTGATGGTGGTAGCTGAGGGTCCAGAGTGCTGGAGTTAGGCAGAGCCCCCAGCATGATCAGTCAGGAGAAGATGAAGTCCCAATGGAACAATGCAGATTTTGGGTTCTGGCATCAGAACATTTACTTGAGCATAGATTCATAGATTCTAGGACTGGAAGGGACCTCGAGAGGTCATCGAGTCCAGTCCCCTGCCCGCATGGCAGGACCAAATACTGTCTAGACCATCCCTGATAGACATTTATCTAACCTACTCTTAAATATCTCCAGAGATGGAGATTCCACAACCTCCCTAGGCAATTTATTCCAGTGTTTAACCACCCTGACAGTTAGGAACTTTCCTAATGTCCAACCTAGACCTCCCTTGCTGCAGTTTAAGCCCATTGCTTCTTGTTCTATCCTTAGAGGCTAAGGTGAACAAGTTTTCTCCCTCCTCCTTATGAGACCCTTTTAGATACCTGAAAACTGCTATCATGTCCCCTCTCAGTCTTCTCTTTTCCAAACTAAACAAACCCAATTCTTTCTTTCAGTCTTCCTTCATAGATCATGTTCTCAAGACCTTTAATCATTCTTGTTGCTCTTCTCTGGACCCTTTCCAATTTCTCCACATCTTTCTTGAAATGCGGTGCTCAAAACTGGACACAATACTCCAGCTGAGGCCTAACCAGAGCAGAGTAGAGCGGAAGAATGACTTCTCGTGTCTTGCTCACAACACACCTGTTAATACATCCCAGAATCATGTTTGCTTTTTTTGCAACAGCATCACACTGTTGACTCATATTTAGCTTGTGGTCCACTATAACCCCTAGATCCCTTTCTGCCGTACTCCTTTCTAGACAGTCTCTTCCCATTCTGTATGTGTGAAACTGATTGTTCCTTCCTAAGTGATTGTTGTTTCTTTACAAAAACCCCTATGGTTCAAGGGAGAACACTAGATTTGTTTATGTGTAAACAAGGGAGTATACCAAAGTTGTTTTGTTCAGGCTAGACAATGGGAGCTGATCATTCCTGGTTTTGAGCGGTGTTCCTTGGAGCGAGCTCACAATGCAGTTAGGGAGCTTCACTATTTTGGATACCAATAAAGGATTTGTTATTAGAATTGGTCTGATAACTACTGATCTGGGTGTGTGCAGGTGTGGGTTCATTAACATCTGGAGCAGAGCTCCCCCATCATGCAAATGCTTCCCTGCTTTTCTGGTCCCAGAGTTCCATGCAGGTCTTGCCTTGGAATCTCTGTTCTCCATTCTGTATGTTAATGGAGATGCCTCCTTGTCCCATCTTTGATGTACATGAGGCTAGGGGAGTTTCCTTAATACTATCATCCTTATCCCAGAGGTTTAGGTGTGTCTCCTACCTTTTCCACTTTTTTTTTTTTTAAGTCTTTCTTCTGATGCAGATTTGGTTCAAGCAGAGGCTGGGGATGTGGAGCCTTTCGTGAGTCAGACAGGCTGGGTACTGTGCCCTGGTTCCCCAAGAACACAGAGCTGATGGGTAACATGCCAGTGACCTGCTTCGAGCACCTGGTTTCCTGGGGGTGGGGAAAGAGGATTCATATTTATTGTTTTTCTTGTAGTAAAATTCAAGGACCTGTAGAGACTTACATGCACTAATTCCTTTCTGTTGGCAAGATGTCATTACTACCGTTTGTATGTGTGAGTGAGTAGAATGCTGACTTTTATTTGGAAGACAATTTCTCCCAGATGCATACCATAAATACATTCCTGTGACATGTTCCCAGTGTTTAGGAAAATGCTCATAGTGTTGCCATTCCTAAGCATTCAAAAAATTTAAAACCAGGCCCCAAATTCAAGATTAATAAACTTTGTTGAATGCTTTGTTAGCCTTCTGGTTGGCTTTGCAAGCCTTTTGTTGCCTTCTCATTTTTTGATCCTTTAAGGGGCACTTGAGGGCATATTTTCAAGCTTTTCTCTGCAAAAGAACTAGAAATTTACTACTTTAAAATGAAAACAGATTTTTCTCCTAGTGACTTGAGTCAGGCTAGTCACTTGGGTTTTAAGAAAAAAAATTAAAAATCATGAGATGGCAACATCAAGTTGTTAAATCTAAAAAAAGGTATTTATTGAACCACTAATAAAATACTTTAGATACTGTTCCAAACATGTATTAACTTCAACAGTATATACATGTTAATGCTTATTTGAGACCAGTTAGTGACAGCTAGAAAAGTGACAATTTAATAGTTGAATAGCTTGAGAAATATTAAATAAGTAGTTGTGTTTGACTTGGGAGATGCTTCTAGTCAAATGAAAGCTGCTCTGTATTTTGGGATTTTTTTCTTTTAATAATTCTTGCTCTCTCTTTGATGAGATGGGTTATTTCCAATTTCAATACCAAGCTACTTACATGGGAGCACTACCTTCCTGACACTTCCTGTTTTTGTCTGCTCCGTGAAAATATTCCCCATTACAATTTACATAGGAACCTCAAGTAGATAATGTCACAGGATAATGCACAAGAACCTAGTAGTACCAGCTCCCTCTATTGTAGTCTGCTAATCTGAGCCTTTCAAAATCCATAGGCTCTGGAATTTCCTTTCAATTTATACCCAGAATGCTATTGAAGAATAAAGAGTTCTTTTCTACCATCACATGCTCTTGAGCAAGATTTGAACTCAGTTCTCCCCCATCCCTTTAGCCTAAGCACTGGGCTCAAGGTGGAGAGACAGAATTCTGAATATTTTTCCATTTGCTGGTCAAACCTGTCAATCAATTATTCCTCCAACTCTATCTATAAAATGCATCTCTTATATTGTATTTTTATGTATTACTTTACATAATACTGCAAATATTCTGACAACTCCAAAAATCAATAAAATCTGGATCCACATCCTAGAAATAAGGTGTGGAAACTTTTGGGCTTTTCCAGTCCTTAAAGTATAAAATTGCTAGAGAAGACAGAATTTTGTTTGTGATTGCTGCTGTGTGTATTTACACTAGGACATTACTTATCTTACAGTTCTGTGGTGGGATGTTCATCCCACACTAGCCAGAAAGGGTTAATGGGTCTCAGAAAAGGTTAAGTAACCTAACAAGCCTAACTCTCCCTCAGGTGTGGCCTGATAGGCAAGCATTGATTGAACATGGAGCCCAGCTGAGAAGGCGCACGTGGGGCTTGTGTAAGGTCAGGAGGTGAGGGCAGATGGAGGCTGAAGTTACTCTCTGGGCTTAGGGAAAGGAGAAAACCCAGGGGGTGAGTAGAAGCCCTGGGATCCTAGCCCTGAAGGAAGAGTTTACTCAGAGGGCTAGTGGAGAAAGAAGCCTAATAGAGGCGGTACAGGAAGCAGCCTAGGGAAATGGCAGCAGGGTTTAGGGATAGAGCAGACCTTGGCTACTGATTGCCGAGACCCTGGGCTGGAACCCAGAGTAGAGGATTGGTGAAGGTTCCCCCACCAGTTGCACAGCCTTGAATTGGAGGGCTGCCAGGAATGATATCCAGTCATCCCATGCAGTGAGACTTGAATAATCTTAAAGGTGGGGAGAAAGCATAGTGTGCATCTCTCTCCTCAGGTTACTCTTTTTGTGACATGGGTGATCCCTCTTAATGATGCAGCCAGATGACCAAGCCACACACGCCCTGTGATGGGGGTGCAACCAAAGGAGGTTGAGAAAACCCTGTCACAGAACCTTACAGAATTTTTGAAGCCTCAACTTGACTGGTTGAGAGCTAATCAAAGATGCACGAGATGCCCCAGGGATGAGTAGTAAACCACCATGACATGTTCTACCAGATGGATCATCCTATAGGGATGGAATGAACCATCAAAAAAAAGTATGCATCTGACGCTCTACATTGAAAGTCTCCATTACATATTAATGCCATTCTATTGTTTCAAAAATAATTGAAAACAAACAAAATACACAGCTTTTGTGCACTGTAGTTATGATACTCTAAGACTGCATGAGCATGCTGGTCTTGTGGGGGTGCCACAGAACAGAATTCAAAAGAGCTTCCTCTTGCAATTTGAAAAAACATTAAAAACAAACAAACCCAACAAAACAGCGTTATAGGTATTATCATCATCAATACTTGAAAAGGAAACATGAAATCTTATGAGTTGAGGAAGGTCAATGTGAAAGGAACAGCATTTCAAGTATTTTGTTAAGACCATGTAACTCAAATCTAGACAGCATATTCCAAACAATGAGTAAAAACTTTGAACCATTTTCAGCATTTTAACATTTTTGTTTACCTCTAGGTTGTTCTTCATTATTTAAAATATCTTGTGCATATTTTACATATTTTAAAATGTAAACATGAATATAAACTTTCTTAATTTACATTTTTTTCTTTAGTACTCTTAGGCCTATGTCTGACACTGTCCCTTTCCCTTTTATTGAGGGGCCTCAAACACCAGATGAATGTGTTTCCTTCTGCAGAAGAGCAGTGCCACTCTGACTACAGAGAGATAAGACATTTGCTTCTTGTCTCTACTGGTTCATAGTAGCCAGTTCCCTAACTCACATTACTTTGTTTTACTGGCCCCTCCACTGCTAGGCAGGCCTCCTTTTCAAGTTTGAGGTTCACAGATCCATCTATAGTTGAGTTCACTGTTTGTTTTCAATTTTCCTCATACGTGTCCTCCCAAAGGTGGTTTACACTTAAGTGTGGAGTTAAAAGGTAGTATTTAAAATGTTGGTTAATTAAGGGCTTGTCTACACAGCACAACAAAGCGCATTAGCAGGGTTTGAATTCTAAAGCACACCAGTGTATTGTGCATTAAGGGCCCGTGCACTAAAAATTCCCTAGTGTGCCTTAATCTAGTCCTATGTCAAACAGCACTAGGGAACTTTTAAGTGTGTGCCAGCAGGGTCTACACAGGCCACTTAGCACACAAAACATTGGTGTGCTTTAGAATTCTTGTGCACATCACTGTACCATGTTGACAAACCCCTATTTTTGTTCACAAATGGTGGCGTGAAGCCTGTTTACATTCCCTAAATATGCCACAATATGGTAATTTCTTCATGCATTTTTCTATAAACGCTAGACAGATTATTTTAAGTCTCTGGAAAGCAGTTATCAGTTTTGCACATCCTTCTGCAGGGAGAGTGCTGGCTAAGGATTTCTTCTTAAGTTATGTCTTTCCAACTGGGATGAGAAGAAATGAAGACTGTCAATGAGCATGGAAAGGACTAAAAATATTCTATAAACTCTAGCCAAATTTTTGAAATGTTCAGATTTAAGGCAAACAGATGTCATGGTGACAGGCTCAGTAAGAACCTGTATAGAGCAGAACAGAAAAATATCAGGCTTATTTATGAAAGATATGGGAAGGAGTGGAAATTGGCTCTTCCAATGGAAAAAAAATTGTATAGGAGGGGTGCTGGGAGGAAGGGGGAAAAAAAACAAAAAAACAAACCCCAAAACTGTTCACTGTCTGTTTTCCCCAAATGGACTTATTGGAAGGAAAGGGGTATTTGAACCTTTACAGAACTGACTATGGTTCAGTCACCAGAACCAGTGATCCACTAGAAACACAGCCATCCACATTTACACCCTATGTCTCGCCACTGGTTCCAAAGTCCCCTACCTGTCTGGAGGTGCAGTGCCAGGGAAGCCATATTGCCCCCCAATATGGTCTTCAAAGGTGTCTACACAAGAAAATATTAATACACCATCACAGTTTTACCAACCTTGCCAGGGGAGTGGGAGAGAATGACAGGTGTCCCCTAGCCCAAGCTATCTTCTGCTCTTTTTACCCTATGGTTGTCTGCCCAAGGATGGTAGAGAGGAGAGACTACTGCGAAGCCTCCTTTCCCCCCCCCCCCATCCAGATAAGGGGAAATCTGCACGCTCAGGGTTTGCTCCATGCATGGCACTTGGAGGGAGTGATTCTCCACAAAAGGAACTTATACAAATTACTACCTCCAATAGACAGCCCCCTTTCAAGCAATCTCCTTAATATAGCCCAAACCTACCAGAATACTTTTGTTTGCCTTTAGTTAAAGAGTAGTTCTACTCAGCCACCAATTTTTGCTTCTCACTTTGTGTGTTTCAGTGATGTTTAAAGAGAAACACTATCTTGAAAGTGTGTAATACACAGTATTAGAATGACCAGCTTCCTAGTGCTGCCTGTTTTCTTGTTGCACCAGATCTGTGTTTATCAATTACATTTATTAAAATTGACATTAGGAACCTTTGCAAAAAGTTTTATGAAACTTATATAAAGGGCTTGATCTTGAAAATCCTTCAGACACAGAATACCTATTGTAATCTTGTGGTTAAGGCTATAAAAAATGGGGACTCAAGAGATGTCTGTCACAGACTTCCTGTATGACTTAGGCAAGACTCTTTCTCTCTGTAAAATGAGAATATTTCCATGCATCAGAGGTTTTAGAATAAAATCCTTAGTGTATGTGAGGTGTTCTGGAACTACAGGGATGAGCCATAGGAAAACCTTATGCAAAAATAAAAAGGAATTGTACATACTCTTCCACACATGGAGGGTTTGCAGGATTGGCCCCCAACCTTATAGTTTGCATATATATACACACCTAGTATCACAGGTTCAGGGCAACTGCACTTGTATTCCCCTTCTGTGGTGCCTTGAGCTCCCAGCTGTTGCCTCTCCTGGGTGGAGACCTGCAGGTCATATCCTTCTGACCAGGGATTTTAAGGCTACCCAGCTCCCAGCCTTACATTGTGATATCCCCAGCAAGCCAGACTGCCTAAAAGGGCCAAAACCTGCATTTAGCTTTCTCTGAAGGCTATGATTAGTGTGCTACCCACAGTTATAAGTTACCATTCGGCTCCTAAGGAAGCACATTTATTCTTAAGGTAAAAGCATTACAGAGAAAGCATTAAAACAATACAAAAACCTACACGCTAAAAAGCTTACCAAAGATCATCCCCAACTCCAACCTAAGGCTCGGGTTGGTTCCAGTCCTTCAAACCTACAATTGGGTTTTCCCCATGGTTACAAGTTCATCTGGTCATAGATCCAGAACCAGTACAACGGCTGGGCAGATCAGCTGTTTTTTTTAAATACAGCTCAGGCCTTTGATTGTGGCCTTCCGTAACAGGTAATCAGCAGACAATGACCCTCTTATTAGGGAATAACTTCAAAATGCTGGGTTTTTGCACAACCACAGTTTGGGAATTTGCATCAACTGCTCCTTAAAGATTCCCCAGGAAATCCACTTAACACTTATTGACCCAAAAGTCCATACCCGTATAGCACATTTTCAATATAGTATTTGAATTTCCAGGTCTCACAACTGTCACATCTCCCTCTTAGAAAGGTTACACACAATCCCAGCTAACAATAATATATAAATATAATACAGTAAGGTCTGTTGAGGCTATTGCATGAAACTATCATGTCAGTTCAGAAAAACTTGTGCTATACTTTTTATTCCTTTTTCTGAATTATTTTGAGAAATATATTAATAAAAATATGCTATTTCATTGGAAATTACTTGGCTTTAATTAAGACTCAGAATATCCCCAGTAGACAGTATTATTTCTTTTTACTAAAGGGAAATTTGGGGCATAGAAAAGTAAAGGCCAAAATATTCTAGCTTGGCTGCTTAAATAAGTGGTCTGATTAGTAGAGAGGTGCTGAAGCACTCACTGCTCATCTGAACTTCAGTAGGAGCTCAATACCTCTGGGGGCGGGGGGAGGAGAAGGAAAGAGAATTAGGCCACTTATTTACATGCCTAACCATGGATATTGGTGCCTAATTTTAGACTAAGTGATGATCCAAAGCATCACAGAGTGAGTCAGTGGCAAAGCTGAGACAAGAACCCAGGACTCTCAGCCCAGTGCTCTAACCAGTATAAAAAATATCTTCTTGTTTATACCATTGCTCTGCATTAAAGGATTTTTGAATATATCTGTGGAAAATATAGGATTCATTATGTCAGTGATTATGAACCCTTACATAGGCCAGTCATGAGGAACTGGATTGTCTTAACAAATCTTAGTACATTTTTCTAGTACAGTATTTTCTATTGTTGTAAACTGACAGATTCTGCTCCCAGGCGGAAGGATGGCATCCCCGCCAGCTGGTTCACTGGAATGCTGGAGAGTCAGCTCATTAGGGAGCCAAGTGACCAGATGATTCTAGTAGATTTCCAGTCTTCATTGTTACACTCCACCTACAGTAGAAACTGGTCCACACCAACAGTTTTCTGCTTTGCTTTCCAAGTGTAACTGATCTGCCCAGTACCATTACTCTCAAGCGTACAAATGAATTAGGACAGCCAAAAATTAAAAAAGTGACATTCCAGTGATTGTCCTTGGCATTGTTGGATCTAGTATCCTCATGTTCTCAGCCACTTTTTCAGCTTCCTCTTTACAACTCTCCTATCTTTGGTGCTTTGTAGTTATGAAAGCCTCTTATTTCTTCTCAATGGTAGTTGTATGGAAGCTTTCATCCAACAAGCTAAATACTCACCCGCTTCCCTTCATAGCTAACAATAAGGCCTGAGGGCTGGGATAGCGTCAGTGTATCCATGCAAAACTCAGTGTTCTCTTTTCAAGGTGTTCCATGTGTCACCATTGCACAGTACCAAGAAATGGAACCAAAAAGAAACAAGGAAAAAAAAAAAAAAAAAAAAGACACTGAATGAATAGTTTAGAATGTCACACTTGTAACACTGTTTACACTTGACAGCTCAGTGTTTAACAGTTTAGAATAATGCTCAGCAATATCTTGCCCTTTTTTTGGCCCCTTTAATTTCTTCTCATGTCTATTAAGCCTCACAGCCTTTCTATGAGATAGGTAAAGGTTATAATACCCATTTTAATTATGGGTAACTGAGGACCACAGAGGTTAAAGGCTTGGTTCTCTCAGTAACTTGATTCAAGAATCTAATCCAGCTGTCCTGACTCCCAGTCTTCTGCTTTAGCCCCTACCTCACATTGCACAGCCTAGTTTGTGAATAAGAAGCTGATAAATGTATCTGACTCCTTTGGTTAAAGAACAGCACATTTGCTTTCCTTTCTTTTCTTTGAGTGACGATTCACTAGCTTCCAAAGCTGAAGTTTAGGTTTAAGTTGTCAGCTTTTTGATTTTGAAGAGGATCCTGAAAAAACAGGAAGAGACAGACACCTTAATTGCATGTGTCTTCCAATTAGGTTTGACATTTCTAGATTTAACATTAGTGGGGATTACTTAGCCTGGTACTTATTCTGCATATACAGGTGGTTAGTGTAAAGCAAAGATAGTTATTCAAGAGAAATTAAAAGAAAATGTAAAATTGTTCTTTAATGTAGTTAACAGAATTTCTCATCCAGCAGGTTATGTACAACATACCCCAACAATGCCTGAAGTCATGAAAACCACTATGGACCACATACAGCCATCTCATGTCTCTGGCCAGGGAATGACAGTGTGTCTGGACCTCATCCACCATTCCTAACATGCACATTATCACTGATCCAAAAAGCCACATTCCCAGTATTGATCTGCTACACAGACTTTGGAACACACTGAACCATATCAGAACAAAACCATGGAAGATGCGGCTACTTGATGCACAAGTGGAATATCAAAGACTCCCCTTCAGGCTACTACCGTGAGATCATCATAACACAGTATCCCAATTATGTATTCAGCAGTGAAATGGGGGATATCCACAACAATGAGGCCGTCTTGATATGGCTTATGGACCTACAAGCATCTCTAGAATGTTGTTCGGTAGATGCCATGTGCACTGAGAGAGATTAAAAAAACAAAAACAAAACACACACACCCTACATTTGTTCAGCTGATTCTACTCAACACTTATATTCACCTCTTTCTGAAAGAGGTAGTCAAGTGAAGTATAGCTTTCCAGTGCCTAACAAACAGAGGAATCATATTCAAAAGCCTGAGGACAAAAAAAAAAAAAAAAAAAAAAAAAAAAAAAAAAAAAAAAAACAAAAAAAAAAAAAAAAAAAAATAAAAAAAAAAAAAAAAAAAAAAAAAAAAAAAAAAAAAAAAAAAAAAAAGAATGAGCCCCTGAGTTAAACAAAAGGAATTTTCTCATACTGATGCATGAATTCCAAGGAAAGCACAAAAGACAAAAACAAAGCTCCGGAAGATTTTATTGAAATATGAAATTGAGGAGGATGCTTTGTAACTATTATTGCAGCATAGCAAGAACACCCACCATTCTTTATCTGTACTCACTGCCAATATAACTAAAATAAATGTTTAAGCTTGAAGGATGGTATTTTTAATACAATACTAGTAACAAAGTTTATCATTTTTCTGCCAGTGTGTGTTTGGTTTTTGTGTTTTTGGAGATTTCAGAGTTAGAGACAGCTTTAGTTCACAAACATGTTTTGAATAGATTTAGATATTGCTTCTTCACAGTAATACATTATCATTTCCAGCCTAAGTGCTTGAACCAGAGGCATGCAAAGAATCCTAATGCACCAAACAAGGAATTATTAGACTGAGGTAGTGCCTATGGTTTCAAATGGATTCATTCTCCTTTGGTTTGCACATGGGCACATTCTTATCAAACTAAGATTGTACATATTTGCTCTTTTAAAACAAACAAAACAAAAAAAAAAAGAGTATAAAAGCCCTCCTGAATCAGTGTTAAGAATAAGGCTCCAGAATTTTTTAATACCTCAATGGGATGAGTCTTCCTTCCAAACTAAACAAACTGCACTATTTGTAAGGTCTGATAATTAAATGCCAGAAAGTGGAAACTAACATTTGTTTAGATGAAACCATGGTTGAGACTGCGGGCTGTGATGATTAATGTTTTATAAAGGGAGAATTCTCCCTTTATAAATAGAGTATCCATTAAACCAATTCATTTATTTGAAGGAAGACTCCCATTTCCCCTGAAATGTGGCTATATATGGTGCTGAACTATATGCTCCCTTAAGTATACTTTTTCTGAACTATAAACTTCATTTTCATAGAATTAGGATATGGCTAATCATATATTAATAGTGGAACAATTATTGACTATTTTGGCCAAAATTTTCAAAACTGGTGTGGCTAAAATGTGGACTTAGAAATCCATGTGTATGCACTTCAGTACAAGGGATCTGGTGTTCAGTATTGCTGAGTACCCACAAATCCCCTCTTTACAATGAAAGGCAACAGAAAGAACTGAGCTCCATCAGGGAACGGATTGTTAATTTGCTAAGGTTTGGGTACAAACAGTTCTAAATAACATTGTGTCCAAATACCTTTAAACCAAACATGGTATCAAGAATGTTGTTAATGCTGCTGACAGGTTGTATTGATATTTATTTTGATGTACCAATTTGTTTGTACAAACATGAGCAGGTCTTCTCTAGTGTGACCATGGGCAAGTCATTTAAGATCCTCATAACTAAATCACCCAAGGTAGTATGGCCTAATGGATAGAGCACTGAACTAGGAGTTGAGAGACGTGGGTTCTATTTCAAACTTTGCTACTGAGAGACCTTCAGAATGTTTCTTCCCCTCAGCATCATTTTCCCCATCTGCAAAGGGATAATGATGCTGACCTTCTTTGCAAAGTTCTGAGATCTGCTGATGAAAAGTGTTATATAAGATCTAGGTATTAGCTGTAAAATGAATATAAACAAACAAACCACACCATACACTTATCTACCTCAGAAGAGTGTTGAGAGGCTGAGTTTTGCACCATATGCCTTAAAGAAGGATTTGCAGACATGGGATAACAGGTAAATGAATAAGAATTACTTAAAGACATGTACATTGTGTTTTCGGGGCTTCTTCCACCTTTAGAAACGTTAGCTTTATTCAAAGAAAGGATAACTTTCTCCCTCATCTTCCTCTTAATTTCCAAAGTCCTATGCTATGTTTGATACATCAGAGTTTGTTGCTGTGGAAATCATTGTACTGCCAGAAATTGAGCATTGTTTGAGATTTCCCTACAGAATTAAACAGGGATTAGTAGATTTAAATAGAGTAGTAACACTTTAAAAATGCTGCATCTGCATGGAACTAAATACAAAGACAACCTCAGATAAATGAATCCCAAAGGCTAACTTTAGAGCTTTAAAAGCTGTGTTCTTAATTGAAAAGCCATATTGGAGCTAAAAATCAAGGGCTGATCCTGTCTCATTGAAGTCACTGGGAGTTTTGTTATTGACTGAATTTTAAAACTAACTTTCATCTTTATAAAAGGAAATTCAAACCAGAGCTTGTGAGCTTATGTGATGGGATTTCCTGGCTTCTGGCACACTAGCAGACATGGGCACTTTTAGACAGATGGCAGCATAGCACTGAATTAGATCCTTTAGTCCTTGAATACCCACATGAAGGATCAAGCACATGTCAAGATGTGTATGACTAAGTAGTAAGAGAAATGGGTAGGTAACAGGTGTCCACAGAAAGTCAGAAACACTTTGAAGAAGGTAATTTTGCCTGTTACTGTAAGGAAAAAGCAGACCTGAAAGTGAATGCAAGGGGAGTGGTCAAAAGTGGGTATATCACTTCAGGTCAAGTGATCCACTCAGAAAATACTGGGATTAAGTCAGTTCTGCCAGAAAGCAGGAGCTACCACGTTCAACAAAAATGGGGGAATCTTGGAATGTTTGGAGTTTGTTTTCCATAATGTCCCACAGTTCAGATGTTTATCCCAACTTACAGAGCAGTGATCATCAACTGGTCAATCGTGATCGACCGGTCAATCCTGGAGACTCTCCCGGTCGATCACGATCTCTAGTCGTGTAGCGAGGCTGCCGCTAAGGCAGGCTCCCTGCCTGCCCCAGCCCCATGCCACTCCCGGAAGCAGCCAGCACACCCCTGCGGGCCTGGGGAACAGGGGGGTAGGGGTCTCTGCGCACTGCTCCTGCCTGCAAGCACTGCCCCTGCAGCGGCCATTGTCCGGGAACAGGGAACTGTGGCTAATGGGAACTGTGGGGGCAGTGCCTGCAGAGAGGGGGCAGCTCGCAGAGCCACATGTCCCCACAGGGGCTGCAGGGGTACATTGGCCCCTTCCGGGAGCAGCGTGGGGCCAGGGGCACCCAAGGTAAGTGCCACCCCCTTCAACAGGCAGCATTAAGACCAGGAGTAGAGCAGGCCCAGCTATGCTGGACCAGCATTTCTCTTCCACCACCCAACCTGCAGCCTCCCAGAGCTTGCACCCCTAATCCCCTCCTGCACCCTAACCCCCTGCCCCAGGCTCAGCAGGGAGCCCACAACCCCTTCCAAACTCCAGTGCCCTGCCCCAGCCTGGTGAAAGTGAGTGTGGATGGGGGAGCGTGAACGAGGGAGGGGGAGGGTGCAGTGAATGGAGTGGGGCTTTGTGGAAGGGGCAGGGTAGATCCTGGGTTGCCCTTAAATTCAAAAAGTGATCTTGGGCATAAAAAGGTGGGAGACCACTGCTATAGAGGTTCAAAGCAACCACCATGCCCCTCTGTCCCCACCTAATCCAGTCCTACTGTCCTTGAAAAACTACTGCAAATACCCTCCCCACCAACAACCCCCAGTACTGGTAGCTGGCGCATCTCCACTGGAAAGGCTCAGTGCTATTAAAGCATGTTCTGAGGCAAGGTGGCAGGACCTCAACAACTCTGAATCCATTCCCCTCAATCTCAACACACCCCTCCAAAACTAAACAGAGTGAAAATAGGCCCACATACTGTAGTAGTCAGTATGCTACCAGAAGTCCGATCCCCTAGATAGAGTGAAGGCTGTGTTACTGGTTATGTTTTCAATTATTTCCTTTGTCTCCAACAAGCACAAATTGATAGTAAAGATATTAAAGTGCATTAATAATTCCTTAAATGTCCAAAACAAATTTATCAGGGTTTTGAATATATATTATGTATGACTATCAAATAATTGTATCCTCCATCAGTTCAAATCTCTCAAACAAATCTGCTAGGCATGGCCCAAAAGATATTTTGTTCCCTAAATTCAGTGCTAATGTCTTTCTTAATCCTCTTCTATATGTGAGTCCATTAATCACTGGAACATTCCTGCTCAAGTGAAGATACACAGAATAATCCCTCAATATCAAACACTGCTAATAAATATAGCTAGAAATAGACAAACTTGTTTTGTGTAGTTTCAAACCCTGAAACATTTTTAGTTTGAAAGTTTAACTAAAACTGAAATATTGATTGACACTTAGGCAGGGGAGAGAATAAAATATGAAGCAGGTGGAATGAAAAACAAAGTTTGTATATAAAGCAGAGGAGAAGGGAAGAATGTGTAAGCAGGGTCTGAAGGAGCTCTCCCCTGACAGCTAGGTGATGAGATGGGGCAGGGAAAAGGCTTCAGGACCAAACTGTATTTACATGATCACACCCACTCTTCCTAGGTACGAGCAGACAGAGCTGTGTGACCAGACACTGGGTTACAAATCACTTTAGTATTGAATGCAGTGATAATGAAATGTTATCATCCTTATAGTACGAGTAAAGGGCAGTAGAACTGTGCTAGCCTACCCTGATTGAAGTGACCCAAGCACATGCTGCTTCCTATAATCGTTGTTGCTGCTGCTCTTCCCTGGGCCACTTCCCACATAGCCCCTTCCACTTCAGCCTTACCTCAGAGCTGATGATCTCAACTCCTCTCCTTCCTCACCCTTCTGGTCCCAGCCAGCAACTGAGGTGCTCAGGCCCTGAAGCTCCTTATAACTGGGACTGCTGCACTCTGATTGGCTGCTTCCCTGCAGCCTCTCTAGGCTGGCTTGGAAGACCCACTTTCACTGCTCTTTTTCTAGTGCGGGGTGTGGTAAGACCACGAGGCCTCCAGCAGGGAACTTCAAAGGTCCTAGTACACCCATCACAATGCTATATATAGTTTACAGCCAGACCATTTGTGCCAGCCTAACTTTTGGAGATAGGGATAGGAAAACAATCACAGGTTTCTCTTTAACTAGAAAAGCATTTATTTAAATATAAAATCACCCTTGGGGAAATAATTGGGTTTAAAATTGCTTGAAAATAAAGTTGGCTAACTCCAACTAGCCTTGCAAAGCTAAAAAAACTGTAGACTCAGATTCTATGATGTTCACTCATCCCTACTATAATTGTCCAGTACCTTCCTACTGTCTTCATGGACTAAAAAAAGAAAATAAACTAAGAGGAATTGTAGAAGTTTAAGACACATGGACAAACTTTGTTCTTGGTCAGCTTGGTGTAAATCTGGAATGACCCCAAGAGACTTTCAAGTAATTAATCTGTCAATCATCCAATCTGCCTGTCTTGGTAGGAATTTAAAATGTGTTCATCACTGTCCTTTCTGAGTGCCTAAGAATTTATATCTATGTAACCAGGAACAGAATTTGATTCAAAGTCCATTAATATTGAACACATTTCAACAGGACTATTTTTAAACTAAATTATTCTAATTTCTATAAGGTATATGTACATTTAGTCTGTGTCCTTACACTACTAGCTTGTAGCACATACACTGACTCTTATCACGGCTGTCTTTTAAAATTTTATCTTTTAGCGGCCCTATCCAAAGCCTGTTGAAGTCAACGGATTGACATCAGTGGTGTGGAAGAAAACGCAGTCTTCACTCTTAGGTTGTTTGCAGCAAGTCAGAGGCAGTGTTTATTCTCAAGCAGTTGCAAGGGGGAGAGTGCGCACGGACAGGGATTCCCCCTCCCGAGGCAGGTCTCCGCCAATACACAATTAGGGCAAGTGTTTATACCTTTTGTTGCATACAATAATGATCAACAGCCGCATCTTGTTTATACATATTCCTTCTGATATCTTACTTTTCTCAATAGTTCCTGCTACAGTCTGCATTCCATTCTTATCTAACACAAAGTCAAACAGCATCTCTTACAGTTTTCCCACTTGCTTCCACTCACCCAGGCCCTGCCTTAAAGTCTCGCGTTATTAGAGTTAGAGTTAGCATGACTCTTGCTCTGTTCTGTTGAAAACTAAAATGTCTGCCTCCAAATTCCCTTTATCCCTTTTTCCACTTCCACAGTGGTTTAAGTCAGGCCTTTTCTCCTTTCAGGTAGCATTGTATCAGTTTAACAAACTAAAACAGCACCTATATTTCGCATGGGGGCATTTTTAAAAAAACATTTAAAAAAGTTGAGCTGTGGACCTAGGGAGATGAAGAAAGGGAAGAGAGAGATGGTGAAGGAAAATGGGCAGCCTTGAATGACTGAGTATGTGAAAAAAACAACATTGTCCCTTCAGAACTAAGAAGGAAAAGAGCACATACCAAACAGTAACGCCAGAGGCTACTTGCGGCGAAACTTTTATAAAACTGATAAGCATTATAATGTGAGAAGAATTCACATTTATAACCCATTGTTTGCCATTTGCCCATGTTATATTGTTGCTTAAAAATTGAATTGGCTTGTGGGTATTTAGAAGGCTTTATGAGGATTGCTTATCTTTTAGACATTTAGCTACTGACTTGTATGCATATTGGAAATGTGGGGAGAAGGAGGGGGAAATCAGACAAACCTTTCCAAGTAATTAGTTATGCATAAGATAAGGGTAAGTTGTTTTCTACAGCTGCACACTGAAACTCTTTTTTGATTTGGGATTCAAATTAACTCATAAATATTGAAATTATAAGCTTAAGGAAATGGTGTTTTTTGATGCATGGCCTATTTTAAAGAATTAGTCCAATGGAGAAATTGCAGCAATACTGTTGTCATTCTACTATGGCAGGACTTCTGTTATTCTAATAGTATCTTGACCATATTAATTAAAAAGCTCATATTATGTACGGTATTACCTTAAGCCTATTACTGTATATTTCACAAAAGCTCATTGTTATAAATGTTTTCCTATAAGTTGTCTATTGTGTTAAGAACATAGGAACATAAGAATGGCCATACTGGGTCAGACCAGAGGTCCATCCAGCTCAGTATCCTGTCTGCCGACAGTGGCCAATGCCAGGTGCCCCAGAGGGAGTGAACCTAACAGGGAATGATCAAATGATCTCTCTCCTGCCATCCATCTCCACCCTCTGACAACATTCCTTACCCATCCTGGCTAATAGCCGTTAATGGACTTAACCTCCATGAATTTA